>NW_026652293.1:28922487-29335292 GCF_009828535.3 Hylobates moloch | reverse complement strand
CACACACACACACAGACACACACTACCAACACACCCCCAACAATCCACCATGTACCCCACACCTCACACCTGACCACACACACTCTCCCCTCACACACACCCACCTCATCACACACACACACACACACACACACACACACACACCCCATACACCCCCCACCCCACGTACAGGAACTGTTGTTTTGGCTGACCCCCTCCTGAGAAAGCAGAGTTGACTCTGGGCTGCATCCCACAGAGCACAGCCCAGGGTCCTGGGAACACTGTAAGGGACGTTGGTAAGGGGGATCCAGCACTGGTTTTTAAACATGGGAATGCTACACACATCGTCTGTGGACTGTGAGTACATTGTGTCAGGACTAGGTCTAACTCGTACTCTGTTCGTTCCTCTGTGCCTAGAACCATGCTGGCATATAGAAGGTCCTCCTTAAATACTTGCTGCATGAATAAATGAACTAAATAAATAAGGCAATGTGGAGAACAGACTAGCGTGGAAGGAAACTACTGTCAGTTCAGAGGCTCTCACAAGAATCTAGGTGAGCGATCAAGGTGGGATTGGAGAGGAAGAGCCAGAATGTAGACCAGCACTCTCCAACAGAACTTTCCACATGATGGAAATGTTCTATTCTGCACTGTCCATTATGCAAACCACTAGCCACACATGGCTCTTGAGCACTTGAAATGTAGCTGGTGAGGCTGAGGGACTGAACTTTTAATTACTTTATTATTTTTTCTTTTTTTCTTTTTTTTTTGAGACAGAATCTCACTCTGTTGCCCAGGCTGGAGTGCAGTGGCGTGATCTCGGCTCACTGCAAGCTCCGCCTCCCAGGTTCACGCCATTCTCCTGCCTCACAAGTAGCTGGGACTACAAGTAGTCCTCAGGCGCCTCACAAGTAGCTGGGACTACAGGCGCCTGCCACCACACCTGGCTAATTTTTTGTATATATTTTTTTAGTAGAGACAGGGTTTCACCATGTTGGCCAGGACCTTGTGATTCGCCTGCCTTGGCCTCCCAAAGTGCTGGGATTACAGGCGTGAGCCACCGCGCCTGGCCTAATTACTTTAAATTTAAATAGCCACATGTGACTATTGGCTACCATATTGAACAGCACAGTTCTAGAGATTTTTGTGGCAGAATCAAACAAACTTGTAACAAACTGGATTTATTCATTAATTTAGTCGAGAAATACTTATTGATTGTTTACTTTGTTCTGCAGTGAAAACATGTGTGGCAATAGGATGTGACACGCCAGGGTGTTTAGACTTTGTGAGGTGCTTGGTAAATTAGGAGACCCAACACCAGTGTTTAAGCATGAGCAGGGCAGGTGATATAATTTCCCTCTAGAGCTGACATTCTTCTGGGGGAAGGAGGGAAGGAAGAAAGGAAGGAAGAGAGGGAGGGAGGGAAGGAGGAAAGGAAGGAAGGGAAGGAAGGAAGGAAGAAAGAAAGAGAAAAGAAAGAAAGTTCTATGAAGAAAATGAAAACAAGTGATATAATGAGTGGAGGAAAGTGGACAAGCTATTTTAGCAGGATTGGTCAAGGAAATCCTCTCTCAAAAGTGACAAGTTGAGAGTTGAATAATGCAGAAGTTACATGGATTAAGAAAAACAAAAACAAAGAAAACCTCAAAACAAGAACTAAAATAATCATTGATGAGTAAAAGCAATAAAATTCATCCTGAAGACACCTGGTGCAAGAAGGGTCCTATTCCATCTGCAAGTCAAACTCACTCACTTCCTTTCTCCAGAAAGAAAACTGAAGCCCGGACAGGTAAGGAGACTTACCTAAGGCCAGTTGGCAAAAGACTCTTAACCTCCTGACCTCCAACTCCACTCCCTACTGGGTAAGTGTCTCTTAGCATCTTGAATTTCATTTTTCTTATTAGTAAAATGAGTTATTGATAGAAATGAAAAATGTAACATAGATAAGGTGCTAAAAATAGTAGCTATTTTCATTTTTGGATTTTTTCTGATCATTGTATAGTGTGCCTCTCAAATAATTATGTTATTATTTTAATAATATAAAAGTATTAATGTAATATATAATTATGTATAATTAATAGAGAAAGTTAGTAACTGGATAATATAAAAAGCCTAACAGAGGCAATGAGCTTCAAGTTCTTCCTTTTTCTTAGTCATCATTGTCTGGGGTAAATCTTAGCATTGGGCCTATGCAGTCAACCTCCAGTACCACCTGCCATTCATCTGGAGGCAGCTGCTGGAGCTCTTCGAACACTGTCAGAGAAGGAATAACCATTCCCCACACTGCTGGCCTGGCAACCCCCACCTTATTAAGTGGTGGCATGTATCACAGTCCTAGGATACTTCTGAGGAGAGGAATATGAAGCTGTGGTTTTCTCAACAGACACAGCTGTCATCAAGCTCTTTATGGAAAGCTGCTGTAGACAGGGGCTGAAAAGAAGAAGAAGGCTTTAACAGGTTGTGAAATTGCAGTGATAAAAAGAGAGCACTAACAGCATATGGTACTGGAAAGGATTTTCTACATCCAAATTGAGAATCAGAACTTCATTTGTTTACTCATCATTTTACCCCCACCACACCTCTGCTGTTTGAGCTGGTATTTTTGTAAATATTCAGATAGGACAAACAAGGTGATAAACGAGGTCATGGCTTTGCCAGAGCACAGACAGTGCTGGAATATAAATGTTGGGTCTCCTTGACTTCTCAATGTCATTTGCCTTTTCTAGACACACCCTTGGGTCTCAACCCAGGGTCTTGGACTATGAGCCCATGCTCTAGCCATTCTGCCATGTTGCATCTGAGTTTGGTGTCTATGGAGCCACTGGTTCAATAATCCTTAGCTGATAGTTTGATCGGACTATTGTATGATCACCAGAGTAAAACTGAAAATGAGGCATTGAACAACTATGGGTTGCATGTGAGTGACCTGAGAGCCATGTCTGAGGCTCACTGCCCACAGCTCATGACCTCACTGTTGCAACCTGACCTGGTCAGGGTCAGGACCCTCTCCCCAGGCTGGAGCATCATCTCCTCCCATCATTCCTGAATATCACAAAGACCCATTAGGATAATGCCTCTGTGCCTTTCAGCCCTCCCATGCTCAGCAATGCACCATCCAGTGAACATAGTGACATACAAATAACTGCAGAGATAGAAGGATCCAAGTCCTTGGCCCAAATCTAGCAGGCCTAGATACCAGACCTTGCTCTACCACTTAGTTCACTGTATGAGCTTGGGCGAATTACTTTATTTATCTAGACCCCTATTTCTTCAAATGTGAATATGGAATATTATCTACCTCATAGAGGTCCAAGAATCAAAAAAATTTATTGTATATGAAAATGCTTTGAAAAATAGAAAGCACTAATCAAGTAAGTACAGGTATTATTCAGCAGTCTACATATACTACAAGGAATTTTTTGTAGAAAAAATAAAACTTAATAAATATTACATTATATTGATATCACTTTCATCCATCTATCCATTCATCCATCCATCCATTCATCCATCCATTCATTCAGTAAAGTTGTATTAGACAACCATTCTGGGGCAGGCACTGTATTGGTGCTAGGTAGATACATGATTGTGAACAGCAAATATATTATTCCTTGTGTTAATTAGGGTTCTCCAGAAAAACAAAACTAAAGGGTAATATATATCTCAAAAAGAGATTTATTACAAGTAATTAGCTCATGTGATTATGAAGGTGGGAAAGTCCTGAGATATGCGGGATGAGTCAACAAGTTGGAGACCCAGGAGAACGGATGGTTTAGTTCCAGTCTGAGCTTGGTGATCTAAAAACCAGGATTGATGGTGTAGCTGAAGGCCAGCAGGCTCAAGATCTAGGAAGTGCCAATATTTCAGTTTGAGTCTGAAGGCAAGAATAAAAGCCAGTGACCCAGTTCAAAGGTAGTCAGGCAGGAAGAATTCTCTCTTACCTGGGGGAGTCAGCCTTTTCTTCTATGCAGGCCTGCACTTGGTTAGATGGGGACTGTCACATTAGGGAGTACACTCTGCTTTACTCAGTCTGCCAATCTGAATGTTAATCTCATCTAAAATACCCTCACAGAAACACCCAGAGTAAGTTTCACCAAATATCTGGGCACCACTTGGCCCAATCAAGTTGGCAGATAAAAGTAATCATCACCTTCCTCACAGAGCTTACTGTCTATTTGGGAGAGAAGGACATAGTAGAGCAATAATCATGCAAACAAATTTATAATGACAAAGTGTGCTGAGTGCTATGAAGAAAAAAGTACAGGCTCCCAGGAGTGATGATAAAACTGGAGGCATATAAACATGAAACTTTAGTTGACTTGACTGATGTGGGACAAAGGGAGTGCATAGGGGAATTCCTTCAGATAGGAAAGCACTCAGCAAATGAAAGATCCAAAAGGTCAGTGTGGCTGGAACACAGGAAAGAAGAGGGATTATGTTGCCAATGTGAGCAGACAGAGGGAAGGTCACAGACAACTCTTAGGGTTGTCTATGAGAAGGCTGAAAAGTTTGAGGCTGGTGAAGGAAGTATGAAATAGAAGTTGCCAGACTGAGAGAATGACCTTATTCATTGACAATGTAATGTAATAATATGGTTGTGTGGTCTATTTAAGTTGAGACAGAATAAATTCATAAACATTGTAATCTCTCAGGTTGCATGATTTTTTTTTTTTTTTTTTTTTTTTGAGACAGAGTCTAGCTCTGTCACCCAGGCTGGAGTGCAGTGGCGTGATCTCAGCTCACTGCAAGCTCTGCCTCCCGGGTTCACACCATTCTCCTGCCTCAGCCTCCTGAGTAGCTGGGACTACAGGCGCCTGCCATCACGCCCGGCTTATTTTTGTATTTTTAGTAGAGACAGGGTTTCACCGTGTTAACCAGGATGGTCTCGATCTCCTGACCTCATGATCCGCCCGCCTCGGCCTCCCAAAGTGCTGGGATTACAGGCATGAGCCACCACGCTTGGCCAGTTTGCATGATTTTTATAGCCTTTTGTTTGATAATTTGATGCAGACATATAAATTAATTTTAACATTGATTGTTGTGACTTTCCACTTTATACTGTTTTGCATGAATATTTCTACATGTTTGTTTTTCATAACTTTGTTATTTTTAATAGCTGTGTAGTATTCCATCATGGTTTCCATCATGTTATTTCTGGCCCTTCTACACACTCCTGTGGTTTTTAGCTCTGTACACTGTTTTTCTGAAAAATAGTTCTGCTGAGAATATCTTTTGGAACAGTGTTGTTTCTTATGAGCTATTTTTTTAGGTTGCATCCCCTCACGGGTCGCTTCTCTGCACGTCACAGCTTCTCTGTAGCGCACAGCTTCTGTGGTGTGGTGCTTTGTTTGTCTTGTCTGGGTGTGAGAAATTCCCATGGCACCAGCTGCTGCTGGGGAGTTGGCTAGGGAGGAGTAGCGGCAGGCAGGAAGAGGATGACCCTCATTAGGAGTTCAGAGAATACAGGTTATTGTGTTACTGCACTGTATCCTCCAGGATGTGGCCTCCATGAGTGGTTTGTTCTGCACTGAGAACCTCCATGGCCCTTAACCTAACATGGAGGTCTCTGCCTTTGCCACCTTCCCCAAGGGCCGATTAAGTTCCTCGTAAGTGTTGTTCTATGTAGAACAAAGAATATGTGAGGTAGCGGCAACAATGTAAATTATTGTTCATAAGTCTCTAGACTGTAATTAAATGAAAGTAATGATTATATCATCTAAGGCAAATGGTTCCCTAGGTGCCATCATTTTTGTTTATTCCTTTATTTAATATATTCATTCTTAATTTCTACATATTATTGAGAAATTAGTAAGGGACCAGCTCATCAAGGCAAGCAGGTATCAGGGAAACTCATATAACATCCCTTCCTTGCCTAATCATAGTGCACCCACTCATTTGACTCAGTGTATCTCTTAAGCATTTAGTATTTTTAACACTGGTCAAAAAGTTAATGGAACAAAACAGAGTAACTGAACTCATTTGAGTTGGGACAAGGATAAAGTTTAAATTTGGTTTTCTGGGGGAAAAAATTCTATTACTTTTGTCAAACATAATATCATACAGTAGTAATTTAGTTTAATGTTCTTGGCAATTGGAAAATAAGTTCCAAAGGATTTCTCTATTTTATCAAAGCAAAGAAAGACAAGTACAGAACATAATAGCCATTTTGTCCTCTTACCCACAAAAGGTATGTAGGAGAGGAGGCAGGCTCCTGCTAGAATCTTAGTCATGTTGGTCGGAACCATCATCACTGATGGCAGGCAGCGATATCTGTAGTTAATAACAGCAATGAAAGTAACACATAAAAACCATGGAGTGTTAACTGTATACTAGGCACAGTGCTTTATATTGTATCATTACCTCCCTCCCATGAAGTGGGTTTTCTCAAAATCACAAAGCTGGTGAGTGATGGACTCAAGATTCAAACAGTAGACCCAAAGCTGGTGCTCCTAATCTCTCTCTACCCTGGTAATACAGTGGTTGGAAGCAGTGTGGGGTGGCAGGAAAAACCCACACCAAGGGATCTTAGCATTGCATTGTGAAGCACATGCCATGTTAGCCTTGAATCTGTTATGTAAATTGAATTGTCATATTATTATTATTATTTTGAGACAGGGTCTCGCTCTGTCGCCCAGCTGGAGTACAGTGGCACAATCTCAGCTCACTGCAACCTCCATCTTCTGAATTCAAGCAATTCTCCTGCCTCAGCCTCCTGAGTAGTTGGGATTACAGGCATGCACAACCACACCCGGCTAATTTTTGTATTTTTAGTAGAGACGGGGTTTCACCATATTGGCCAGGCTGGTCTTGAACTCCTAACTTCAGGTGATCCACCTGCCTCAGCGTCCCCAAGTGCTGGGATTACAGGCGTGAGCCACTGCGCCCAGCCCACATAAACTTCCTGATGTTCCATTTTCTATAAAGCAGAAGAGACGCTTGTATTTTTTAACTCCCAATGTGGGTAATGCTAGATAAGTGTGGAAGTTCTTTGACAACCAGCCAGAAAGTCCTATAGATATCTAAGGATTCATTACTTTGTATTGTGGTTGCTCTGATGATGATGTGGCAGGATTCTTGTACTTAAAATATGAGACATGCAACAGCTGCTCTGGGGTGAGGCTACTCCAATGGGCTAAATTCAAATGTCTCATGCAGTGGAGTTGTGTTTCAATGAGTCATCTGATATGCTGATGTGCCAGGGAATCAGATACTTCACAGTCACAAGGCAGCAGGAATCATGTGTGTTGTGGATGTGATGTGACTGACGTAGTGACAGATACATTGAAAGCATCAGCAGGCTCTCTAAACAAAGCTCCTTCTAGGAAAACTGATCACTGTGGTAGGCTCCCTCCAATGACTGCAGGCTGGGAATTGACCATAACAGATCATGATGTAGGTTCTAGAACAAGACTGAGGGGTGGAACAGGAGTCAGATGGTCTTCAGAGTGACTTTATTGACATTAGCCCAACCAAGGCTCCCATGCTTTGGGCAATCAGCACATCTCAGGGCTTGGGGTTCTAGATGTTGGAATACATTGCATCACTGGTCCAGTAGCAGGACATGAAGGCCAAGGCAGAAATTTCATCCGTACTTTATGTAAACCCAGTAGACTGGTGGTCTCAAACTCCAGAGAGACTAAAATCCAACTGTTGGGTACTACGCTCACTATCTGGGTGATGGGATTATTCATATCCCAAACCTCAGCATCATGCAGTATACTCATGTAATAAACCTACACATGTACCCCTGAATCTAAATAAAAGTTGAAATTATTTTAAAAAAACAATTGTTCAAATTCAGATTTCTGGTCTTCATTCCCAGAGTTCACTTTCCACTGGTTTGGGGTGGGGGCCAATAATCTACATTCAACAAGCCCTTTAAGTGATTTTGATGCGGATAATGTATAATTTCCATTTTCAGGAAATAAAATGTAGTAGATACAGGAAGGACTCTGGATGAGAGTGACCATAATAAAAACCAAAAAGCTAACATGTATTGAGTATTTACTATGAACTGGGCACTCTTCAAAGTGCTGTACAGAAATTAACTAATTCTCATGCCATCCCATGAGCCAACCACTAATATGTCCTCCATTTTACAAATAGAAGACACTGGCATTTGTGATTTCATGTCCTGGTTTCCTGGTAAAATGTAAAAGTTTGAATGTGTCAGAAGAATTTTGTAAGGAAGGGATAGATTGCTCAAATTCCACCTAGAGGAACAGCATATACTCTCATCACTCTAGTGTTGTAATACAGCCTGATTCTAATATGAAAAATTCACAGCAGCCTGGTAGCTTAGGGTAGGGATGGAGCTTAGGAGAAATTGCCCACTGTAGCATCTGTCTCACAGGGTACCAACATTGAGACTGGAAGACATGAACTCCAATTATTCCTTGCCCACTAAATGCTGAAATTGCCCTTACCCCAACCTTGTTTTTGGCTGGGACCTGTTGAAATGCTGCAAGCTTCCAGCTTGCTAATCAGGTTTACAGAAAAAAAGAGATTTTAATCCTCTACTTATTAAAGATATAATGCTAACCATCTATGACCAGTTAACCATCTATGACCAGTTAGCTCATTTAATTAGAGCCCATTGAGAATAAGAGTGAACTCATCAAACCTAACATTTACTTTCTATTACAGAAGAATTTATTTGAATCTCTCTTTTCCTTGGCTAAGAAGAATGAAGAGGCAGGAGACTTGGGGGACCCCTTAACTGGGGATGATTACTGGGACAAATCAGCCAGCACAAAGAGGAGGTAATATTTGGATGGTTAGAAATATTCTTTGCTGATTTATTATTCATGTACTATGATTTAAAGAACCTTGAAGTTGTCTGAACATTGTTTAAAATTTTGGAGGTCTAGAATTCCAGATTTATGTTTCTAAGTGCCTGACTGCTAAGATGTTCCATTTGGTTGTTCAGCTAGTATCCCTTCCCCAAAACATATCCCAAATCAATACCATCATACTCCCCACCAAGTCTGTCTTCTCTGGATGACACTACTTCTGTTCCTGATCACACCGTTCTCCCAGTTCTGGTTCAGAAACACAGCCATCTTTGAATCCACCCTCCCTAGAGAGTTGGTTGTAAGATAAATTCACACGTTTTCTCAGGTTAGCTTTTGCTCTTCTAGCAAGAAGAGCATCACTATCACCCACAGTTCAATCCTTTTCATCTCGTGGGGTCTGAACCACATTCTGGAGCTTTCCTGACCAGCATCTTCTCCGTTTGTCCTGCAGCTGCTTCTTCCTACAATGGCTCTGCCATATTGAAATATCATTCTTTAGCTCAAACTCTCTGTGATTTTTATTGCCTCCTAAATAAATTTGAAATTTACTAAACTCAAAATCTGGTGTACAAGTCCTTCTATAATCTTTTCCCATACTATTTGTCTAGCCTTGTTTTCTATTAAGTCTTTGAAAACAATTTTACTACTCACAGGGCTGATTTACTTATTAGGTACAGGAAGTACAGCACCTAGGTCCCACAATGCTTTTAGAGGTCCAGGATGTTTTAATTTCTTTTTCAATCAAAAGAAAAAAGAACAGAATCCAAATTGTATTATATGCATAATTATATTAACACAGTTGTAAAACATAATTTTAATATTTTTTGGACAAAGATACCTATGAAAGCAAAAGTGTCCAAGTCCCATGAAAGTCATGTGACTTTCCCTGAAATAAAAAATATAGATTTAATAAATGAACTTTGGTGAAAGATTTAAAGACAAGTAATAAAGTATGCACTCATTAAATGCAAAATAAATAAAATCATCAACCCTGTCTCAAAAACGTTTAACTTTCATTTGTTCGTTAATAACTCAATTACTCACTCATTCAATCAACAAATATTAATTGCACTCTTACTATTTTTCAGGCACTAAACAATCAGTCCTGGTCTCTGTTATCAGAGACTTTTGATGCTACCATTGGAGTCAAACAAGCAGACAAACATCAACAAAATGATTATAAATTATGACACGCTATGATGGGAAAGAAGGAGGCAGAGAGAGAGGACATTGGCAGAAAGGAGCCCTACTGTAGATGTGGTGGTCAGAGAAGGGCCTTTGTGAGAAGCAGACACATAATCTCACAGTTGAAGTTGTGAGAAGGAGCTGGCCCTCCAGAGAGAAGTAGGAAGAGTGCTCCAGCAGAATCTCTGGGTGAGACTTGGACATCTCACCCAGATGTTGTTGCTCTACATCTGATGAAGGAGGAGCCCCTGCTGTTGGTCTCATACACAAATACAGTTTAAGCTCTTCATTTCCACGGTTTTGTTCATGCTGCTCCCTTGCCCTAGAATTCCTTCTCTTCTGCCTCCCTTTCTCTATTTTTTCAAGCCATACTCATCTTCTAAGACCTAGTTCAAATGGCACCACCAAGTCACTGTCTCTATGCCACCTCCTCTGGCCAGACCCCTGCTCTCCTTTGAAGCCCCCACTCTAATGCTTAGCATTTGTCATCCCCTACCCTCTTCTTCCATATGTTTTATCTCCACTACTTGGTGGCAATTTCTTAAAGGTAAAGACTGTGTTTTATATCTTAGCATTCCTTGAAGCACCTCCACAGTGACCTTCACACATTAGAAATTTAGTAAAAATTTTCTGGATACATGAAAAATGAATGAGTCCATGATTCCAAGGTAGACTATGTATTCACATCATATTCTTGCAATCATTCCCTTATTTCCTTTGCAGACAAGTGCAGCTACGACTGCTGCTGGGACCGTGATACTGTGATGAGTGTGATGAGACTTTGCATATTTAAAAGGATGTCGAGAGAGGAGGAGGAATGATAAATGAACTCAGGAAGATGTGATGTCTTCTGTGATGACACTAATAGATGGAATACAGAATTCAGCCCCAATACTTAGGGTTGGAAACCAAACATAAACAAGCAAGCAAGGAAAATGAAAAGGAATGTGTGTGTGTGTGTGTGTGTGTGTGTGTGTGTGTGTGTGTGTGTGTAGGTGTGGTGAGAGTATATGAAATACATGAAAAGATAAAAAGTTAGATGCTGCTAAAGGGACAGACATGTAGGAATTTTACATTAGGGTTGTTCTGATTTTCATTTTCTTGCCTTTTTAAAATTTAATGATAAACAAGTCTCCAGAGATTTTTACAGCCTGGGAGACCACTGGTAAGACAACAATATAGGTGGTTCCCCAGCAGGATTTAAATCAGGGCCTTCGTAATGGACTGTCGGGCCAGGTGCAGCTGTAGACAATGCATCTTCAGGAGTGGGGTGAAGAAATTTAATGGACTAGTAATGCAACAGGAGATAGAAGAAAAGTGTTCTCTCACTAAAGCATGGTGGGTGTTTTCAAAATGTTTAAAAAACATTTTTAGGCCAGGCACAGTGGCTCACACCTGTAATCCCAGAGCTTAGGGTGGCTGAGGACCCAAAAGGAGGATCCCTTGATGCCAGGAGTTGTAGACCAGCCTGGTCTAACATAGCAATACCCTGTCTCTACAAAAAAAAAAAAAAAATTAATTAGCCAGGCAGGTGACAAGTGCCTGTAGTCCCAGTTACTCAGGAGGCTAAGGCAGGAGGACTGCTTGAACCCAAGAATTTGAGGTTGCAGTAAGCTATGATCGTGCCATTGCACTCCAGCCTGGGTGACAGAGTAAGACCTCAATTCTTTTTTTTTTTTTTGAGACAGAGTCTTGCTCTGTTGCCCAGGCTGGAGTGCAGTGGTGTGATCTCGGTTCACCGCAAGCTCCGCCTCCTGGGTTCACGCCATTCTCCTGCCTCAGCCTCCTGAGTAGCTGGGACTACAGGCACCCACCACCATGCCCGGCTAATTTTTGGTGTTTTTAGTATAGATGGGGTTTCACCATGTTAGCCAGGATGGTCTCGATCTTCTGACCTCATGATCCACCTGCCTCGGCCTCCCAAAATGCTGGGATTACAGGCATGAGCCACCGTGCCCGGCCAGACCTCAATTCTTTAAAAACCAATTGTGTTATGCTTTTGGTTGCTGGGTTCTTAGAAGGAGGTTCTCAACGTGGCAAGTCAGAGACATTCTCTTCTGTCTGTCAGAAATGCAAAATAATGGAGCAAAATTCCAAAGATAAAGTGAAAAATACGGCAATCAGGATAGCAAGAGCTGAGTAAATGGTGTGAGCTTGAGGAGGTGTTTTCGATTAACTTGTTTTAACATTGAGCTGTAAAAAGAAGTTAAGATAGGGAAGGATGTGGTGAAATATTGCCTGGTCTCCAATTGAAACACATGGGCCTGAGATGTGGTGAAGTATTACTAATGGGATGAAAAAGTGGAGTAGGCCTGGTGTGGAGGAGCACAGCATCCTGAGCCTTGGAAGTGATTCAGGTTAAAGGGCCTCTAGGGCTACACTCTCAGAGCCTTGGAAGAGCTGCCTGGCCTGAGCTCTACTCATAGCTACTTTTCTATCCCCTGGTGTCAGCTCTTCAGCCCTTTATTCATTCAAAAAATATTTATTGATGGCCTACTAAATGACAGGCCCTGGGTGAACAGCTGTGAAAAAAAAAACAGGCAAATGTCTCTGCCCTCCTGGGATTCATATACTAAACGGTCCAGAATATAAGAATTTATTATAAGAATAGTCCATGGAGGAAAAATGAAGCACAAGTATAATGGATCTATGGACCTGTGCAATGACCCCGGATCAAGACACTGATCACCCCATTTACCTGCTACCTGTTATTGTAATGTCTTCCGCCATCTGTTATTACTACTTACCACCTCTCCTCTGAGACGTATGGTCCAAGCCACATACCCTCTAAAAAAAAAAAAAAGCTGTATTGAAGTATAATTTATGTACCATAAAGTTCACCTATTGTGAGTGTATAATTCAATGATTTTTAATAAATGTATAGAGTTGTATGGTCTCATCATTACAATCCAGATTTAGAACATTTCTGTCAGCCTGAAATGTTTCTTTGTGCCTATTTGCAATCAATTCTGCTTCTACTTTCAACCCCAGGCAACCACTGATCTGTTTTCCATATCTATAGATTGGCCTTTTCTGGACATTTTATATCAATGGAATCAAACAGTATAGGTTGTGCATTCCTAATCCCCAAATCCAAAATGCTCAAATTTGAAACTTTTCAAGCATGACATGACACCACAAATGAGGAAAAAAAAGATGCCTGACCTCCTTACATATGCACACCACAAGTGGAAAATTTCACACATGACCTCATTCACATGATGAGTTGCAGTCAGTCAAAATGCAGGCATGCAACACAAGTTTATTCAGCCTCCTCAAGAGAAAATAGACCCATCCAGCCCCCATCAGCTGCAGTATGTCTTTTCTACCCAATGCCCAGATTCCCCCATGCAAGCACACTCACAAAGGGTGATAAAAATGACACATGTGCAGGCCAGATGTGCCAATAGCAGGTTCCCCATGATGTCCCACAGGGAGCCAAGATGACATGTATTACTCATTGTGTTTTTTTCCTTATTCTCTGCTCTGTGGTATAAAGATATTGTTGAAAATGTCAAAAAGGTCTGCATATGGGTAATAGTAATAAGAAAAAGAGAATACATTTATGTTTGTCTGTAGAACAGATACTGAACAGTAGTCTAAGTGTGAAACGTCTTATGGAAGAGTATGGTGTTGGAATGATCATCATGTATGAAAATAAGGATAAACTGTGGAATTTTTATGCTTAAAGTGATGAGCAGAATTTGATTAAAAATAGGAAAACACTGCATAAAGCTTAAAATGAAGATCTCGATTGTGTATTGAAGGATGGATCCATCAGCGTTGCAGTGAACACATGCCACTTAATAGTATGCTGACGGTGAAGCAAGCAAAGATCTATCAGAGTGAACTGAAAATGGAAGGGAACTGAATATTCAACAAGCTGGTTGCAGAAATTTAAGAAAAGACATGGCAATAAATTTTTAAAGATTTGTGGTGATAAAGCGTCTGCTGATCATGAAGCAATGGAAAAATTTATTGACAAATTTGCCAAAGTCATCACTGATTAAAATCTGACACCAGAACAAGTCTATAATGCTGATGAAACATCACTCTTTTGGTGTTATTGCCCCGGAAAGACACTGACTGTGACTTATGAGATGCCCCCTACAAGAATCATTAAGATGCCAAGAACAGGATAGCTACTGGGATGTGCTAATGCAGCAGGCACGTATTGGTATATACTTGCTGTGATAGTCAAAAGCTTACATCCTCGCTGTTTTCAAGAACTGAGTTTCTTACCAGTCCATTATTATGCTAACAAAGAGGCATGTATCACCAGGAACATCTTTTCTGATTGGTTTCAAAATATTTTGTACCAGTAGCTTGTCCTGACTCTAGGGAAGTTGGACTGGATGATAACTGGAAGCTTTTGTTATTCCTTGACAACTGTTCTGCTCATCCTCCAGCTGCAATTCTATCAAAATAGTGTTTATGCCATGGACTTTCCCTCAAATGTGACATAATTCATTGATCATGTATCCTTAGATCAATGAAAAGTAAATATACAAACTTTTTTTTGGAACAGCATGCTGGCAGCAGTGAACAGAGGTGTGAGTATGGAAGCTTTCCAAAAGAAGTTCAGGATGAAGGATGCTGTGTGTACTGTTGCCAATGGTTGGAACCCAGTGACTAAATACACAGTTGTACATTTCTGGCACAACCTCTGGCCTGCAATAATGTTCAGTAATGATGATGAACCAGGTGGTGACTTTGAAGGATTCCATATGTCAATTGAGAAAAAAAAGATATTTGACCTCCTTACCTATGCAAAAAATATATCTTCGAAGGCTGTGGGTAAGTTGGAAGAAGTAGATATTGAAGATGTTTTAACATTGATAATAAGCCTCTAGTTGTTCATTCACTGATTGATGGTGAAATAGCTGAAATGGTTCTGAATTGAGGTGATGGCGATAATAATGACAATGAAGACACTGTTAACACTGCACAAAAAGTGTCTGTAGAGGACATGGTGAAAATGTGTGATGGGTTTATTGAAGGACTAGGGCAGTGTGGATTCGCAACGGAACAAGAAATCATGTCAGTTTATAAAAAGAGATTTTTAAGACAAAAAAACAACACTGTTAATGAGGCAGATGACTTGAGGAAACATTTTAAAAATCTATCCAGCAGAACGCCTCCTCATTGCTAGGGGACCCATTTTCTGGTCCTTCAACTGCTTCTGATGTTTTTTCTCACCTAAAAAAAAAAAAAAAAAACCCATACAGAGTACAGTAACCTTTTAGTCAGAACACAGCACTGCAGGTGGAGACTGAAAGCCTGTTGTTCGTTGCTCCTGTTGTCTGACAGCTGATACAGGGATTCTGGTGATGCTACTGTGCTGCTTAATTACCCTGAACACATGTTTTTTTAAGATATTAAAGATAAATAATATTTTTTACTGTTAAGTACTTACGTGTGAATAAGTATAGGAACATGATTGCTTATTGGTAGCATTTACATTTAGAGTCAGGAAGTGTGGTGATGCCAAACAACCACAGATTGTCCATATGGGTGGCTGAGATAGTGACACCTGTGCTTTCTGATGATTCAATGTACCTTTAAGCTATGTGTATAAGGTGTATATGAAACATGAATGAATTTCATGTTTAAACTTGGGTCCCACCCCCAAGATATCTCATTTTGTATATGCACATGTTCCAAAATCTGAAAAAAAATCTGAAATCTGAAACACTTCTGGTTGCAGGCATTTTGGTTTAAGGATACTCAACCTGTATGTATGTTTTTGTATGTGGCTTCTTTCACCTAGAATAATGTTTTGTTTTGTTTTGACAGGGAGTCTCACTCTGTCACCCAGGTTGGAATGCAGTGGTGCAATCTCGGCTCACTGCAACCTCTGCCTCCCGGGTTAAAGGGATTTTCATGTCTCAGCCTCCCGAGTAGCTGGGATTACAGGTGCATGCCATGACGCTGGGTTTAATTTTTTGTATTTTTTAGTAGAGACGGTGTTTCACAATGTTAGCCAGGATGGTCTTGATCTCCTGACATTGTGATCCACCAGCCTCAGCCTCCCAAAGTGCTGGAATTACAGGCATGAACCACTGCTCCTGGCCTAGAATAATGTTTTTAAGGTCTATCTATGTTGTAGCATATATCAATAGTTTGCTACTTTTCATTGTTTCAATAGTATTCAGTTGCATGGATATAGTATATTTTATTTATTCTTTCATTAGTTGATGGGCACCTGGATTATTTTCAGTTTGGGGATATTATGACCATTAATACATAAGTCTTTGTATGGAAATAAGTTTGAATTTCTCTTGTGTAAATATCTACATGTGGAATTGCTGGGTTGTATAGTAAACACATGTTTAACTTTATGAGAAGCTGCCACACTATTTTCCAAAGTGGCTCTACCATTTTCCATTACCACACGTATGAGAGTTCTAATTTCTCCACATCTTCACCAATATTGATTATCGTCAGTCTTTTAATTATTGCCACTCTAGTAAGAGTGTAGTAGTGTCTTAGTTTGGTTTTGAATTTTATTTCCGTAATAACTAGTGATGTGAGCATTTTTTCATGTGTTTATTAGTTATTTCTGTATTTTATTTGGAGAAATGTCTTTTCAACTTTTTTGGCCATTCTTTTGTTTTTGTTGTTGTTTGTTTGTTTTTGTTTGTTTGTTTTTTGAGACAGGGTCTCACTCTGTTGCCCAGGCTAGAGTGCAGTAGTGTGATCATAGCTCACTGAACCTTGAACTCCTGGGCTCAAACAATCTCTCGCCTCAATCTCCTGAGTCACTAGGACTACAGGTGCCTGCCACCATGCCCGGTAATTAAAAAAAATTTTTTTTTGAGATAGGGTCTTGTTATGTTGCCTAGGCTGGTCTCAAACTTCAGGCCTCAAGTGATTCTCCCACCTTAGCCTCACAAAGCACTGGCATTACAGGCATGAGCCACCAACCTTTTGACCATTTTTAAATTAGGCTGCTTGTCTTCTTGTTATTGAGTTATATTAGTTATTTATGTATTCTGGATACAAATTCCTTTATCAGATGTATGATTCATAAACTTTTCTCCCAGTTTTTGCCTTGCCCTTTCATTGTCTAATGATGTTTTTGGAGGGCAAAAACTTTAATTTTGGTTTTTTCTTTTGTGGATTATGCTTTTGTTGTCATATCTAAGAATTCTTTGCCTAATCAATGTCACTATTTTTCCCCTGTTTTCTTCTAAAAGCTTTATAATTTTACTTAGACATTAAGTCAATGATCCATTTTTAGTTAATTTTTGTGTATACTATGAGGTGTCTATGTTCTTTTTTCTTTATGTTTTGTACATGAATATCCAATAATTGTCTCACAACTATTAGTTGAAAACACTGTTCTTTCCTGAATTGAATTGCCTTACACTTGTCAAAAATCAACTGACCATAAATGGAAGAATTTATTTTGGGACTCTCAATTCTATTCTATTGATCTATGTACCTATCCTATGCCAATACCATATTGTCTCGGTTATTGTACCTTTATTATAACTTTGAAATTGGGGAGTGTAAGTTCTCCAGCTTTGTTCTTTTTTCAAGATTATTACAGCTATTCTAGGTTCTTTGCATCTTCATATGCATTTTAGAATGAGCTTATCAATGTCTACTAATGAAATTGTTCTGCTAGAAATTTTATAGGGATTGTGTTGAATCTATACTTCATTCTGGGGAGAATTGCTATCTTAAAAAGACTGAATCTCCAATTTATGAACATGAAATATAACTCCATGTATTTAGCAATGTTTTATAGTTTTCATTGTATAAATCTTGTCCTTGTATTTCTTTTGTTAAATTGATTTCTAAGTATTTTATTCTTTTGATGCTATGAAATATTCTTAATTTTATTTTTGGTTGTTTCTTTGCTAAAATGATTGACCCTTGAACAACACAAGGGATTAGGGGTGCCAACCCCTGTACATTCAAAAATTGGCATATAACTTTTGACTCCCTTAAAACATAACTACTAACAGCTCACTGTCGACTAGAGCCTTACTGACGTAAACAGTTGATTAACATATTTTATGTTATATGTGTTAGATACTGTATTCTTGAAAGTAAGCTAGAGAAAATAAAATGTTACTAAGAAAATAAAAAGGAAGAGAAAAATGTGTTTACTATTCATTAAGTAAGTGAATCATCTTAAAAGCCTTTATCCTTGTCATTTTCATGAGTATGCTGAGGAGGAATAGGAAAAGGAGGAGTTGGTCTCACTGTCTGAGGGGTGGCAGAGACAGAAGAAAACCCATGTCTAAGTGGACCCTGATAGAAATCTGTGTTGTACAAGGATCAACAGTATATTAAATACAAATGATTTTTGTAGATTCGTCCTGTATCCTGCAGCCTTGCTAAATTTATTAGTGCTAATAGATTTTTTTAATGTGTGGATTTATTAGGATTTCTTTTTTACATACAAGATTATGTTGTCCGTGAATAAAGGCAGTTTTACTTCTTCCATCCAATTAGAATAACTTAAATTTTTTTTCTTGCCTTATCAAACTGGCTGTAACTTTGGTAAAATGTTTAGTAAAAGGAACAAGAGTAGAGAACATTGCCTAATTCCCAATTTTAGCAAAGAAAACACTCAATCTTTTATTATTAAGTATGATATTTGCTATAGTTTGTTTATAGATTCCCTTTACCAAGTTAAAGAAGCTCCCTTGTATTCCTATTTTGTTGATAGTTTTTATCACTGATGGGTGCTGGATTTTTAAAATGCTTTTTCTACATCTATTGAGTTGGTTATGTGGGTTTTCTTAATTCCATCAATATGGTATATTACACTATTGATTTTTGAATACTAAACAACTTGAATTCTTTGCATAAATTCCACTTAGTGATGGCATAGAATTCTCTTTATATCTTTCTAGATTCAACTTCTTAAAACTTTAAGGATTTTTGCATCTATGTTCACAATGGATATCAGTTTGTGGTTTTCTGTTCTTGAGATGTCTTTGTTTGACTTTTGTATCAGGGTAATACTGGGTCCATATAATGTATTTGGAAGTGTTTCCTTTTACTCTTTTCTAAAAGTGTGAAGTATTAGAATTATTTATTTTTAAATATTTGTTAGAATTCACCATGAAGTCATTTGGAGTATTTCTTTGTGGAAAGATTTTAAATTACCAGTTCAATGTCTTTGCTTGCTATAGATCTATTGATATTTTCCATCTTTTCTTGAGTCAGTTTAGGTAATTTGTGTCTTTCTATAAATGTGTCCGTTTCATGTAAATTGTCTAATTTGTTGGTACAAAATTGTTCATAATATTCACCTATAATCCTTTAATTTTAAGGTTGGTAGTGATTGCCCCACTTTTTTTCCTGATATTGGTAATTTGTGTCTTCTTTTGCTTTTTGATCAGCTAAAGATTTGTCAATTTTGTTTATTTTTTTCAAGGAATCACCTTTTGGTCTCATAGATTTTTCTCTATTATTTTTCTTTTTTCTTCCTCATTGTTTTCTAGTTTTGTCTTTATTACTTCCTTTCTTCTGCTTGCTTTAGGTTTAGTTAACTTCTCTATTTCTAGTTTCCTATGGTGGGTGTTTAGGTTATTGACTTAATATCTCTCTTCTGTCCTAATGTAGGCATGTGTAACTCTATATTTTCTGAACTTTAATCACTGCTGTAGCTCTATCCTACAATTTTTCATATGTTGAGTATTTGTTTTTGTTTAGCTCAAGAATTTAAAAATTTTCCTACCGTTTTATTTGACAAATAGTTTAGATAGAAGTGTTTTGTTTAATGTTTAAGTATTTTGTGATTCCTCAAACTTCCTTCTGTTGTTGTCTAATTTAATTGCATTGTTTTCGAAGAACATACTTTTGATTATTTTAAACCTTTAAAATTTACTGAAATTTGTTTTTATGGCCTAGCATATGGTCTATTCTGGAGAATGTTCTATGTATGCTTGAAAAGAATGTCTATTCTGGTATCCTTGAGTGGAATGTTTCATAAATATCAGTGAGGTCAAGTGGTAAGTTTAAGTCTTCTATATCCTTGCTGCTTTTCTGTCTAGTTGTTCTATCAATTATTGAGAGCGGAGTATAAAAATCTCCATCCACCATTTTTGAGCACTGTCATTTCTTGCTCGGGTTATTGAAATAGCTTGGCACTCCTTATCCACCATGCCTACTTTACTTTTTCCCATAGGATTTATCTTCACCTGACTTAGTATATATTTTATTTACATTCTAGAATATAAAGGTCCCATGCTGTTGGGCAGTTTCTATCGCTGATGTATGCCTAGCAAGTGACACATACTTGTCACTCAAAAATATAATATTTTTTGAATGCATGCACTATCACCAAACAAATAGCACCTTCTAGTTTCTCGGTTGAGTGCGAGACTCCTCATCCCACTATCTGGAATAATCTGAAATGGGTCAATACCAGTGGAATCCTGAGAAATTCAGGGCAAAAGGTGGGAGATAAAAGGGGGTAACTACTGCTACTGCTTTTGGCCACAGGGAGAAACTTTCCCTTTCTCCTCATGTTTTTTGTTTGGATTTATCTCTCCTTGAATTTTTATTTTATTTTATTTTATTTTATTTTTATTTTATTTTATTTTATTATTTTGTCTCAACCTCATGGGCTCAAGCTATCCTCTCATCTCAGCCACCTGAGTAGCTGAGGCTACAGGCATGTACCATCTTGCCCAGCTAAACTTTTTCTTTTCCTTTTTTTTCTTTTAAAAATTTTATTTATTTATTATTTATTTATTTATTTATTTATTTATTTTAGTGATGGGGTCTAACTCTGTTGCCCAGTCTGCTTGAGCTCCTGGACTCAAGTGATCTTCCCACCTCAGCCTCCCAAAGTGCTGGGATTACAGGCATCAGCCACCACACCTGGCCTCCTTGCTCTTTGCATTTTCTAGTTATCAAAGTGGTAGGCACCTCAAGACCAGAACTGGATATAGGTATCAAGGAAATATGCCACTGTGCTTGATTTTGATCCAGACTATTTGGCTGCCTTCTCCAGGCAAAGGCATCAGGTGACCCTGTACATCTTAGTAGGTATTAAATCACAAGTGGGAAAGGAAAGGATGGGTTAAAACTTCAGAGCAATACACAAAAATGTTTTCCTCTGCATCTGTACTTTTTCCTCCTGAACCTGAGACAAGTTGCCACAGGTGACTGGTCCAGGATTAGGTGCTCAGGACCCCAGCCAAGTATTGTTCCATTTTTAGCATGATTGACACTATCTGCTTAGATACATGCCTTGGTGTAGCTTTGAAATTTAATGCATATCCTGCTTTGGAGGGCTGTAATAAACAACAACTTCAGAAAAATCCAGCATGCACTTTTATTCTTGAGTGCTTGGCATATGATAGCAAGATACTTTTCATGTATCTGGCATATCAGTTACTTTACATAATCTATATGCTTAATCAATTAAAAATGAAAGAAAAGATTGACTGATATTTTTCTTTTACTCGTGAAAGTTATTCCTAAGTTTATATGGTCTGTATAACCAACTGGAACTCAGGGAAGAGGTCTGCGCTGGAGAAAACAGTTCAGGCACCATGAATAAATCTATGGTCATTAAAGCTGGGAGATGGGTCACGCCTTCTACAGAATGAGAAGGGGAAAGCATCTAGGATAAAACTTTGAGGAATAGTGATGTTTAATGGCTGAGTAGAAGATGATGAGCCTGAAAAGTCAGAGAAGGAGCATACAAAAAGTAGGAGGAAAACGAGGAGCATATTGTATCCAGGAAGGTATGCATCATCTTTCTGAAAACTTACAATTGTCCTTGCTTTGGGGGAGTCTCGCTACTGGTAAAGCACTTATCATTTAATAATAAATTCTCATTACGTGAATGATCCTGCAATTGTTCTTGACACTAGATAAATAGTTCTCATGCAGAGGTACTTATAACACTTGGTAACATGAAGACTTTTGTGTTAATAAGACTCTGTGCTGGGTGCAGTGGCTCACACCTGTAATTCCAGCACTTTGGGAGGCTGAGGTGGGGGGACACCTTAAGGCCAGAAGTTCAAGACCAGCATGGGCAACATAGCTAGACCCTGTCTCTATAAAATTAGCCAGGCATGTTGGTGTCTGCTTGTAGTCCCAGCTACCTGGGAGGCTGAGGTGGGAGGATCGCTTGAGCACAGGAGTTTGAAGCTGCAGTGAGCTATGATCACACCACTGCACTCCAGCCTAGGTGACAGAACAAGACACGAAAGAAAGAAAGAAAGAAAGAAAAAAGGAAGGAAGGAAGGAAGGAAGGAAGGAAGGAAGGAAGGAAGGAAAAGAAAGATGCTGTGTTTTCATCAAAATAATTTCACTCCAGAGCTGGGCATGGTGGCTTGCACCTATAATCCCAGCTACTCGGGAGGATGAGGTAAGAGGATTGCTTGAGGTCAGGAGTTCAAGACCAGCCTGGGAAACATAGGAAGACCTCATCTCTAAAAAAGTTTTTTAAAAATTAGCCGGACATAATGGTGCCTACCTGTAGTCCCAGTTATTCAGGAGGCTGAGGCAAGAGGATGGCTTGAGTCCAGGAGTTCAAGACTACAGTGAGCTATGATCATGCCACTGCCCTCCAGCCTGGGTGGCAGACTCAATCTCTTTAAAAAATTACTTTACCTCAATCCTTGTGCACCCTGCAAGTGTGATATACTCTCTCAATGACTCCTGAATCCATCTGTGACCTTTTGGCATTCTAGTAGTAATTTGAATAATGTCAGTGAAACACGGCAATAGCACTGTACAAATAAGTTGAATTTATTATTACGGCTCTCCCATGATGAAATTATTTATTTTTGTGTTTAATTTTTTTCTTTTTAAGAGAGAAGAGTCTTTCTGTTACCCAGGCTGGAATGCAATGGAATAATCATAGCTCACTGAAGCCCTCAACTCCTGGGCTCAAGTGATCCTCCCACCTCAACCGAGTAGCTGCGACTACAGGTGCACGCTACCATGCCTGGCTCATTTAAACAATTTTTCTGTAGAGATGAGGTCTCACTTTGCCGCCCAGGCTGCAAACTCCTGGCCTCAAGCCATCCTCTAGCACTGGCTTCCCAAAGTGCTGGGATTACAAGCATGAGCCACCATGCCCAGCCAGTCTTCAATATTTGTGGCAGTAAATAACCAATGAATTTTTATTTTAGTGGTTTAGTCTCAATAACAAATTTATTTGTAAGAGGGCTATTTTATTTGATTTATACATTCACTCATTCATCCATCAAACATATATCAACTACCTACTGTATGCCAGACACTGGAAATGTTAAGACGCATGAGGCATGGTTCTCAAGTTTAGGTGTGCACTGAAATCATATGGCTAACTTGTTAAAAATACATATGACCCCATCCCACTTTTTGTATTCAGTAGATCCAGGGTGGGTTTCAGAAATCTATTTATAGCAAGCTTTCCATGCGATTCTGATGCACAACAAGATCTTGGAACTATTGGTCTACATAAAAACATTTAGTGAAAAAATAAAATGTAATAAAGTATAAGAGGTGTCAGAAGTATACACAGGGTAGGGTATATATTACATTTTATAACATTTGTCTCTTACTATAGTAGTAGACTATACACTCAACAATATTATTGCAATTTTTGACTGTAATAGAATATTTTGTTAGGGTTTTAAAGCCCTAGCAGTATAATTTACTTTCATTATATTGCAGACATTTTTAATGTCCTTAAAAATGATCATAAAGGCAAGAGAATGCTATAAAAATTCAAATGTTGTTATATCTATGCTTATAACTTACTTTAGTAAGACTGAGAAAAGCATCAGGTGGTTCCTACTTAAAACTCTGGAAAGCTTTACTGTGTCATTATAGGACTAGTTCTCTTATAAATGAGAGTGTTCTTTTCTCTCTTTTTTCTTTGTCTACTAGGCTCTTTTGCAGCCTGTTGATACAAAGGTTCAAACAGCATTCGAGGAATATTCATAGCAGTTTCCTACTAAGACTTCAGCAATGATGCAAAATGCAAAACTCCGAGTCTTGCATTGGGGGAAACAAGCTTTCTTTTAAAAAATTATTGCTTTCTTCTTAAAAGGAGGCACTCGTTCACCATGGCATTGACAAGGAAACTTAGGCTGTAAGAAACAGATCAACCAAAGTCCCATTGTAGGGAAGCTATGATATGCTTTGATTATAAGACTTTACAAGAACAGATGTCTATAGATAGAAGCAACTATTTAGCAAGTCCAACTCAAAGACGGAGCGAAAACAGCACAGGAAATGTGAAAAAAGTTCTGGAATTTCTTCAAAATGTCTTTTCAAAATGTCACTTGCTTTCGAATTAACACTTCAAGAAGCGTATCAAAGAGTACTAGCTTATCCAAATTGTTGTTTCTCCTCTCCTTCTTGGGCACATACAGAAAGGATACTTCCCAGCCTCCTTTGCATCACCTGTGGTCATGTGACTAAGTGCTAGCCAATGGAATATGAATAGAAGTGAAGTCTGCCACTTCTAGATTTGACCTAAAAAATCTTCCCATTGTGGTTTTCAATGTGCCTTCTCCATTTGCTACTGGACGATGACTCCCAGGCAATCTGGAAACCACAAGTTGAAATGGCAGGGCTTCTGTCAGCCTGGGTCTTTGAATAACCGTATGGAGCAGAGACACCCCACCCCATCTCCTCCCCATCCCGGTGCCAATAGACTTTGCTTGAGAGAGAAATAAACTTTTACTCTGTTGAGCCTCTGAAATGCTGGGGTGTTATTTTTGTAAAGCAGTTAGCTTACTTTAATACAAAATGTAAGAATCTAAGCAAATCTATACCATGAGACCATGCACTGACCTGTCATTTATGAAGCCAGAGCCCTGAACATAGTTCGGTAATTCTCCTGCAGAGGTTGCCTATACCACAATCCCCTACTGAAAACCTGTCTAGAAAGGATTCCTCTGACTCCAGGAGCAGGACTCAGGCTGTCAATAGTATTCTAGTTCCCCACGAATGGTTTAAAAGCCAAAGTTTGGCAGGGCATGGTGGCTCACGCCTGCAATCCCAGCACTTTGGGGGGCTAAGGTGGGCAGATCACTTGAGGCCAGGAATTTGAGACTAGCCTGACCAACATGTCGAAATCCTGTCTCTACTGCAAATACAAAAATTAGCTGGGTGTGGCGGCACATACCTGTAGCCCCAGCTACTCTGGAGGCTGAGGCACGAGAATCACTTGAACCCAGGAGGTGGAGGTTGCGGTGAGCTGAGATTGCACTACTGCACTCCAGTCTAGGCAACAAAGTGAGACTCTGTCTCAAAAAAATAAATAAATAAATAAATAAAATAAAATAAAAGCCAACATTTCTCTTAGCCTTTAGGGCATAGTCCTAGCACTGTACAAAGCATAAAATAAACACTCAGAAATTCTAACTCAAGAATCTGGAGAGAACAAAATTGGATAGAAGGAAGCCAGAGGCATAGCTGCAAAGGAGAATGACATGTAACACGGACAGAGTCACAGCACAAGGCCACCTTCTAGGCCCTGCACTGTGCACTTGCCACAGACTGGCAGACTGTCATTAAGGTTTAAGAGAGAATTCTCTAGGTCTTTAAGATGTTTATCCAAATTATTCCTCTCAGCCTTAAAATCCTTCAGTCATTTTGGATACCTCTCTCTCTTTCCTTTCTAGTCCATTAAGTAAAATAGCTCCTACCCATGCAATAGTTATTCTGATCAGGCACGGTGCATGGCTTTACATATGTTGTGTTATATAATCTTCACATTAAGTACATAGTATTATTACCCCTATTCTGCAGGTGAAAAAACTGAGGCACCAAAAAGTTAAGTAGCTTGACCAAGCTCATACAGCTAGTGAGGGGAAAACCCAGAGCTGAAATCTAAGCACTCGGACTCCCTGCCAAATCATCTGCCCTTAACCATTGTACTATACTGTTTCCAGCAGTAAAATTCAGCACATTTTTGCTCATGTAAGAGACCTCTCAGGAGAGGGTTGATCCTTCAAAAGGGCCAATAGATAGAATCCAGTTCATTGGCCCTTCATATTTGCATCCTTTTTGTTTTTCATTTTGTCCCTCGTGGGATTTGGGAAGCTCTCAGCATGATGCTGGTGTTCACCCTCGGAGGTACCTCCCTTCTCTAAATCTTAGCAGTTCCCTAGCATGGTGAGATCCTGGGGCTGTTGCCACAATCCTCTGGAAAAGAAAAGCTTGAAGAGAAGCTTCTTGGCTCTAGCACATTCTTAATGCTGAGGAGAAGAGCTGTTCTGTGGGGCCAATCTGTCACTGCATCTATATTTAGCGCTATCTGCCAGGAATATTTCAAACTGCCTATTTTAGCACATGCTGTTTCGTGCAAATGCGACTGCTCCACCACTAGTTCGTGGGAAACCAAGGGCATTAAGTGGATTTTCTGTTTTTTTACGTTAAGTGTTGCAAGTTGGCCCTTCAGTCAACCTTCAAATGAGATATGGGAGAGAAGGGAGGTGGAGTTTTCCCAGGGTGTTAGTCCCAGGAGCCCACACATTCAGCTGCTCAAAAGTAACCCAAGGATGGCAGCTGTCGAGGAGGCGGAGGTGGCTCTGGGGGTTCAGGGGGAAGAGCAAGGGAATATAAAAGCCCAGGACTCCTATCCAGCAGCCCCAAGGCAAAGTGATGGCCTCATCCACTTCAGTGTTCTCCACTCCAACTCCAAGATCATTGTCCAGACTCTTGCAGTCTTAACCTACTTCCAGGAGAGCCTTCTTGACCCATCTCAGTGAAAAACAAGGGCTCCCATTTACTGAGGACTTTCCTTGTGCCAATTTTCAGTGCTTGCTTTGATATGCATATATGTTTCTGGCATACAACCTCTCTATGGGGGAGGCTCTATTACTAGTTTACTCACAGATAAGGCAATTGAGTCTTAGTGAGGGTCAGGAACTTGCCCAAGGGCACATTGCTTGTAAGTGGTGGAGTCAGAATTCAAACCCAGGCCCACCTAAGACCAGGTCTTATGATCTTAAACACTGTGTACTGACTGACCAATTCTATACATCCTCCCATCCAGTATCCCTGTTTTCTTCCCCCAGGTATAGACACACACTATATTTTTTTGCATATATTTCAATTTCCAACTTACTCTCCAGACTTGATGGTTAACTGCATTTGAAGAGCTCTGACCATAGGTTTGCTATCCAGCCCCCAGTCAGCAATGATGCTAACTCCCTAAGAAGCCCTCCTAGATTGGCCCCAGCAATAGCCCAGTGAGGGAGAGTGGCTTCTAGTTTTGCCCCAACTCTTGAGGAAGAACTGGTGGGTAGGAACAACCAAGCAGCCTTATGACAGGTTGTTACAGCTGCAGAGGTGAGTTTGACTGGAAAGGTACAGATTCTGGCTTTATAGATGGTGAGGACTGCCTGGAAAAGGAATTGCCACAAGGGACTGGCATGGGGCTGGGCTGAGAAGACTGACAGTGGAGTGGGGCTCAATAACACAGCTGTCCTGTATGACTTATTAATCTTAAGAGCAACTGACCCTAGGCAAATTCTAAATTGTGATCATAGGAAAATCTCAAAATATATATGTATTTTTTATAGACACAATTCCCAAGGATGACCAATTTTCATTAAATCACCCTGGGATAAAGGCTAGAAGAGATGGCCCCATGTTTGCTATGGTTTGGGAAATTTGGAACTGAGTCCTTGGGCTGTCCAGGGACTGAAGAATATGAGCGGCACAGAACAGAGGCTAGATGTTAGATCTTTTAATAGCCAACTCCATATCCCATCTGTTTCAGTTATTTATTCCTGCATAACAAGCCACACTTAAACTTAGTGGTTTAAAACAAAAGCAATCATTGTATTATCATCTCTGGAGTTGAGGGGTTGACTGGCCTCAGCTAGGTGGTTCTCACTGGGGTGTCTCCTGAATTACAGTCAGATAATGCATGGGCCTGAAGTCATCTCGAAGACCTTCTCATATACATTAAAATAGGTGCTGGCTGTCAGCTGGGACCTCAGCTTGGCTATCTGTCAGGACACCTACATACGGTCTCTCCATATGGCCTGGACTTCCCTGCAGCATGGGAGCTGCATTCCCAGAGGGAGAGACCTGAGAAAATGGGGCAAATGCTATATAGCCTTTTGTGATCTACCCTTAGAAGTTACATAGTGTCACAGCACAGTCACACCATCACAGGTCAGCACCCACGCAAGAGGGAACACCGATATTCTTCTTAAGTGCAGAGGCATTAACATTAATTTGTAAGAAGGTCATGTGGTATGGGATATAAGATTGTGGTGATCATCTTTGAAAAATGCAATCTGCCATACCAATTACATAGTGCCAGGGGAAGAACCTGGATTTGGTGAAGAAATTGGGGTGGCAAAGTAGCTGTCATTTGAGTACAAGAGGGGTGGCCAGGCAGCAGAGGACCAAGACTCCACGCACGTCCTTCGTAGTTTCAACAAATGCTTACTGGACACTTAACATTTGCCAGAAATTGGGGCTGTAATAGCAGTGAGCAAGAGACAAGGTGCCTGCCTTCATGCAGGTTACAGTCTGGTGGGGAGACAGCAAACAACTGCTCAAATAAACACAGAAGCTCCATAAAGAAATATAACAGTTGGGTAAGGGGAGTGACACTATTAGGGAGAGGGGTGTCTATTTTAGATAAAGTGCTTAGGGAAGACCTTGCTGAAATGGGAACATTTGAGCAGAGACCTGAATGAGGTGAGGGAGTGAAAAAAGCAAACCTCTGGAAGAAGGGCATTCCAGGCTGAGGGAAGAGCAGGAATAGTCTCAGGGATAAGCTTGGTATGTTAAAAAAATAACAAGAAGCCCAGTGTGGCCAGTGAGGAAGGACTGAGTGGAAGAAGGATAGGAAATGACGATGAGAAGTTACCAAGAGTAACTTAATTGCCCCCAATTAATTGGGGGCAAAATCCATTTCAAAACATTGCTTCTGTTGATATTTGTTTTCCTGGTCTTAGGATGGAAGAACAACTCCTCCTCTTCCAAATGCAAATGACTGTTTCCATTTGGGGCAGAGCTGACTGAATACAGATTTCAGAAAGCATCTCTGACACGCATGTAGAGGCATCTGGCCACCTTGGGGTACCTTCCCACCACGTACCACAGTCAATCTGCTCTTTGTCAGGGCATCTTTCTCTTCAGAGAGTAACTATGACAACGGAGTTGGATGCTGCGAGTCTGTGGCAGCCCTCTATTTGCACACAACATGTGACGCTATCGGAACACAGAATTATGAATCAGTGCAGTGTCAGCTTTTTTCTTTGTAGTGAACAAGTTATCTGCTCTTTGATTCAATTAACGTTTTATTATTGGTTTTGTTTTTACTATGACTGTTCCATAACAAGATGATCAATATGTTCTATAGCGTCATTTCCCAGACACATCTGAGCAGAGCCCCGTATCAGTTTTCTATTGCTGCTGCAACAAATTACCGCAAACATAACAGCTAAATTACACAAATTTATCTTACAGTTCTGGAGGTCAGAAGTTTGATACAGGTCTCACTAGGCTAAAATCAAGGTATTAACAGGGCTGTGTTCCTTTCTTGAGGCTCAAAGAGAAGGATCGGCTTCCTTTGTAGTTCAGGTTGTTGGGAGAATTCAGTTCCTTGCCATTACAGGACTGAGGGCTCCATTCCCTGCTGGCTGTCAGCTGAGGGCCCTCTTCAGCTTCTGGAGGCTGCCCACATTCCTTGGCTCACGGCCCCTTCCTCCATCAGCAAAACTAGCAATAGCGGGTCAAATCCCTCTCATATTTTGAATCTCTCCTCCTTCTGTCTTATCTCCCTCTGACCACAACCAGGAAAGATTTTCAGCTTTTAAGGACTTATGTGTTTAGATTAGGCCCATCTGGATAATCCAGGATACTCTCCCCTTCTCAAAGGTTCCTAACCTGAGTCACCTCTGCAAAGTTGTTTTACCATGTAAGTGAACATTGTCATGGGTTCCAGAGATTACATGTGGACTTTGGTGGCAGGTGAATTATTCTGTCTACAGCAACCCTTATTCCCTGACCTCATTAAACTACAGTTTAATGGAATACAGTTTGGGAAGCACTGCCCGAGAGGTATCAATTCTAGACAGGTAAGAAACTAATTCTTTATGGGTAATGACCCAAGCATGGGTGAGCACAGGGCCAGGTGGAGGATGGATTCCTCCATGTGGTTCGGGAGTGGGGTGCAGGAAATAAGGATAAAGCATAATGGATTTTAGTGACAGATTTCACCTTCTTGCCAAACCACAAGTATAAATCAGGTAGATTTCCTAATTGGGCCTGTCTGTCAAGAACTTCTAATTGTAGTGCCTGAAGGGAAAGGGAGGGACAGCTATGGCACTAGGTGAATTTCACAGTCATCTCATATAAGGGTCATGCTAACTTGTGAAGGCAAACCCTGCACTTGAACCTCAATGTGGTGGGTTCATTTGGTGTCCCACTCAGATCCCCTTTATCAGGCTGGTGTGCTCATCCTACAGGGTGGTAAGCTGACAGCTCACAGATTCTCCCTTCTCTGGAAATTATTGTTAAAGCCCTTGGGAGCTGCCTTAGCTAGGAAGTTATCCCCCCAATCACCCCTCACCGCCAGTATACACACATACATACATACACACTCCGCAGAAAGTCTGTGACATCATTTATGTTCCAGAGTCCTCTGGGGATCACATTTGAGAATACATTCTTGTTTCACTCTTCCCCCTTCACTTTCCTGCTTCCCCTCCTCCATTACATATTTTTCTTGACTAAATCAATACATCTTGTGTCCTCAAAACCCTGCCTCAGGTTCTGCTTCCAAAGAACCAACCTAACTTGCCACGGCTCCCTAATTCCAAAGACCTTGCTCTTTGTAGCTACCTAGCCTAGAATCAGACAAGCACTAAGAAAAAGACTAGAGAAAATGTCCCTGACACACCTGGGACATGCTGTCTTCTAGGTATGTCACTGAGTAAATCAAAAGAAGTTTGTTTATTTGCAAAAGTTGAGTGGGAATTCGGTGTACGATTCTAAAGACTTAGGTTTGTAGAAAAGAACAGGAAGTGAGAGTTGAGAGTTAAAGTTGAATACAATGGTCCATTCCACTATAAGCTCCTTGGGGACAGGAGCCATGTCCATGTTGTTCTCTACTGCATCCCAGTGCTTAGCACAACAGCTGACACGTGGTACATCTGCAACTTGTGTAATAAGTAGGTGAAAAAAGTAGAGAAAATCAATAGGAGGTCAGGTTTCTGTGAGTCAGGAGGTTCAACTGGAAGAAAGCTGGGGAAACAGAGTCTGTTCTCAATAGTACAGGCTGCTTTGCACCCTTCCAAGATCTTCTGTGTTAGCCTCACTTCTGGAATGTTTCCAGGAATAGGCTCATGCAGGCCCTCCTCCGGAAAATGGCAGCATTTCTAACAAGCCTTTCTCCTTCTACACACGGGAAGGAATCCAGCAGCCTGTCCTAAACCAAGAACATATCTTGCCTGTTAGAGGTCTAGTGGATCCCTAGATTAGACTTACATTATTTTTATTTATTAACATGTTATTTAAATTTGTACAGTATAAAACTAGGTATCAGCTCATTTACTTTAGTGTTTATATACAACTAACATATTTATGTTTTGAATACCAAAAAGTCATAAAACCAGTAAAATTGTAATTAATAACATTCATGAAAGGTGATCTAATATTGTTTTTGTAAAATGAAATCTCTACCACATGTAGTGTGGTACTGACTCTCCAAGCCCATGCGCTTTTGAAATCAGCCCGTTCATATTACCGTGTACCTGATGCAAACATCTTCTCTGATCTCTCAATTTCTTTCTATTCAAACGACTTCTAAACCTTCCTTTGTATAAAATGGACTCTGCTGTGCAAACGCATTTTTGTGTTAAGTCCACCTTTCTTCATTCCTCACTAGCTTTGAAAATAAATAGCTTTACTTAGCATTAATTTATTACACATTGTGATATACATGTAAATACATAGAGGCTTAAATCATGCAGTGCCTGGATTATAAATTGGACATCCAGATAACTTAGAATATGTAAACTTGTAAGTACATATATATTATATTTATATGTATGGATATACAGTTGACCCTTGAACAACTTGGGGGTTACCGGCACCAACCCACATGCAGTGGAAAATCTGCATATAACTTTTGATTCCCCCAGATCTTAAAGACTAATAGCCTACCGTTGACCAAAAGCCTTACTGATAACATAAACAGCCGATAAACACATATTTTGTATGTTGCATATATTATATACTGTGTTCTTACAATAAAGTAAGCTAGAGAAAAGAAGATGTTTATAAGAAAATCATAAAGAAGAGAAAATATATTTACTATTCATTAAGTGGAAGTGGATCATCATAAAGGTCTTCATCCTTGTCATCTTCTAATTGAGTAGGCTGAGGAAGAGAAGGAAAGGAGGGGTTGGTCTTGCTGTCTGAGGGGTGGTCGAGGCAGAAGAAAATATACATATAAATAAACCTGCACAGTTCAAATCCGTGTGGTTCAAGGGTCAACTGTATATAAATCTATGTAAATGAGACAATCATCAAAGTCTAGTTTTAAAATGAAAAATTACATCACTCTTTTAGAAAACTCCTGGAACCTTGAGGAACACTGCTTTAGGCATACCGTGGTCTAGAATGCCACCTGTCTATACAGTTGTCCCTCAGTATCTGAAGGGGATCAGCTCCAGGACCCCCACAGATGCCAAATTCCACAGATGCTCAAGTCCCTTATCTAAAATGGCATAGTATTTGCATATAACCTACACATATCTTCCTGTATACTTCAAATAATCTCTAGATTACTTATAATCCCTAATAGAATGTAAATGCTATGCAAATAGTTGTTATACTGCATTATTTTTAGTTGTACTATTTTTCTATTGTTGTATTGTTAGTTAAATGTTTTCAAATATTTTCCAATTTTCCAAGATTGGCTGAATCTGCACATGTGGAAACAGCACATGCAAAGGCTGACAGTATGCAGCTTTATTTCTCCTTCTGTCATACCCATGCATTGAGTCAAAAATTAAAATTATTTCTCTTTACCTCTCCACTTGCATATTCAACCATTATACATAGTTGTTTATCTATTTTAGAACAACTAAACAGCCACATTTATTGCATGCCTATCATACCTACATCTTGATTTCACAAGAACACTGCAAAATAGTATTATTAATATTAATATGTTATGATTTACATTTTAAAAATGAGAAATCTGGCGATCAGCATGTTTAGGGGACTTGCCCAAGAACACGCTCATGTCAAAGTCTGGGCTTTGACTCAATTCTGTCTGATCTTAGATCCCATAATTGTGCCCTTTGCTATAGCCCCAAGGTACTGAAAGGTGCATGGCACATAGTGGGTGCTCAATAAACATTTTTTGAATGAATATGAGAACGATGAACTGTTTCCATTCCATCAGTCTGCCTGCACTCCCAGCCTGTTGGCACTGTTTGCTCTCTAGGCATGCAAAGCCTAGGGGAGTACAAACTAAGGTTTGACTCACCTTGGTATCCCACAGCATGCCTGGCACATAGTAGGTGCTCAAATACGCATTAATTTGAATTGACTTGAATTCCTCCCAAGGCCCCACTTGGAAACTTTTTTGAAGGCTAATTTAGAATGAGAAAAGAGAACTTGAGGAAGAGAGTGATACAAGCCCCCAGCTAGCCTTGGTAACTGGAATGGGAAGCACTGGCCACCTCCTCCTGAGACTGGGCTCCAAGCCCTGCTTGGTAATGCAGGCAAAAGCATGTGATTCAGACAGCAGCAAAGCCACAGAACGGCACGCCAAGTTCAGAGTCATTGAAGCAAGTAGTGTAAGTGACAGAATTTAAAAGACAGAGACCTCTGTGGAAGAAGCCAGGGTACCCAGAATTGACAGCATTGAAAGCTGGGCTTAGGTGGAAATGACAAGAGTCTCTGCCCTACCCCTAGCAGGAGGTCCTCGGTGAGTAGCTTATAAAATGCCCTTTTAAGTCCCTGAAGGAGCCCACTGCTGGATCAGCCAAGGCTGGGAAGGTCCTCGTGATCATGATTGAGGTTCTCACAGTCTTCCTGCCAAGGCTGCTCCTCGGGGCAGACAAAATGTACTGGGAGCTCCGCGGGTCATTTGTGTTTACATTTTTTCCCTCTTTACTGCTCTTGATGTTCACTCTTCCAAAATTACCAAGCTCTTGCTCTAGCCTAGTTCAACAGAAACATTTCTCTCCTTCCAGACTGTTTAGAGCTTCCTCTCCAGCCAGCAAAAGGCCCAGCCCATTACTGGTACACAGGGGCACTGACCAGCAGCAGCTTGGCTTGCCCTGTTTGGGGGGGCTTGGCCTCATTGCCCTTCTGAAGGAGGCCCAAATGCCTATGTCTATTCCATCCCCAGAAGCCAGCGAAATTGCAAGGTGTTTTCAGTGACAGGGCACCTTTCAAAAAGTGGGAGCATCTTTGCATACATCACCTGAAATGGGGTCGAGGAAGAAAAAATTCATGCAAGACCCATCAGGGACAGACACTGGTACCCAGTGGATATCAGCTCATAGCAATTCTGTGAGCACTTTGCAGATCAGGAACCTGAGGTTCTCCTGAGACACAGGTAGAGAGTTGAAAATCAGGGGGTCAGTTCCCCAAGGTCCCAGCTTCCTCATCCTTTACACTCAAATACACTGCAAGGGCCTCTCTCTCCCCGACCCCACCTCTCAGAAGGGAATTCGTTCTCTCCTTTTTCCTCCTCCCTCAACCACTGATTCAGGAAGAAACTAATAAGCTCATGATTTGTACAGTTTTGTTCCTCAGCTCTTCTCAGATACGCTTCAGTTGGAAACACAGTGTTCATTCATTCCAGATTTCCCAAGACACTCCCAATTTCATGCAATGTTATAATTGTAATAAATTCATTTACTTCAATTTGTGATGAAGTATAATTTCATTTCATATCATTTTAAGGTATTTCATGTACACAAATTCAGAAACTGGAAAAAATATGTTTTGTTAAATGCCATGCCCTGATTTTTGAACTGGAAAATATAAAATGTGTTCCCTCTCTGCTGTGCATGCACATAGCATAACATGATCACAGGAAACTCTTCACCTTAGTTCTTCTTTTGTCTGGCTTTTTTTTTTGTGTGTGTGAGAGGAGCTTCTCTGTTCCAGGCATAGGGAGAACTGTTGTATATCCCTCATTGCAGGCACAGCCCTAGAATCTTCCAGCCCTTTCTCCAAACAGATTCTTCACCATGTGGTCTCAGTCTCCCTGCCCGAAAAAGTCAAGATATGGTTCTCAATCTTGTAGCAACAGCTGCTCCCACCCTAAGGATTCCCCTCCTCAAACCCAAGTGAAGAATGAAGCTGGTTTCTGTTTTGGGAACCAAAAAAAGTCCTGCCCCTCCTCAGGGGCCCCCCTTTGGACTGGCTGCCTTCCCTCTGTTTGGATAGCCCACTCTTTCCAAACCACTGAGTCATTTCCGCTCCGGGACTTTCTCATTAAAATCTTCCTGTTTGCTGTAGTTCTGGAGCCCGTTTCTGAGTTACCGTTTCCTTCCCCATCCCCACTGAGCTGTAATTAATAGCCCAGCACCGCCCTGCAGTCTCTCCCATTGCGGCGTTCCTTCCCACTCTCCTGTCGGCTGGAATCTCTACACTTTGTACACATTCGTACAAAGCCTCAGAGTTCCTAAAGCTGTGAAGGGAATGGAGGATACCACTCCTCTCCGGCAAGGTATTGCTTGAAAGATAAATTGGGAATATGAGTGTCTAGAAATGGGCAGCAGAGAAAAAAAACCTGCCTACCGACAGCTTGTCCCAGAGCCTCCGGGCACAGCAAGTGCAGCAGTTGGGATACAGGCTCTAATTAATGCGCTAGGAGCTGCTCGACCCTGAGCAGCCGCTTGGTCTCCCAGAAGACGGCTGCGGTCTCCTCGAAGCCCCGGTTTGGAGGGTTATGTGCATATCTGAGACCTGCCGACCCTGACAACAGGCGACAGATTGCAGCACCAAGGCAGGACTCCATGGGACAGAAAGACAGAAGACACCGGGGCTCTTTCGTTCAGTGACGGGGTGAAGAGGACTGTCACAGTCAACATGGCACCTTCATTCTTCTATTGGGCTTTTTTTTTTTTGGCGGGGTCGGAGGGAGAGGCAGTTCTCTGTTCCCGGCACACAGAGAACTGTTGTATCTTTCTCATTGCAGGCACAGCTCCAGAATATTCCAGCCCCTTCTCTAAATAGATTCTTGATCAAATGAAACATCCTGGGCTGAACTGAGGGCAGTGCCATTTTTGCCCAGTGGGTATTTGGTAAATGTTCATGGAAGCAAGTCAAATTGAAGTTCAAAAAGTACATGATTTGCATTCGTTGAAGTACAAAAAAGGTACATAACAATAGAGATGGACTGCAAACTCGCCCACTGACTCAACACCTTGCAGTGTCTATTCACGTTATCCCATTGCTTCTCATTGTGAAAAGCCCCTGGGAGATAGTTTGGGGGTGACGGGTCATTGGCTGTCCCTTAAATCCCATCATGTTGGCAGTCCCCTTCCCCAGTAACGTATGAGGTTCACATGATCTCAGAGCTGCCCGTATGGCTCTACAGTAATCCCCAAAGCAGCACACTGCCACTTGGAAAAATTGCTTTCAAAGTATACTTATAATTGCTAATCATCACTGTAGTCTGGCAGCTTCCATGGAAGCGTGACTGGCACGTTCTGGTGCTGGCCCCTTGCCGTCTGATTCACAGGACACCTGTCTCAGTTCTCCCCAAACCCTATCCTGCTTCCTCTGCTCTCCACCTCATTCCCACCTCTGCACAAGCCTGGATCCTGTGGCACAAGTGATCCTTCCCTCTCCTCCTAGATTTCCAATCTTTCCATTCCCTGGGACTTTCTGCAAATTGCTAAACTCTCCTCCATTTCCAAATAACTCGTTCCTCCTCATGCTTCCTAGGGTCCTCCTTTTCATTTCCTCCCAGGGGGTACCACTCACAGCGTATCCCGGTAATGATCCAGGGGTTTTCATTCACAAAGAATACAACCTGAATGGCGACGGCTCTCCTTGTGAAAAGATGGGCACACCTGCCCCCTCCACAACAGCCTGTGTCTCTCCTTCCCTCCATTACCAACTTCTTACAAAAGCAGCCTGTAGTTCTTCACCCCTCGCTGGGCAAAAGTCTTCATGCATTTCCCACTGTGAGGTCAGAGGCCTAGTGTTAATTAACCCTCATCTTGCTTACCTGTCTGCAGCGTTTGGGACCTGACCATTCCTGTTTCTGGGAGCACTCTTCTCCTCTGGCTTTCCTGCTTCTTCTGTTCCCTCATGGCTCTTCCTCAGTCTCTGACCAGCTCTCCTTCCAGTCTTCTCTCTGAAATCTTGATGTTGCTAAAAGCTGTTTCCTCAGCCACCTTCTTGTTTTTCACGTGCTCTTCCCTGGGCGACGTCATTTACTCTCTTGGCTTTGGTTAAACTTACACACTTACACTGATAACCTTTCTCCTTACTAAATTAAAAACCTCTTATAATTACAAAGCAGCCCGTGTATAGACAAACAAAATAAGAAAATAAAAATACACTATTCCCACCATCCAGAGCATACCACTGTTAATATCCTATTGTACATCCTTCCAAAATTTTTAGGCATGCATATATATGCAGACATATCTTTTTTTACAAACTGAGAAAAATACCGTTTTATGAATTGTTACGTACTGTTTTTATAAAACTTTCCATGTCAATATATGTCACTATATTTTACCTAATATCCAGTCTATATCTGATGATCTAAGTCATTCCCAAAACGTCTTTTGTAGTCCGTTTGTCTAATCAGGAACCAATTTAGGCCTACACATTGCATGGATTTTTCTTAAGCCCTTTTCCAAGCATAAACATGACATTAGGCTTATTAAATGAATTTGGCCAGTTAGCCTAAGGAACAACCCATTTTCTGGATTTGACAAGTTGCTTCCTTGTGGGTTCATTTAGCTTGTTTCTCTGACCTTCTTATTTCTTATAAACTGAAAGTCTATGGCCAGGCGTGGTGGCTCTTGCCTGTAATCCCAGCACTTTAGGGAGCTGAGGCAGGAGGATCACTTGAGCTCAGGAGATTGAGACCAGCCTGGTCAATATAGTGAGACCTCATCTCTTAAACAACAAAACAAAAGAGAAAGTAAAATGCAAAAGCATGGTGGATTCAATTTAAACCTTGTTAGCTAGATTATATCATAGGAGATACGTACTTCTCATTGTATTTTGTCATGATATGTATATTTTCTGGTTCGCCCACCATTAGAGATTCTAGTAGTGACCAGTGAATTAAGGCAAACAACAATTTTCTTCTTCCAAGGCAGCATTATGTTTTCCCTCCTGTGACTACAAGGTAATCTGTGTGGTGTTATCTGGGCAATGCACAAATGTTCAGTTCCCCCTCAACAATGTGCTAATGCTTTAATACCAGTTTATACTTGTTGCTGAAGTCAATACTTTTAATAAGGCATTTGTAACCACCCACTGGGTTCATTTTTCCTGATTCCCAGATAGAGCCAATTTATCAAGATAGGGGAATTGCAATAGAAAAAGAGTTAAGTACACTTCAAGCTCGCTAAATGGAAGACTGCAGTTTTATTATTACTCAAATCAGCCAACCCAAAAATTCAGAGGCTATAGGTTTTTAAAGATAGTTTGGTAAACAAGGGGCTAGGGAATGGGGAATGCTGGTTGGTTGGGTTGAGGATGAAATTATAGGGAGTTGAAGCTGTCTTCTTGCACTGAGTCAATTCCTGGGTAGAGGCCACAGGACCAGATGTGCCAGTTTACCAGTCTGGGTGGTGCCAGCTTATCCATCAGAATTCAGGGTCTGAAAAATATCTCAAGCACCAATCTTAGGTTCTACAATATTATCTATAGGATACAATATTATCTATAGGAGAGCAACTGAGGAGGTTAGGAATCTTGTGGCCTCTGGCTGCATGGCTTCTAAACCATAATTTCTAATCTTGTGATTAACTTGTTAGTCCCACAAAGGCAGTCTTGTCCCCAGGCAAGAAGGAGGTTTGTTTTGGGAAAGGGCTGTTGTCATCTTTTTAGTTTTAATAGTTCTAAACTATAAACTAAATGCCTCCCAAAGTTAGTTTGGCCTATGCCCAGGAATGAACAAGGGCAGCTTGAAGGTTAAAGGGAAGATGGAGTTGGTTAGGTCCCTTTAAATGTCATCAATTTCTCACTGTTAGAATTTTTCCAAAGGTGGTTTCAGTTTGGAGCATTTTCAGGCAGAGTTTCTGGTTTCAGAATATTTTTATAAAAGAGTTATTTACTCAGGTATGGGCAGGGCTAAGGCAACCATCTAGGAATTGTGAAGGTCCCAGGGGCTAGTGTCAGTGGGCGGCTATCGCCAGCCCTCATCTGAGGGGGCAGGAGAAAGGAATGTTCCTCCTGGTGCCTGGGGCTAGCTACAACCCTGGGACAGGAGCTGCCCAACAGAAGCCCTGGCTGTTAACAGAGGAATGCAGTTATAACCCAAACCGTGACCAGGCAGGGCACTTTAATGAAGTAAAAATTTCTGATGACTGTTTTCTGTTTCTTGCCTGAAAGACAGTTGCAGGACAGGGGAGATTATACATCAGGTATTGAAGACAACTACAATATGCCCTTTTAATGTCTGTCTGTGGACCAAGTTTACTGTTTGCATTCGTAGCCATGGGAAAGAACAGGGGAAACAAGGTGGACACCACTCTCAGGGGAAAATTGGCCCCTGGTTGCCAAAGCACAGGTGGGGGTGGTGTGATGTGATGACGTTTGCAATGGATAATTTGTATTAGTTAACAGCTCTGGGTCAAAGCTGTTTTGTCTCCATGCAAGAAGTCATGAAAAAAACAATGTTAGTTCCAAGGAAACGTATCCTCATCCGTGAATAATTATTTGCTTTGACTCCAGGATACCTTTCATTTAAAGGTGTAAAGGCACAGAGAGGGGGAAGTGAATAATCACTAACTAACCTTTCATCACCATAGGAGAGGGCCTGCTCCTGGTGCTAAGTATTATGAAACTTCAAAGGGAGTGATTGTCAGGTGCCCATAGTTCACATTATTTTCCTCAGCATGGGAATAAAACACTTCTGCTTCTCACTCACTACAAGTAAAAGAAATAGAACTGATAACGTGTGTTATATAATTCTACCCAGCCTTGGAGTCAGAAAACACACTGGTTTCCTCTGTCTCTGGGGAAGGGTTTCTTATTACATTTTCTTCTAGTTGACAAGCAATTTGGGAGTATCCCTCAATTACATGGGATGCCCCAGTGTGGGACTGAGAAGAAGATTAGATTGTAGGCTGCTCTATTACTTACTAACTGGGTGGTCTTGAGTATGTTATTTAATCTTCCCAAACCACTATTTACATCCATAAAACAGTGACAATCTTCATTCCCCTGGCTACAGGAGAACCAGCTTTGATGAGGCAAAGTGGATAAGAATGGGTTCTGGAGTCAGAAAGAGTTCAAAATCTAGGTTATGCTTCTTACCAACTGAGTGAAATGGGGCAAAGTCACCCAACCTCTAAGCCTTAGTTTCTCCATCTGTAAAATAAAGTAATAGAAATAGAAACAAAACAGAAACACAAGATAGAAACAATGTTGTATTATTTTAAAGATTAAATGCTAAAAAGCACTTAACACAGTGCTGGCAATAAATAAGCACTCAATAGTTTGCTATTATTATCAGCTGCCCTGTGGTAGACAGAATTCTAAAACAGCCCCTATATTCCTACTCGTGATGCACATGCCCTGTATAGTTCTATTCAGTGTGAACGGAACCTGTGAATATAATGACATATTACTCTTGTGAGGAAAATTATCTTGGGTTGACTTGACCTTTCAGGTGAGTCCTTTTTTTTTGAGACAGAATCTCATTCTGTTTCCCAAGCTAGAGTACAGTGGTATGATCTCAGCTCACTGCAACCTCTGCCTCTCAGGTTCAAGTGATTCTCCTGCCTCAGCCTCCTGAGTAGCTGGGATTACAGGCACCTGCCACCATGCCCGGCTAATTTTTGTATTTTTTGTAGAGATGAGGTTTCACCATGTTGGTCAGGCTGGTCTGGAACTCCTGACTTCAGGTGATCCACCTGCCTTAGCCTCCCAAAGTGCTGGGATTACGGCGTGAGCCACTGCGTCCAGCCTCAGGTGAGTCTTTTAAAAGCAGAGAGCTTTCTTCACTTGGTGCTGGGAAGAAGTTAGAGTGGTGCACTCTCACTGGCCTGGAGAAAAGCAAACATCCCTGCCGTGGCAGCCTGTGGGGACCACGTGGCATGGAATGTCAGTGGTCTCTGCGAGCTGAGCATAGTCCCCAGCAGGCAGCTAGCAGGCAAAGGGGAATTCATTCCTACAACCCCAAATAATTGAATTTTGCCAATAACCTGAATGAGCTTGGTAGAGGACATCCAGTCTCAGATAACAACTACAGCGTAGCTGATGTGTTGATTGCAGCCTTGTGAGACCCTGAGCAGAGGAGTCAGCTAACCTGTGCTCAGACTCCTGATCCACGGAACTGGAAGGTAATAAATGTCTTGTTTTAATTCACTGTTGGTGGTAATTTGTTTGAAGCAATAGAAGACGAATACATTATCCAGAGTTAATCAACACTGTTTCTGTGGCTCTTGCTGAGTCCATTTCTGTTCCTAATTGCTGTTGTCTAATGCAATACTTGGTTGCATAAATCATGACAGTGCAAGAATGACAAGAGGTGCTGTTCTCCAACACAACCCCTTTAGATTGTCAATACTCTCTCTGACTGTCTTCTCCTGCTAATGGGCTGGTGATGATCATGGGGGAGGAGCGGTTTATAGACCTTTGTGGCTTCAGAAAGGAATAAAAATATCGTCGGAGCTGAGTCTGTCCCGGAAGACACAACTCATTATGCAAAAGCCCTTTCTTCATAGTTGTTTCCTGTTTGACACTACAAATCTCTCAACTACAAAGGGCTTGTATGAACTTCAGGCCAAACTTAGCCAGATGATCTGTTGAATAGCTTTAGGTCTTCATTGAGCTTGCAGTATATTGGAAAAAGGAGACATCAAACAAGTAATTGCACAAACCCAGAATTATCAACTGCATTGTGTGCCTTAAACAGAAAGCACAGACTCTCAGAGAAACTTGAGCCTGTGGATTCAGGGAAGACTTTTCTGCATAAGAATGGAAGGATGAGTAGGAGTTGACTAGGTCGAGGGATGATTAAGAGTACATCTCCCAGGAAGAGGGGATGGCTTGTGAAAAGGCCCTGAGGCAGGAAGAGGCATGACTATTGCCTCTGAAGACCGGGGAATGAGCAAAGAGAGTGAGGAGAAGAGCCCATGGGGCCATGCTAAGGATTTTGGTCTCTCAGGTTTGCCCTTTCAGAAAATCATCCGGGTTTCAATGGCGAAAAAGAAATTGTAGGGAGCAAGGACTGATGGCAGGAATACTAGTTAGGAGGTAATTGCAACCATGCAGACAGGAGCTCATGGCAGCTATGACTAGGATCATGGTGGTGGAGAAGGAGAGAAGTTATATAGATCAAGCAGATGTAATGTTTTATTTTTATTTTTACCAATTTTTTTTTAAATTGAGGAAAACATTTTCTCATCACTTCTACCATTCTGTGGAGAATTCACATTCATTCACATATTTATTCAACAAATATGTACTGTGTGTCTTTTATGTGCCAGATACCATTTTGGGCATAGGAATATAGTCTTGAATAAAATAGTCAAAAAATCTCTGCTCCCAAGGAGTTTACAAGGGAGTTAGACAACAAACAAAAAAAGGAAAAAAAAAAAAAAAAAATATATATATATATATATATATATGTGACAGTAATAAATGCTGAAAAGAAAGTTGACAAGGGGGAATAGGAAGTGTTCAAAGAAGGTTGCATTATATATTATGTTCTGACAAGATCTCACTAAGATGATGACATTTGAGAAAAGATTTGAAGTTGGTTAGGGATCAAGGCATGCAGCTATTGGAGGTAGGAAGATTGAGAGGAAGTATTCTAGTCAGAGGGAACAGCCAGTGCAAAGACTCTGAGGTAGAGAGGTGACTGGTGTTTTCCAGAAGGCTGGAGAATAATGGGCAAAGTAATGCATCAGTCATCAATTTCGCAATAATGCTGAGTAACAAGCAAACTCAAAATCTCAGTGGTATACAATAATAAGCATTTAGGTTTCCCCCTCAGTCTCAAGATCAGCTAGATGGTTTTGCTGAGCTGAGCTGATCCGGGTGGGGCTTATTCATGCCTTCACAGTCAGCTGCAAGCCAGCACAGCTTTACTGATCTTATCTGAGCTCTCTTACATATCTGAGAGTTTTGTTAAGATGACTGGGTTGATTTAGGTCTGCTTTCATATCTCTGTTTCTCATATCCTCCAGTAGCAAAAGAGAGTCAGAGAGAGAAAGGGAGGGAGAGTGGCTAGAGAGAGAGTGAGAGAGAGAACACACATAAGCCCTCTTAAGGCCTAAGTTCAGAATGGAAACTGCCACTTCTGCCACATTCTATTGGCCAAAGCAATTAATAAGACAAGCTTAGTTTCAAGGGATGGAGAAATAGACTCCACTTCATAGGAAGAGCTTCAGAGTCACATTGCAAAAGGTGTGAATATAGTGAAGGGTGGAGAATTAGGACCAGATTTGCCATCAGTTTGCTACACTGAGTTAGTAGGAGATACAGTCAGAGAGATAATGGGGATCTAGAAAATGTGGGGCCTTGTAGGCCAGGGTAAGACCTTTGGCTTTTACTCTAAGATGAGAAGCCATTGGAGAGTTTCCAGGAAAGGAGCAACACAATCCAACTCTATTTTAATGAAATCACCCTGGCTGTCAGATTACGAATAGACTGAAGTGGGGCAGGAGACCAGTGAGAAAGACATTGCAGTGATCCAGGCAAGAAATGAGGGTGGCTGGGCCAGGAAACATAGTTAATAGAAGTGCTGAAAACTAGTCAGATTCTAGACATACTTTGAAGGTGGAGTTGCCAGGATTTGCTTACAATGCAAATGTGGGATATTAGAGTAAAAGAGGAGAAATTTTCGAGAGAGCAACTAGAAAAGCTGTGTTGCAATGTACTGAGATGATTAAAGCTACGGGAGGAGGAGGCTGCAGGGGGAAATATTTTTGAAAAATCCCCAACTACTTGCTAGTTTTTTAGTATCTTCGAATGCCATCAACTTGACAGGAAGATTTGACTGAAGTCAGCCAGGGACTCTCCCACAGTCCTTTCTATGAGCTTAGACTTGGGTTCTCACAGATCCAGAGATAACCTCCGCTGTAACATACTGCACAGCCTGCTTCATGTGTACAGCCAGCATCCCTGTCATTAGCTGTGACATCAGCTCCAACTGGTCGCAGCACCCACTCTTGTTTCATCATCCATTCTGATTGGTCAGAACCTTATTTAATTGTTGTTCTCCATGGCAGAGCCAAGAGAAATACAATGTGAATGGAAGTGCCCCTCTTTCTAAAAGGCAAAGACCATGTCTTAGCCAACTTTGCACTTCTAGATGAAAGAAAGTGAATAAGTCTACTTAGATTCTCTCCATTCATAGCGAAAGCATCTCAAGTTGCATACTCTACTAAGGACTGATGTAACATTTTTTTACACTGAAGAAAAGGCACATTGAAAGATAAAAATGATTCTAGGCAGGAGTATTATAATTCACCAAATATTCTGTGCAGAATTAAAAAAAATCCCTGTATTTGGATAGGTAAGGTAAAAGTTAACTATTGAAAAGGATGAATATTTGTGTTCCTTTTGACTCCTTAAATTCTCATCTTGATTCATGGAGGAGGGGACTGACACCAAAATTTCAGTCCTATCTTAACATGAGAGGAAGTGCAGGGAGGGAGGCTCTGTTACAGTAGGTAGCTAGTCAGACATAAGCATGGCAGGAAAGGGCTCCCCTTGCCCCACTAGGAAAGTCAGGCGACCATCAGGTGATGGTCAGGTGGTTGTTACAATATTTCTGTAAACATAACATTAATAATTGGTTGTAGACAGCCCAGGGAAAGGCAGTCTCCCAGTAGATAGAAAACACCTGAAACTGGTGATCAGCAGCTTCGTGATAAGATCTCAGGAGCCGGACAGGTGGGCTGTAGCATGCGCACTAAGGCAAAATGGCGCAGTTTAACTGGTATATGACCTTCTAAGGACATGCAACTGGTAAGGGAAGAACGCCTCAAGTGAGCATGTGTACAACTCCAGTACAAACACTGCGCATGCTCCCCTCCCAAATGCTAGCAGGCTGTTGCACATACGGACAGCCCCCAAGGGAAGAATCGGGGAGAAGGAATGCAAGACCTTGGGAGCATGCCAACATATAAAACCCTAAGTCAAAAGGTCCAACTGTGCACTTGATCTCTCAAGTCACCCCCTTGGGCCTCTTCCAAGTGTACTTTACTTCCTTTTGTTCCTGCTCTAAAGCTTCTTCTTCTTTTTTTTTTTTTTGAGACGGAATTTCATTCTGTTGCCCAGGCTGGAGTGCAGTGGCGCTATCTCGGCTCACTGCAAGCTTCGCCCCGGGTTCACGCCATTCTCCTGCCTCAGTCTCCCCAGTAGCTGGGACTACAGGCGCCTGCCATCATGCCCAGCTAATTTTTTGTATTTTTAGTAGAGACAGGGTTTCACCATGTTAGCCAAGATGGTCTCCATCTCCTGACCTCATGATCCGCCCACCTCGGCCTCCCAAAGTGCTGGGATTACAGGCGTGAGTCACTGCGCCTGGCCTAAAGCTTTTTAATAAACCTTCACTCCTGCTCTAAAACTTGCCTCAGTGTCTCCCTCTGCCTTATACCCCTCTGTGGAGTTCTTTCTTCTGGGGAGTCAAGAAGTGAGGCTGCTACCCATATGGATTTGTCTGCCTCCCTCCAACAAAAATGGCAACTCTGGGCTGGGTGTGGTGGCTCATGCCTATAATCCTAGCACTTTGGGAGGCCAAGGCGAGTGCATCACTTGAGCTCAGGAGTTTGAGAGCAGCCTGGGCAACATAGTGAAACCCTTATCTCTACCAAAAAATACAAAAATTACTTCGGTGTGTGTGCCTGGAGTCCCAGCTACTAGCTGAGAGGTGAGAGAACTGCTTGAGCCTAGGAGGGCAAGGCTGCAGTGAGCTGAGATCTCACCACTGCACTCTAGCCTGGGGGACAGAGTGAGAACTTGCCTCAAAAAACCAAGCAAACAAATGGCAAGTCTGATTGGCAAATGTGTAATATTTACTAGGATATGCTTTATTAATGGGTAGGAATTGACTCTGCAGAGTGAAACCAGCCCAATGCATTCCCTTCACTGGGAGCATGCTGCCAAGGTGTGGGCCTTCACTCTGTCCCATTGTGGTTCATTTGTGAAGCAGCCTTAGTCCTTGAAACTGGCTATAGCCAGTGAACTTGGGTGGGCTCTGCGTACCTAACTCTTCTCTCAGATACATGAGGTGAGCAGTTCCCAAAGTCTAGTTTTGGTGAAGAGTAGGAGGCCTCATTTGACCTCAGCCATGCTCTCTTGCATGCAGAATCACTTGGCCAGTGCCCCATCTGGCTCCCTTGTGTGAGCTCCCCATCAGTCAGAGATGATAGGGATGAGTCATCTCTGAAGAACTTGAAGCCCTAACATCAGCATCAAGCCCAACTGAGATATTTAAAGAACTAGGATTTTCTCTCATGTTAATCCTCAGCATAATCTCCCTTCTCCTCTTTTTTTTTCTGCTTCTAGAATAGTCCTTCTTTATCCTTCTATTTCCTTTACTGAGGCATATTTAATAGAATGTGAAATTGCATATTTATTAATGATGGCTTTTTTGGTTTCAAGTAACAGAAACACACTTGAGCTCTCCAAGAGCAAAGAGATATAATTTAGTTTAAGAAATAGGCCTGTCTCAAAACTCAAGGGCAAATAGATAGCTGAACTTCAGAAATAAATCAGAGCCTCCAGCGTAGTCAGGACCCACCCTCCCATCTCTAGGGTAGGTGACCACACATGCCAGTTTGTGCTGGCCTATCCTTGTTGACATCTGTCACCCTGCCCCTTTCACTTTTGTGTCAGTCTTTGTCATGAGGGGGCAGAAACCACAGTGACTTAAACAGAGAAAGTTAAATATAAATTTTTAAAAATTACGATAAAAGAGCAATTATAATATATAAGATAACTCTGTGTGGTACCCTAAGGCTGAGTACCCAAGAGAGTACCCAAGGAGGGATGAACATAAAACAGGATGAACCCTTCCCCAAGGCTCAGATTGCAACCACTGGATGGCAGAGAAGTTTGCTGATTTGCCCAGGCCAGAGCTGGTCTGCAGCCACTGGGCAAGCAGGAAGCAACTCTCTGGGGCACACAGGTGGCACATGACCGCGTGAGCATGCAGAGGGAATAGGGACACCATTGCAGACAGGAGGTCTGGAGCCTGCTGTGTCTGTGGTAAGAAGGCCATGGGAAAGTGGGCATTAGGCCAGGACAGAGCTGCAAGGACATCAAGGAACCATGAGTTCTGGGCCTGTGGCTGGAATTAGAACACCACTGATGTTCCCACACCCACAATGCTGCCTGATGGTGCAGCCACCACTAACACCAGGAAGGCTCCTTTCTCCTGTAATGTCCCATCAGGGCCCTCTACTGAGAAAGCTTCACATGGTATTCTCTGTGAAGAAGAAATGCTCAATGGAATTCCGTCCATTATTGCAGAGCAGGTATTGAAGGGTGAATTTGAATCTGAAAGTCAGTAAATCATTAACACAACTCTCAACAGTACCCTGGTAAGAATGATTAATTCCCAGAATAGTGAAATCCATAGGGAAAGGAAATAGAATAATAGTTGCCAGGGGCTGTGGGAATGGAGTTACCCGTTAATGCTTATAGAGTTTCAGTTTGGGAAAAGGAAGACGTTTTGGAGATAGACTGTGGTGATGGTTGCACAAAAACGTGAACATAATACCACTGAATTGCATGCTCAAAAAGGGCTAAATGGTAAATTTTATATTTGGTGTATTTTACCACAATTGAAAAAATGATGAATTCCTGGTCACCCTATTCATCTCTCATTTCTGCTCTTCTCTGAACATCTACTTCCTTTTTCATTTCCGTTTCTCAAACCACACACTAAAAACTATAGCCACCAATGGCTCCTGGAGCTACCTCTACTTTACTTAAGAAACCAGCCAGATGTCCGGGGGCGGTGGCTCATGCTTGTAATCCCAGCACTTTGGAAGGCCGAGGTGGGCAGATCACGAGGTCAGGGGTTCGAGATCATCCTGGCTAACACGGTGAAACCCCATCTCTACTGGAAATACAAAAAATTAGCCAGGCATGGTGGCAGGCACCTGCAGTCCCAGCTACTTAGGAGGCTGAGGCAGGAGAATGGCATGAACCCGGGAGGCGGAGCTTGCAGTGAGCTGAGATCATGCCACTGCCCTCCAGCCTGGGTGACAGAGCAAGACTCCGTCTCAAAAAAAAAAAAAAAAGAAAGAAAGAAAGAAACCAGCCAGACTAAGTGCTGGACTCCCATCATTCTCTCTTTCAAATTCTCCTGGAAGATCTGCAGCAGCTTTGGTCCAATGCTCACTCTGGCCATCTGGGCCAGTGTCATGGTCATATGGTATAGACCTGTTTTCAGAGGAGTTTGTTTGTGGAGGGGGAAGGGAACCACACTGACAAAACCAGAGGAATCTACTATAATCATTTAATGACTCCTCTCCCCTCCAGTCTTCCAACTAAATAAAGAAGCCAGGCAAAAATGAATATTAAAACCTTCACATTAAGAGTGAAACCAATAGTAAAAATTATGTCAGATCAGTCCATTTTTTTTCTCCTCTCCACCTGTGTTAGTAGTATGAATCAGTAAGAGAGGCATACGGCAGAATAATCAGAATTATTTATCAAGCTAATTAACCATAGATTGTTTCCTAAGTAGTCACAAAATGGCAGAAATCTTTATATATTTAGTGAGACATAGTCCTTGTATTAAGATAATTAAAAATTATTTGTGATTGTTACTGTGATTATCATTTTTTTATCTTTGCTGGCACAACTCCTCAAACTGATATATATTCCCATCAGGTGCTTTAGAGAAGCACTGGCCTTTTTCTTGACAGGCAGTGTGCATTTTGGTAACAGATTTTGAATGGAAAAGTACAAGCTTTTCCCAATCCCTAAACACAGAATATGCCATCTATTAGTTTGGATTTCTTCCTTAACGATCATTGTACCAATATGTGGTGGTTTTTCTGAGGAGAAATCGATCCAAATCTTTCTTTGGACTCAGAATCCAAGAAGCCTGAGTTTTATCACTGGCTTGGTCACAGATGCACTGAAAATGGGCAAGTTACTTCCGTCTTTGTCTGAATTTCTCCATCTGGCAAATGTAGATTCTGACACTCACCATCAGATAATGTTTGCAAAATGTTTGATGGTCCTTGCTGGTAGGCAGTATGTAATTGCAAACTGTTGGATCATTTTTTTTCTGTCCTAAAAATTCTTCTCTTTCTTGAGAAACTATTTTTAAATTAAAAATATCACTTTTAAAGTATGAGCACACAGTAATAAAAATTCAGTTGGTACTGGAGAGTAATTTTTAAAAAAGTAAAGGTTTTACTCTTTGGCATTCCCCAGAGGTAATAGCATAAAATTTTTCTATTTTGAATCTTTCTAAGGCCAGCCTCTACAGTAATAACATTATTCCTTTACTTTTTATATATCAACTTCAAAGTATGTCTGATTGCTTGACCCCCTTATGAAAGATGAAGCTCTTGGCTTATTTATACTTCCCCTTCAACAGCAACTTCCAGATATATTTTGTTTTTTTTTTATTCTTTTAGACACTTCTATAGCTTCATACAATACATTCATCTTTCTATTTCTTTTAAAAGATTTATTTTTAATTATGGGTACATAATAGTTGTATATATTTGTGGGGTGCATGTGATATTTTGATACAAGTATCCAATCTGTCATGATCAAATCATGGTAATTGAAATATTCATCACCTCAAGCCTTTATCATTTCTTTGTGTAAGGAACATTCCAGTTCTACTCTTTTCGTTATGTAAAAATATGCAATAAGTTATTGTTAACTGTAGTCACCTTATTTTGCTACCAAATACTAGATCTTATTCATTCTAACTATATTATTGTATTCATTAACCATCCTTTCTTTACCTACCCCCTCCTCTGCACTACCCTTCCCAGCCTCTGGCAACCATCATTCCACTCTCTATTTCTGTGAGTTTATTTATTTATTTATTTATAGCTCCCACATGGGAGTGAGAACATGCAATATTTGTCTTTCTGTGTCTGGCTTATTTCACATAACACAACATCCTCCAGTTCCATTCATGTTGTTGCAAATGACAGGATTTCAATCTTTTTATTGCTGAATAATATTCTAGTGTATATATTCTCCACCTTTTCTTTTTCCATTTATCCATTGATGAACACAGGTTGCCTCCAAATCTTGGCAATTGTAAACAGTGCTGCAATAAACATGGAAGTGCAGCTGTCTCTTCAATATACTAATTCCCTTTCTTTCGGATATACACCCAGCAGTGGGATTGCTGGATTCTATGGTAGCTCTATTTTTTTTTTTTTTTTTTTTTTTTTGAGATGGAGTCTCACTCTGTTGCCCAGGCTGGAGTGCAGTGGCACGGTCTCGGCTCACTGCAAACTCCACCTCCCAGGTTCATGCCATTCTCCTGCCTCAGCCTCCCAAGTAGCTGGGATACAGGCGCCCACCACTGTGCCTGGCTAATTTTTTATATTTTTAGTAAAGACGGGGTTTCACCGTGTTAGCCAGGATGGTCTTGATCTCCTGACCTCGTGATCCGCCCGCCTCGGCCTCCTAAGGTGCTGGGATTACGGGCGTGAGCCACCGCACTTGGCCTATGGTAGCTCTATTTTTAGTTCTTTTAGAGAAACCTCCATACTGTTCTCCATGGCTGTACTAATTTACATTCCCACAATAGTGTTCCAGGGTTCTCCTTTCTCAGTATCCTCACTAGCATTTGTTATTGCCTGTCTTTTGGATAAAAGCCATCTTAACTGGAGTGAGATGATATCTCATTGTAGTTTTACTTTGCATTTCTCTGATGATTAATGATGTTGAGCATTTTTCATATTCCTATCAGCCATTTTTATGTATTTTTTAAAGAAATGTGTATTTAGATATTTTGTCCATTTTAAAATCAGATTTTTTTTTTCCTATTGTTGTTTGGGCTTATATATTCTGATTATCAATCCCTTATCAGATGGGTAGGTTGCAAATATTTTCTCCCATTTTGTGGGTTGTCTCCTACCTGTGTTGATTGTTTCCTTCGTGGTGCAGAAGCTTTTTAACTTGAGGTGATCCCATTTGTCCATTTTTGCTTTTATTGCCTGTGCTTTTGAGGTCTCACTCAAGAAATCTTTGTCCAGACCAATGTCCTGGAGTGCTTCCCTAATGTTTCCCTCTATTAGTTGCATAGTTTTAGTCTTAGAATTAATTCTATGGTCCATTTTGTTTTCTATTTTTGTATATAGCAAGAGATAGGAGTCTAGTATGGCAAGAGATAGGAGTCTAGTTTCATTCTTCTGCCTATGGATCTCCAGTTTCCCCAGCACCATTTATTGAAGAGACTGTCTTTTCTCCAATGTACATTCTTGGCACCTTTGTGAAATATAAATTGACTGTAAACGTGTGGACTTATTTCTGGTTCTCTATTCTGTTCCATTGTCCTATATGTCTGTTTTTAGGTCAGCACCATGCTATTTAGGTTACTATAGCTCTGTAGTATAATTTGAAGTCAGGTAATGCGATTCCTCCAGTTTTGTTCTTTTTGCTCAGGATGGCTTTGGCTATTCTGCGTCTTTTTTGGTTCCATATAAATTTTAGATGGTTTTTCTATTTCTATGAAGAATGTCATTGGTATTTTGATAGGGATTGCATTGAATCTGTAGATTGTTTAGGATACTGTAGACATTTTAACTAAATTGAGTCTTCCAATGCATGAATGTAGAATATCTTCATTTTGGGGTGTCTTTTTCAATTTCTTTCATCAATGTTTCATAGTTTTCATTGTAGAGATTACTTCTTTGGTTAACTTTATTCTTGGTATTTTATTTTATTCGTAGCTATTGTAAATGAGATTACTTTCCTGGTTTCTTTTTCAGATTCTTTTCTGTGGGCATATAGAAATGCTACTGATTTTTGCATGTTGATTTTTTATCTTGCAACTTTATTGAATTTGTTTATAAGTTCTAACTGTTTTCTGGCGGAGTCTTTAGGTTTTTCTAAATATAATTTTATATCGTCTGCAAAGAAGGATAATTTGACTTCTTCCTTTCCAATTTGGAGGCTGTTTATTTCTTTCTTTTGTCTAATTGCTTTGGCTAGGACTTCCAGTACTATGTTAAATAGGAATGGAGAAAGTGGGCATTCTCATCTTGTTACAGATCTTAGAAGAAAGGCTTTCATTTTTTCCCCATTAAATATAATGCTAGCTATAGGTTTGTCATATACGGCTTTCATCATGTTGAGGTATGCTCCTTCTATACTCAGTTTTTTGAGAGTTTTTGTCATAAAGGATGTTGATGTTGAATCTTATCAAATGCTTTTTTGGAATCAATTGAAATGATGCTATGGTTTTTGTCCTTCATTTTGTTGATATTATTCATCACATTTATTGATTTGCATATGTTGAACCATCCTTGCATCCCTGGGATGAATTCCACTTGATCATGATGGATGATACATATATATTTTTTTCAAGATGGATTCTTGCTCTGTCACCCAGGCTGAAGTGCAGTGGCGCAATTGCAGGTCACTGCAACCTCTGCCTCCCAGGTTCCAGCAATTCTCCTGCCTCAGCCTCCCAAGCAGCTGGGATTACAGGCACCTGCCACCACACCTGGCTAATTTTTGTATTTTTAGCAGAGATGGGGTTTCACCGTATGCTGCTCTCGAACTCTTGACCTCATGATCTGCCTGCCTTGGCCTTTGAAAGTGCTGGGATTACAGGCGTGAGCCACCATGCACGACCATGATGAATGGTATTTTTAATGTATTACTGAATTTGGTTTGCTAGCATTTTGTTGAAGATTTTTGTATCTGTGTTCATCAGAGACACTGGCCTGCAGTTCTCATTTTCAACTTTCTGTTTCTTGATTCATTGATTTTAGCCAGTACCTCTTGACTTCCCTCTAAGACAATGAAGGATTTAACAGCCCTACCTTCCTGTCTCTGTCTCCTCCCCTAATGGCTATTCCCAATGTCACAGCTTCAGTTCATCACATAGTTAATTTTACATTGCCAAAATTTATAGAATTTATACTTTCTTATATAATTATACTTTATTTTTCTGTGTTTTGGCTGTTCATTAAGTCTAAAAGTAGTCAGAATTTATATTTTATTTAAAAGAATATTACTATTCACTGTATAATCAATTCCATTCAATTCCAATAAAAATATTTGTTTATTACATACTTTGGGCCAGACGCTCTTCTAAGTGCTAAGGATACATCACTGAGTACAACAGGTGAACATCCTGCCTTTATAGAGCTTACATTTTAATGTATGGTTAGACTCATAGAAAAAATGATGCAACTCTATGTCATTTAACCTGTGCCAATAGAAAAATAAATGAACATACTTAAATTGGGAGAAGGAGAGAGGAAGTAGAGAAAACAGGGCACTGAATTTTTATAATATATTATTAGATATGCCTTTACTTTCTTTCTGTGATAACCCAGAATCCTCAGCATTTTAGAAGAAATGTATTTCTTTTTCTTAAAGATATTCTTTTCAAGGCCTCCTGATTGCTGATCTAATTTGCTGTTTTCAATTTCATCCTGCTGAAGGATTCTTTGTTTAGTTTATTGTAGGGGTTTTCTTGCTTTTGCTTTTTCTGGTTTTATTTTGTATTGAATTGCTAGGGTTGGTTGCTTTTATAATTCCATGTCTTTCTCTTTTATTTATACTGCTGGAATAAATTCTCAAACAATTATTTCAAGAAGTATCATATTCAGTTAAGGACTTTATTTTCACCATTTCATTATCCCATTTGGTCAATAGTTTTTGCTGGGAATAGAATTATTTATTAAAAATCCATTTCTATCAGAACTCTGAAGGTATTTTCTCACACCCTGAAGAAAAGATGAGATGCCAACCTGAGTTTTGCTCCCCTGAGGCTATCCTGCCCTCCTATCAACCCATAAGTATTACATATTCTTTTCTTTAGCCTTGGCAAAAGAAATTTTATGAGGATATATTTAAGTGTGGGTCTTTTTATAAAACTAATTTTGCTGGGTATATTATAGTTGCCCCCTCTCATGAGACCTACCTGTCTTCAGCTATGGAAAAATTCCCTTTATTCTATTTATTTATTTATCTATTTATTTATTTAACTTTTACTAGTAGTGAGAAGCAGGCAAAGAGTAGAACAAGGAGTTTGATCTGTAACTGACTGAACGATCAATTGAAATAACTCATTACCCTCAGACCAGCCTTTGTTCTTTGTTTCTTGGACAAATTCCTAGCCTTTTGGAAATCATACTGGGTAGATTTGGGCCCTCTTATATTGCTTCTCCATATTTATTCACTCTTCTCATAATTCATGTCAGCTTTTTTTTTCTCTCTCTCTATGTTCTGGGAAATTTGTTTAACTCTTTGGTCCAGTCTTTCCCTTGAATTTTTTATTTTAACAATGATATTTTTAATTTCCATGAATTCTTTCTTATTCTCAGATAGTAGCCCTTTTTAATTTAATGGATGCAATATCTTATTCATTTAAGGTTATCTTCTCTTCTTTGAACCATCTGTTTCCTTTGCTCTGCTATCCATAGTGGTCTTTGCCTTTTGTGCTGATCACTTTCTCTCCCTGTGTATGAAGGATTGGACTGATTGCCTCAGATAGTTGATATGGGTTGCCTCTGCCTTTTAGGGCCTACTCATCAATAAGAAGGCTGGCCTCATGACCTGGGTATGATTTCAGGGTCCTGGTTCCCCGGCTTCACTTTAGGGCATGTGGGCAGAGAGGTAGGCCCCACTGCCTCCCTATTTTACACTGCCAGAAGAGGCTCTGCTGTAAGGAACCAGTCCCCACTCTGCAAGCCTTGTACCCTCTAGAGTGTAGTTCTTGGTTTTAGCATGAGGGCAGTGCTCCCACTATAGTCTGGGAACTGGTTGTGAAAGAAGGTGAGGCCAATCTGGACAACCATCCTGTAAACAAGTCTCCAACCAAGCCCCCAATTCTGCCTCATATCCATGGATTCCGGTGTCTCAGTCTTGTGAAATATTCTGAACTTTTACAATCTTCTTCTATGCATCTTCTGAGCTGTGTCTCTCTTTCTCTTATTTTTCTACCAATAAAACTCTTCTGTCTTCCATTCCAGATGTCAGTAAAAGTCTTCCTCCCCCTCATGCACCCACCTCTTATTTTCAATATCTTTATGAACATATTCCTATTTATCTCTTTTCTAACATTTCAAAAGATTTTAAGAGCAAAAAGGAAGATAGAGATGTATGCCCTACCCAGCATCTTGTATCAGAATCTCCTTTCTTTTTCCCTTATAAGATACTGAAAATATCAGTAATTGTGTTTCATTACTGTTGTTTACAAGTATTGAAAAGAGACTGTTCTTAACATTTTGTCTTGAATAAATTGGTGGCTATTTTTGTCTTTATTTCCGTCATAGCAGGTTCCAGTCCAATTGTGAATTTAAATATATTATCTCAGTAACTGGGTGCAAATTATGAGATGTGTCCAGCGCTGAGAATTGAGGGTTAGGCAAGAACCTCTGTCTTCTGAAAAATAAAATATTCAACATGTGGGGTATTTGTTTCTGAGACACAAGTCTAAGAGTGCAGAGTTGTGGGGTTTTTCAACTCAAGTGAGTGTCCTTTCTTGGATTTGGTAGTGGTTTCTTAGATATGTCACCAAACACACAACCAACCAACCAAACAAACAAAACCTAGATCTTCATTAAAATGGAAAACTTTTGTGCTTTAAGGGACACTGCTATATCTGAATATTTGTGTCCCTCCAAAATTCACAGGTTAAAATCTTAATCCCCAAGATAATGGTATTAGGAGATGGGGCCTTTGGAAGGTAATTAGGTCTCAAGGGCAGCACGTCATAAGTGGGATTATTGCCCTTATAAAGAAGGCCTGAGAATTCCCTGCCTCCTCCACCATGCCAGATTACAGTGAAAACAAAACTGTCTATGAGGAAGCCTCGCCAGACAATCTGCCGGCATCTTGATCTTGGAGTTCCAATCTCCAGAACTGTTTATGAGTTACCCAGTTTTATAGTATTTTGTTTTAGCAGCCCAAACAGACTGAGACAGAGACAGTAAGAAAGTGAAAAGGCAACCCACAGGGCCATGTGCAGTGGCTCACATCTGTAATCCCAGCGCTGAGGTGCGTGGATCACCTGAGGTCTGGCCAGGTGGATTAGCCTGGCCAGCATGGTGAAACCCCATCTCTACTACACATACGAAAATTAGCCAGGTGTGGTGGCACATGCTTGTCATCCCAGCTACTCAGGAGGCTCAAGCATAAGAACTGCTTGAACCTAGGAGGTGGAGATTGCAGTGAGCTGAGCTGAGATTGTGCCACTGCATTCCAGCCTGGGCAACAGAATCAGATTCTGTCAAAAAAAAAAAAAAAAAGACAACCCACCAAGTGAGACAAAATATTTGCCAATCATATATTTAATAAGGCACTTGTATTAATAAAAAGACAATCCAATTTTTTTTTTTTGAGATGGAGTCTCGCTCTGTCGCCCAGGCTGGAATGCAGTGGTGCCATCTCAGCTCACTGTAAGCTCTGCCTCCCAGGTTCACGCCATTCTCCTGCCTCAGCCTCCCGAGTAGCTGGGACTACAGGCACCCGCCACCACGCCTGACTATTTTTTTGTATTTTTAGTAAAGATGGAGTTTCACCATGTTTGCCAGACTGGTCTCGATCTCCTGACCTCGTGATCCACCTGCCTTGGCCTCCCAAAGTGCTGGGATTACAGGCATGAGCCACCATGCCTGGCTGACAATCGAATTTTTAAATGGGCAGAAAGTCTGAATAGATATTTCTCCATGTATCCAAAGATACGCAAACAGCAACAAGCACACAAAAAGATGCTTAATATCATTGGTCAACAGGGAAATGCAAATCAAAGCAACAATGAGATGTCACTTCATACCATTGTTATGGCTAGAATAAAAAAGACAGATAATGACAAGAATTGGTAAGGCTGTAGAGAAGCTGGAATCCTCATACATTGCTAGTGGGAATAGAAGTGGTATAGCTACTTAAAGTCAAGCAGTTCTTCAAAATGTGAAATAGAGAGCTACCATATGATCCAAAAATTTCACTTCTAGGTATATACCCAAGAGAAATCAAAGCATACATCCACACTGAAATTTGCATACAAATGTTCACAGTAGCATTATTTATAGTAGCCAAAAGATGGAAACAATGCAAATGTCTATTAATTGATGAATGGATGAATAAAATTTGGCATATCCATTCAATGGAATTTTTATTTATTTATTTATTTATTTTGAGACTGAGTATCACTCTGTCGCTCAGGCTGGAGTGCAGTGGCACGATCTCGGATCACTGCAAGCTCCACTTTCCAAGTTCACGCCATTCTCCTGCCTCAGCCTCCCAAGTAGCTAGGACTACAGGTGCCCGCCACCACACCCAGCTAATTTTTTGTATGTTTAGTAGAGATGGGGTTTCACCGTGTTAGCCAGGATGGTCTCGATCTCCTGACCTCGTGATCCACCCGCCTCTGCCTCCCAAAGTGCTGGGATTACAGGCATGAGCCACCACGCCTGGCCTATTCAATGGAATATTAATGGCAATAAAAAAGAATGAAGTACGGACATATTCTATTGGGGCGGACCTTGAAAACATGCTAGCTGAAAGAAGCCAGTCACAAAAGACCAATATTGTTTCATTCCATTTATATGAAATGTCCAGAACAAGCAGTTCTATAGACAGAAAGTAGGTTAGTGGTTGCCTAGGGCTGGGCAGGATGTTAGGTTTAGGGGTGATAGCTAAGGGGTACAGAGTTTCTATTTGGTGATAAAAATGTTCTAAGATTGATTTTGATGATGTTTGCACATCTCTTGAATATACTAAAAATCATCGAACTGCACAATTAAGAAAATAAGATTGAATCAGGAGGCCACTTTGAGTAGGGTTTAAGAATACAGACTTTGGAATCAGGCTGACCTGAGTCCAATTCCAGGCTTTACTACTTACTGGTTGTATGACTTTACTGAGGTACTAATTTTCACTGCCCCTCAATTCCCACATCTGGAAAGCAAAAATAATGATATCAGACTTAGAGTGCACGTGTGTGGGCACACACCCCACACACATGCTTCTCAAAATGGCCAGAAAGTATTTTGTGGAAGCAGAATGGTGGAGGCCAGTCAAAGACTTCCTCACTCCTCTCCAACTCTCACCTTGGTGCAGAAGCAGCTATGTCCTGCTTTATCCTGAGGTGCCTGACTCAGGGGAGAGAAGACAGATCTAATTCAGTGAGAAACCAACTAATTGTCACCTTCTCTTGGTCCTTTCTTTTCCTCTGACTTTTATCAATCCCATTCCCATATCCATAAAGTTCCTTCCTCAAATCTGAAAAATGGATAGGGGTGAGAGACAGCAAAAAATTAACTTTAAAAATATCTCACTATTTTGATGTTATACCCAAGGTCCCAGTGACAGAGTAGACAAGGATTGGACATTTATCAATTACAAACTCCAAGGCTAGGATAAGTTGATTCAATAGATGTGGAAATTACAAGTAGCACTTAGATGCTAGCTGACTTTGGCAAAGACCAAGCAGATTAATCATTATGGTGTAGTACAAAGTCTAGATGAAACCAAGTCAGCCCGGTAATTCTAGCTGGAGAGGGCAAGTAAACACTTCAAAAACAATCAGGCAAAAAAACATAGGCTGTGGAGAATGGCCATTTCCAAAGCCACAGAAAACTTAGGGATGAGTTTTCTAAGAGAATGTTTTATCTCAAGCCAAATAGACGTACCATTAAAGCACCAAGCCTATAGCCTGCTGGACCTACCAATCCGTACTTCTCAATAAAGGACCACTCACCCAAAGGGAAAAACATTTCCAACTCCTTTCTTTACCTACCTTACTCTAATCTAAAATTGACTCTGCTGAGAAGACAAGGAAGATGTGACTAATATTTTGACAGGAAGCAAATCCACCCTACAGTGACAATCTAGGATTGGTACTAGCCATCAGGATGGTTGGTTCTTAGCAAGATGATGGTGACATAGAGTTATAAAATTCCTAGGTTAAAGCGAAGATAAGAATAATGAACATAATGATAATACAATAATCATAGCAAACGTTTATTAAGAACTTACTATGCCCAGGAAGTATTCTAAATACTTCATGTTTTAACCCATCAAATTCCAACCATAACCCTACAACTAATATTCTCATTATTTAGAAGAGAAAACTTAAGATAGAGACCAGCCTCTTACTTGGTAGCACCTAGAATTGAGACCAATGGAAGTAAAGGGATCTTGCATATAATTATTGAAGTTTGTTTTATTTGCCTTCAGACTTCCTTCTTCATGAATTCATCTTTTCTCTTTACCATATTTCAGGTTCTCAATCCTTTTTATTTATTCATTTATTTTAAACAGAGACAGGGTCTCACAATGTTGCGCAGGCTGGTCTCAAAGTCCTGGGCTCAAGCTATTCTCTTGTCTCAGCCTCCCAAAGTGCTGGTATCACAGATGTGAGCCACCATGCCTGGACAATTCTCTTTATTTATAAAGAAACCTGGCCGGGTGCAGTGGCTCACGCCTGTAATCCCAGCACTTTGGGAGGCCGAGGTGGGCAGATCACGAGGTCAGGAGATCGAGACCATTCTGGCTAACACGGTGAAACTCCGTCTCTACTAAAAACACAAAAAAATTAGCCGGGCGTGGTGGCGGGCACCCGTAGTCCCAGCTACTCGGGAGGCTGAGGCAAGAGAATGGCATGAACCCAGGAGGCAGAGCTTCCAGTGAGCCGAGATCTCACCACTGCACTCCAGCCTGGGCAACAGAGCAAGACTCTGTCTCAAAAAAAAAAAAAAAAAAAAGAAACCTGTTTTCATGAAAACATCCTATGTCAGCCATTTATCCTTTACTCATCAAGGTCACTAACATCTAAGTGATATTGGTGCAAAACCCAGTGTTTAATATCTTCCTCTTGCTTGTCCCATAGGCAGTGTTTTTTTCTTTTTGTTTGTTTTTTAGAATTTCAAATTTTATTATCGACTAAAGGGTAGACATACAGTTTTGTTACACTGAGTAATGCTGAGGCCATTGGGTAAATTGAGTGATGCTGAGACTTGGGGTCCCACATGGCAAAAGGAATGCACAAGCTTCCTCAGGCCTCTTTTATTTTTTTATTTATTTTTTTTTATTATACTTTAGGGTTTTAGGGTACATGTGCACAATGTGCAGGTTTCTTACATATGTATCCATGTGCCATGTTGATTTCCTGCACCCATTAACTCATCATTTAGCATTAGGTGTATCTCCTAATGCTGTCCCTCCCCCCTCCCCCCACCCCACAACAGTCCCCGGAGTGTGATGTTCCCCTTCCTGTGTCCATGAGTTCTCATTGTTCAATTCCCACCTATGAGTGAGAACATGCGGCGTTTGGTTTTTTGTCCTTGCGATAGTTTACTGAGAATGATGTTTTCCAGTTTCATCCATGTCCCCACAAAGGACACGAACTCATCATTTTTTATGGCTGCATAGTATTCCATGGTGTATATGTGCCACATTTTCTTAATCCAGTCTATCATTGTTGGACATTTGGGTTGGTTCCAACTCTTTGCTATTGTGAATAGTGCCCCAATAAACATACGTGTGCATGTGTCTTTATAGCAGCATGATTTATAGTCCTTTGGGTAAATACCCAGTAATGGGATGGCTGGGTCAAATGGTATTTCTAGTTCGAGATCCCTGAGGAATCGCCACACTGACTTCCACAATGGTTGAACTAGTTTACAGTCCCACCAACAGTGTAAAAGTGTTCCTATTTCTCCACATCCTCTCCAGCACCTGTTGTTTCCTGATTTTTTAATGATGGCCATTCTAACTGGTGTGAGATGGTATCTCACTGTGGTTTTGATTTGCATTTCTCTGATGGCCAGTGATGATGAGCATTTCTTCACGTGTTTTTTGGCTGCATAAATGTCTTCTTTTGAGAAGTGTCTGTTCGTGTCCTCTGCCCACTTTTTGATGGGGTTGTTTGTTTTTTTCTTGTAAATTTGTTTGAGTTCATTGTAGATTCTGGATATTAGCCCTTTGTCAGATGAGTAGGTTGCAAAAATTTTCTCCCATTTTTTAGGTTGCCTGTTCACTCTGATGATAGTTTCTTTTGCTGTGCAAAAGCTCTTTAGTTTAATGAGATCCCATTTGTCAATTTTGGCTTTTGTTGCCATTGCTTTTGGTGTTTTAGACATGAAATCCTTGCCCACGCCTGGGTCCTGAATGGTATTGCCTAGGTTTTCTTGTAGGATTTTAATGGTTTTAGGTCTAACATATAAGTCTTTAATCCATCTTGAATTAATTTTTGTATAAGGTGTAAGGAAGGGATCCAGTTGCAGCTTTCTACATATGGCTAGCCAGTTTTCCCAGCACCATTTATTAAATAGGGAATCCTTTCCCCATTTCTTGTTTTTGTCAGGTTTGTCAAAAATCAGATAGTTGTAGCTATGCGGCATCATTTCTGAGGGCTCTGTTCTGTTCCATTGATCTATGTCTCTGTTGTGGTACCAGTACCATGCTGTTTTGGTTACTGTAGCCTTGTAGTATAGTTTAAAGTCAGGTAGCGTGATGCCTCCAGCTTTGTTCTTTTGGCTTAGGATTGACTTGGCGAGGCGGGCTCTTTTTTGGTTCCATATGAACTTTAAAGTAGTTTTTTCCAATTCTGTGAAGAAAGTCATTGGTAGCTTGATGGGGATGGCATTGAATCTATAAATTACCTTGGGCAGTATGGCCATTTTCACGATATTGATTCTTCCAACCCATGAGCATGGAATGTTCTTCCATTTGTTTGTATCTTCCTTTATTTCATTGAGCAGTGGTTTGTAGTTCTCCTTGAAGAGGTCCTTCACATCTCTTGTAAGTTGGATTCCTAGGTATTTTATTCTCTTTGAAGCAATTGTGAATGGGAGTTCACTCATGATTTGGCTCTCTGTTTGTCTGTTATTGGTGTACAAGAATGCTTGTGATTTTTGTACATTAATTTTGTATCCTGAGACTTTGCTGAAGTTGCTAATCAGCTTAAGGAGATTTTGGGCTGAGACAATGGGGTTTTCTAGATATACAATCATGTCATCTGCAAACAGGGACAATTTGACTTCCTCTTTTCCTAATTGAATACCCTTTATTTCCTTCTCCTGCCTGATTGCTCTGGCCAGAACTTCCAGCACTATGTTGAAAAGGAGCGGTGAGAGAGGGCATTCCTGTCTTGTGCCAGTTTTGAGAGGGAATGCTTCCAGTTTTTGCCCATTCAGTATGATATTGGCTGTGGGTTTGTTGTAGATAGCTCTTATTATTTTGAGATACGTCCCATCAATACCTAATTTATTGAGAGTTTTTAGCATGAAGGGTTGTTGAATTTTGTCAAAGGCCTTTTCTGCATCTATTGAGATAATCATGTGGTTTTTGTCATTGGTTCTGTTTATATGCTGGATTACATTTATTGATTTGCGTATGTTGAACCAGCCTTGCATCCCAGGGATGAAGCCCACTTGATCATGGTGGATAAGCTTTTTGATGTGCTGCTGGATTCGGTTTGCCAGTATTTTATTGAGGATTTTTGCATCAATGTTCATCAAGGATATTGGTCTGAAATTCTCTTTTTTGGTTATGTCTCTGCCAGGTTTTGGTATCAGGACGATGCTGGCTTCATAAAATGTGTTAGGGAGGATTCCCTCTTTTTCTATCGATTGGAATAGTTTCAGAAGGAATGGTACCAGTTCCTCCTTGTACCTCTGGTAGAATTCAGCTGTGAATCCGTCAGGTCCTGGACTCTTTTTGGTTGGTAAGCTATTGATTATTGCCACAATTTCAGAACCTGTTATTGGTCTATTCAGAGATTCAACTTCTTCCTGGTTTAGTCTTGGGAGGGTGTATTTGTCGAGGAATTTATCCATTTCTTCTAGATTTTCTAGTTTATTTGCATAGAGGTGTTTGTAGTATTCTCTGATGGTAGATTGTATTTCTGTGGGATCGGTGGTGATATCCCCTTTTTCGTTTTTTATTGTATCTATTTGATTCTTCTCTCTTTTCTTCTTTATTAGTCTTGCTAGCGGTCCATCAATTTTGTTGATCTTTTCAAAAAACCAGCTCCTGGATTCATTAATTTTTTGAAGGGTTTTTTGTGTCTCTATTTCCTTCAGTTCTGCTCTGATTTTAGTTATTTCTAGCCTTCTGCTAGCTTTTGAATGTGTTTGCTCTTGCTTTTCTAGTTCTTTTAATTGTGATGTTAGGGTGTCAATTTTGGATCTTTCCTGCTTTCTCTTGTGGGCATTTAGTGCTATAAATTTCCCTCTACACACTGCTTTGAATGTGTCCCAGAGATTCTGGTATGTTGTGTCTTTGTTCTCGTTGGTTTCAAAGAACATCTTTATTTCTGCCTTCATTTCATTATGTACCCAATAGTCATTCAGGAGCAGGTTGTTCAGTTTCCATGTAGTTGAGCGGTTTTGAGTGAGTTTCTTAATCCTGAGTTCTAGTTTGATTGCACTGTGGTCTGAGGGACAGTTTGTTATAATTTCTGTTCTTTTACATTTGCTGAGGAGAGCTTTACTTCCAACTATGTGGTCAATTTTGGAATAGGTGTGGTGTGGTGCTGAAAAAAATGTATATTCTGTTGACTTGGGGTGGAGAGTTCTGTAGATGTCTATTAGGTCCACTTTGTGCAGAGCTGAGTTCAATTCCTGGATATCCTTGTAAACTTTCTGTCTCGTTGATCTGTCTAATGCTGACAGTGGGGTGCTAAAATCTCCCATTATTATTGTGTGGGAGTTTAAGTCCCTTTGTAGGTCACTGAGGACTTGCTTTATGAATCTGGGTGCTCCTGTGTTGGGTGCCTATATATTTAGGATAGTTAGCTCTTCTTGTTGAATTGATCCCTTTACCATTATGTAATGGCCTTCTTTGTCTCTTTTGATTTTTGTTGGTTTAAAGTCTATTTTATCAGAGACTAGGATTGCAACCCCTGCCTTTTTTGTTTTCCAGTTGCTTGATAGATCTTCCTCCATCCCTTTATTTTGAGTCTATGTGTGTCTCTGCACGTGAGATGGGTTTCCTGAATACAGCACACTGATGGGTCCTGACTCCTTATCCAGTTTGCCAGTCTGTGTCTTTTGATTGGAGCATTTAGCCCATTTACATTTAACGTTAATATTGTTATGTGTGAATCTGATCCTGTCATTATGATGTTAGTTGGTTATTTTGCTCGTTAGTTGCTATAGTTTCTTCCTAGCCTCGATGGTCTTTACAATTTGGCATGTTTTTGCAGTGGCTGGTACCGGTTGTTCCTTTCCATGTTTAGTGCTTCCTTCAGGAGCTCTTTTAGGGCAGGCCTGGTGGTGACAAAATCACTCAGCGTTTGCTTGTCTGTAAAGTATTTTATTTCTCCTTCACTTATGAAGCTTAGTTTGGCGGGATAGCAAATTCTGGGTTGAAAATTCTTTTCTTTAAGAATGTTGAATATCGGCCCCCACTCTCTTCTGGCTTGTAGAGTTTCTGCTGAGAGATCAGCTGTTAGTCTGATGGGCTTCCCTTTGTGGGTAACCCGACCTTTCTCTCTGGCTGCCCTTAACATTTTTTCCTTCATTTCAACTTTGGTGAATCTGACAATTATGTGTCTTGGAGTTGCTCTTCTCGAGGAGTATCTTTGTGGCGTTCTCTGTATTTCCTGAATCTGAATGCTGGCCTGCCTTGCTAGATTGGGGACGTTCTCCTGGATAATATCTTGCAGAGTGTTTTCCAACTTGGTTCCATTCTCCCCATCATTTTCAGGTACACCAATCAGACGTAGGTTTGGTCTTTTCACATAGTCCCAAATTTCTTGGAGGCTTTGTTCATTTCTTTTTATTCTTTTTTCTCTAAACTTCCCTTCTCTCTTCATTTCATTTATTTCATCTTCCATCAGCGATACCCTTTCTTCCAGTTGATCGCATCCGCTAGTGAGGCTTCTGCAATCTTCGCGTAGTTCTCAAAACTTGGCTTTCAGCTCCATCAGCTCCTTTAAGCCCTTCTCTCCATTGGTTATGCTAGTTATCCATTCTTCTAATTTTTTTTCAAAGTTTTTAACTTCTTTGCTATTGTTTTGAATTTCCTCTCGTAGCTCAGAGTAGTTTGATCGTCTGAAGCCTTCTTCTCTCAACTCATCAAAGTCATCCTCCATCCAGCTTTGTTCCGTTGCTGGTGAGGAACTGCATTCCTTTGGAGGAGGAGAGGTGCTCTGTTTTTTAGAGTTTCCAGTTTTTTTTGCTCTGTTTTTTCCCCATCTTTGTGGTTTTATCTACTTTTTGTCTTTGATGATGGTGATGTACAGATGGGTTTTTGGTGTGGATGTCCTTTCTGTTTGTTAGTTTTCCTTCTACCAGACAGGACCCTCAGCTGCAGGTCTGTTTGAGTTTACTAGAGGTCCACTCCAGACCCTGTTTGGCTGGGTATCAGCAGCGGTGGCTGCAGAACAGCGGATTTTCGTGAGACCACAAATTCAGCTGTCTGATAGTTCCTCTGAAAGTTTTGTCTCAGAGGAGTACCCGGTTGAATGAGGTGTCAGTCTGTCCCTACTGGGGGGGTGCCTCCCTGTTAGGCTGCTCAGGGGTGAGGGACCCACTTTAGGAGGCAGTCTGTCCGTTCTCAGATCTCCAGCTGCGTGCTGGGAGAACCACTACTCTCTTCAAAGCTGTCAGTCAGACAGGGACATTTAAGTCTGTGGAGGTTCTTGCTGACTTTTTGTTTGTCTGTGCCCTGCCCCCAGAGGCTCAGGCCTCTTTTATAAGAGCACGAATCCCAATTCATGAGGTGGAGCTCTCATGACCTAATCACTTCCCAAAGCCTTCATCTCTTAATATCATTGCATTGGAGATTGAGTTTCAACATGTGGTTTTTTTGGGGATACATGAATATTCAGACCATAGCAATGTCTGAGACATCTCAGACTTACTATGACCAAAACCAAAGGTATAATTTCCTTTACCAAACCTGCTTCTCCCACAGTCTTTCCCCGTATCAGTAAATGGCAACCCTGCCATTCTTTTTTTTTCTGAGACAGAGTCTCACTCTGTCACCCAGGCTGGAGTACAGTGGTGCGATCTCAGCTCACTGCAATCTCTGCCTCCTGGGTTCAAGCGATTCTCCTGCCTTAGCCTCCTGAGTAGCTGGGATTACAGGCACCCACCACGATGCCAGGCTAATTTTTGTATTTTTAATAGAGATGGGGTTTCACCATGTTGGCCAGGCTGGTCTCAAACTCCTGACTTCAGGTGATCTGCCCACCTCGATCTCCCAAAGTGCTGGGATTACAGGCGTGAGCCACCACACCGGGCCTACCTCTGCCCTTCTAGGTGCTTAGGTGAGGAGTCTTGGAGTCATCCTTGACTCCTCTCTTCATCCCCATATTTACATAAACGAATCCTATGGTTCTACAATCAACACAGATCCACAACTTAATATTTTCTCACCATCTCACAATTGCTGTGGTCTGGTCCAAACCTCAACCTTCCTGCCTGGATTGTTGTGACAGCATTGAAAACAGTTTGTTCTTCCACCTCTGCCCCACTGCAGCATATAGAGTGAAATTTTGAAGCCATGAAGTCAAAATCCTACAATAGCTTCATATGTCACTCAGTCAATAACTAAATTCCCTCAATGGTTCATAGGCTCTACGTGCTTTGCAGGTTTCCTAACCTCACCCAACAATCCCTCTGACCTCCTTCTCTTAATTCACTTGTTCTTGGTCTCCTTGTTGTTTTTGTATGTATCAGTCATGTCACTACTTTAAGGTCTTTGCACGTGCTATCTCTCAGTCTGGAACACTCATTCCCAGATAAACGCATGGCTAGCATCTTCTCTTATTTTAGGACTGTGCTCAAAAATCATTAGAGAAGCTACTCAAAATGATTAGAAAAGAAGCCACTGAATATAAATGACAACCTATCACTTCTGCATTCCTGATCCCCTTTCTCTTGATTTGTTGTGAGCCTTAGCAATTATAACCACTTGATTATTATATGTTTAATTGTTTATTGTTGGTCTCTCCATATTAACTCTAAACCACATGAAAGCAGAAACTTTGTTTATTTTGTTCACTGTAATATCCCCAGCATCTCAAACAGCACCTGGCACTGTTAAATACGTGAATGGATAAAGTTAAATCAGAGTGTAACCTATCACAGGACTACTTGTTATTAAGATTTACCTTAACAATAAAATAATAAAATCTGCAATTTACCTTACTGCAGAAATGAAGACATTTCTTCTGTCAAAGAACTTCTGAGGGTGAATGTATCTGCGGAATTATTCTTCATGGGGTCCCTGACCCTACCTTCATATTGATTTATCCTGAAAACTGTTTCTTTAAAGATTCACTTATAAATTAAAATCAATGATAGAAGGATGAACATATTTTTTTTTGGTTTGGTCAGGGCTTTTTCAGGCATGAAAATGTGTTGATAATTGTGGCTGTGTAACTCTCTGTTGACTTGACTAGAGTCCTTGTGACATCTGTATGTTTTGGGAAATCTTTTTTTTTTTTTTTTTTTTTTCACATCCCTTGAGGAAAAACGTGAAAACCTGAGAGTACAGTGGCCACAGCTATTCTCTGGCAACAAATTTAAGGGCTGTCTTCCTTTTAAAAAGCACACCACATATACCTACTCCTATTATGATTATGATAGCCATGAGTGTGACTGCCATGGAGACCCAACTGCACCACAGACCTCATGTCAGATGAACAGACAGTTAAATGAATGAATTTGCTGAAGAGACTGAACGTTCGGTTTGCTTACAGACTGTTTTTTTTACCTTTGCCCATTCAGCAAAGGACAGTTGGTCCTCCATATCCATGGGTTCTGCAATGGCAGACTCAACCAACTGCATATTGAAAATATTTGAAGAAAAAGGATGGTTGCATCTGTACTGAACATGTATGGACTTTTTATCTTGTCATCATTGCCTAAACAATACAGCATAACAACTATTTACGTAGCATTTACATTGTATTAGGTACTATAAGTAATCTAGAGATGGGCCAGGAACAGTGACTGGCACCTGTAATCCTAGCATTTTGGGAGGCTGAGATGGGAGGGTCACTTGAGCCTAGGAGTTCAAGACCAGCCTGAGCAACATAGTGAGACCTTGTCTCTATAAATAATTTAAAAATTAGCTGGGTGTGGTGGTGCATGCCTATGGTCCCAGCTACTAGAGATACTGAGGTGGGAGGGTCACTTGAGCCCTGGAGAGTGGAGCTGCAGTGAGCTATGATCATGTGACTGCACTGCAGCCTGGGCAACAGAGCAAGACCCTGCCTCAAAAAAAAAAAAAAAAGTAATATAGAGATGATTTAAAGTATATGGGAAGATGTGTACAGGTTATATGCAAATGCTACATCATGTTGTATAAGGGACTTGAGCAGCCATGGGTTTTGGTATTTGTTACGGCATCCTGGAACCAATCCCCCATGGACACTGAGGGATGACTGAATTGCGTAGGGTCAAGCTTCCACTATTGAGCATCTGACTTGTATTACCCTTCTCCTTTTTGATATTCATGTGAGTAGGCTTGATTTGGGTAAAAGGAAAGGGAGATCTCCATGAGTTCTAGTTTCCAAGGAGAGGGAGACTCTGTTGACACTGCACTCTGTGACACATCATCTTCATTACCCCAGAGGTCACCTACCAATGGCTCCCACACACCCTGCTTGGCTCCTATGGCTCTGCCTGAGGACACTGTCTGGACACAGGCCTAAATTTGGCCACGCTGCCTTATGCTTTTAGGAGTGGGGCAGGCCCAACGTGCCAGCGAGCCCACCCTGCAGGAGGAGCCCTCAACTAACAGAGATAGGAGTTGCTGAACGAGTAATTGAGCTTTTTGTCCCCTCAGGGGGACAGTTCTGGGGTGTTTTTCATCCATTTTCTTAGAATGTACCCAGAAATATTAACCCTGTCACCCATGATGGTAACCTATTCATTAATTCCCAATGTATTGGCTTTACTCTCTTTCATGTCTTATTTTCCTGCTCCCTAAATGTGCTTCCTGGACTCACCTCCCAAAGAAACTACTCGTACTGAAAATCTTTTCTCAGATTTTGATCACAGGGAACCAAACTGAGGTGGGGCATATGTTCCTACTTGAAGCGGCCTGGTCCTACTCTTGCTCTTTGAGAGGACAAGCACTTAGAACTACAGAATATCTGAACTAGCAGCTGTTGCTGCCACCTAGAAACTGTCACTGAGCTGCGTGAAGTGATATGGCAGGACTGAAACTGACCATGTATTTTATCACTTGGATATTAAATAAAATTACTTGTTGGTTAATGAGTACCAAAGACATGATACTCATTTCTTCACATACTTTATTGATTTAAATAGATATGTAAGTTATCAATATGAATAACAGAGTAATGCATGTTATCATTGGATGATGATAAGATTTGTTGTCTGCTATACAGCACTTTTAAGAGATAATGGTCATTTGTGAATTTAATTTATGCTCAGTATCATTAGCCATCAGGGAAGTGCAAATCCAAATCACACTGAGATATCACTTCACATCCACTAGAATGACTGGAATGAAAAGGCAGACAATAACAATGTTGGTGATAATGTGGAGAAATTGGAACCTTCATACAGCACTGGTGGGAACGTAAAATGGATCAGCCTCTTTGAAAAACAGTTTGGCAGTTCCTCAAAATGTTAAACATGGAGTTACTTTATGACCCAGAAATTCTATTCCTAGGTTGACATCCAAAAGAAATGAGAACATGTGTCCACATAAAAATTTCTACATGAATATTCATAACAGCATTATTCATAATGAATGGCTTAAAATAGAAACAACCCAAATATCTATCAGCCAGTGAATGGATAAGTAAAATGGAGCAAATCCATATGATGGAATATTATCTGGCAATGAAAAGAATGAAACACTGATATAGGCGATAACATTAATAAACCTTGAAAAACCCTTATGCTGAAGGATCCAGACACAAAAGGCTATATATTATTCTATATTTATGAAATGTCCAGTATAGAAAAATCCATAGAGACAGAAAGTAGATTAGTGGCTGCCAGGTCTGTGGGTGGGGAAAATAAGGTGTGGCTCTAAAGGATATGTGGCTTCTTTTTGAGATGATGAAAATGTTTTAAAATTGGTTTTGGTGATGGTTGCACAACTGCAAATATACTAAAAACCATTGAATTTGCACTTTAAATGAGTTAGTTGTATAATATGTGAATTATATATCAAGCCTATTATGTTTTAAAAAGTAGAATGATAGAAAAAGTTATACCATGCAAAAACTAATAAAAGGAAGCTGAAGTAGACTTCAGAACAAAAATATTATCAGGAATAAAGTGGATATTTTGTAATATTAAAGGCATAATTTCATTATGAAGATATGACAATCCTAAATGTGTATGTACCCAAAGATAGAGCTTTAAAATACATGAAGCAGAAGTTAACAAACTGAAAAAGAAATAAACAGATCCACATAAATGTATGGGGATTTCAACATTTCTCTCTCAGTAATTGAGGGAGTAAGTATATTTTAAAAAAAACGGGGATATTAAAGTCATAAGCAACCAATGTTGCTTTGACTTTGTCAACCAACTTGACCTAATTGGCATTTAGAGATACTCCACCTAACAACCAGAGAATACAAATTCTTCTTCAGTGTACTTGGAACATTCACTAAAATAAAGTATTTGTTGGGCAATACAACAAATCTCGATCAATTTAAAACATTGTAATCATACAGAGCATTAGAGAAAATCAATGTGAACAAAAGCTAGTTCTCTAAAATACTCAATAAAATAAACCTCTAAGTAGATGGATAAGGATTTAAAAAGATAAATTACGAGTTATTAACATCAGTAACGAAGAGATATCACTATAGGTCTTTCAGATATTAAAAAGATAAAAAGGAAAAAATTTTCAGAAGGAGGTATGGGGGAAATCTTCATGGCCTTCAGACAATCAAAGATTTCTTACATAATTTTTGAAAAAGCATAAACTTTAGAATAAAAAAGATAAATTAGGCTCTCTGAAAATTGAAAATTCCTGCTCTTTCAATGATATCATTAAGAAAGTGGAAAAGCAAGCCACAGACAAGAAGAAAATATTTACAATACATGACAAAAGACATATCCAGAATACATTTTTAAATCTCTCAATTCAATCAGTAGAGAATAATAGTATTAAAACAGGGAAATATTTGAACACACATTTCACACACACAGAAATGATATAAGAATGCTCAATAAGCACATGAAAAATGCTTGATCAATAATAACCAGGAGGCCGGGCATGGTGGCTTACACCTGTAATCCCAGCACTTTGGGAGGCCAAGGCAGGCGGATCACCTGAAGTCAGGAGTTCGAGACCAGCCTGGCTAATGTGGTGAAACCCTGTCTCTACTAAAAATACAAAAATTAGCTGGGCTTAATGGCAGGCACCTGTAATCCCAGCTACTCGGGAGGCTGAGACAGGAGAATCAGTGGAACCTGGGAGGAGAGGTTCCAGTGAGCCAAGACCATGCCACTGCACTCCAGCCTGGGCGACAGAGCGAGACTCCATCTCAAATAATAATAATAACCAGGGACATTCAAATTAAAACCACAATGTGATGCCACTACAAACTGACTAAAATAGCTTAAAATACTGACAAGTGTTGCAAATGTGGAGCAACTAGAATTCTTATATATTGCAGGCGGGAAAGCAAAATAATACAACCACTTTAGAAAAGAGTCTGGCAGTTCCTTGGAAAGTTAAACATACATACCACACAAACCAACAATTCTATTTACTCAAGAGAAAATGAAAACATATTTTCACACAAAAATTTGTATACAAATTTTCATGGCGACTTTATTCATGATAGCCAAAATCTGGGGAAAAAAAATCCAGTTTCCATCAAGAGTTTGTATAAACAAACTGTGATATATTGATACAATGGAATACTACTCAGTAATAAGCAGAAATGAACTACTGATATATACGGCAGCATAGGTGCATCTCAAAAAGCATTATCCTGAGTGAAAGAAGCAAGACACAAAAATGTACATACTGCATGATTCATTTTTTAAACTTGAGATGTGCTTTGAGTCTGAATTTTGCTGATTGCCATCCCATGTTGCAGTTCAACATGACCATATATGTCTTGCAAATTGGAAGCTGGATCCAAGAGCTTGATCACACTCAGATTTGATGTCTTTGGAATCAAATGGTGGCATTTTTTTCTCACCGATGGGCACGTAACGTCTAGTTATTGCTCTTGGTTGATGTTAACAAAATGATGATTTTCCAATCTGTCACTATGCTGGTTGGAATAATTTTATAAAGAGTTACTCCTTCTCATCTACTATTTGATTTTCCAGTGGTATAGTTCTTTTTTTTTTTTTATACTTTAAGTTCTAGGGTACATGTGCACAACGTGCAGGTTTGTTCCATATGTATACATGCTCCATGTTGGTGTGCTGCACCCATTAACTCGTCATTTACATTAGGTGTATCTCCTAATGCTATCCCTGCCCCCTTCCCCCACCCCATGACAGGCTCTGGTGTGTGATGTTCCCCTTCCTGTGTCCAAGTGTTCTCATTGTTCAATTCCCACCTATGAGTGAGAACATGTGGTGTTCGGTTTTCTGTCCTTGCAATAGTTTGCTGAGAATGATGGTTTCCAGCTTCATCTGTGTCCCTACAAAGGACATGAACTCACCCTTTTTTATGGCTGCATAGTATTCCATGGTGTATATGTGCCTCCAGTGGTACAGTTCTTAAAGGAAAGCAAGGATAAGCATTTGATGATTCTTTCTTTTTATTTAATCTGTTTCCATAGTAACGCTTTTGTTGTTTATCATACAATTAGTTGTTGCTGTTTTTTTTTTAGAAAGACAAGTTATCTGTTGCCCAGGCTGGAGTGCAGTGGCACAATCATAGCTCACTGCATGTCCAACTCCTAGGCCCAAGGGATCCTCTGGCCTCAGCCTCCCAAGCAGTTGGGACTACATATTGCACACCACCACACCTGGCTGACTTTTAAAAAAATTTTGTAGAGATGGTTAGGGGTCTCAATTTGTTGCCCAGGCTGGTCTCAAATTCCTGGCTTCAAGTGATCCTCTGGCTTCAATCCCCCAAAGCACTGGGATTACAGGTGTGAGCCATCACACCTGGCCCCAATTAGTTTTTTTAAATCTCTGTAGAAATGCATGGACTCAAAGATATTTAATGGGTTCCAATTTATTGCAATTCTTATCTTTGTTAAAGGTCAAATTGTCCTATCTTTGGCAATAAGAAATGGGAGTAGAGTAGAGTAGAGTAGAGTAGAATAGAATAGGTGAGCCTCATTAAGTTAGCTTCTGAGCCTTTACACAGGACTCTAGTGGTCTTCTTAATAGTTTCCTTGATATGTAGTATATCAAGATGTTTCAGATTTATCTTGTTCATTTCCTGCCCCATATCTAGAATCAGTCATTTCTTCAAGAAATTTTGATTTCTTTGAATATGCAATGGCATTTGAAGACCACAATCTGAGTATAGATATGCTTAGTGCTACTGACAAAAGATATATCCAGAATATGTATTTTTAAACTCTTAATTCAATCAATTGCAAAGAAGAATTAAAAATGGGGAAATATTTGGACAGACATTTTAATGAATAGGTCATGGCTTCTGGCCTTTTCAGTGGATGGATGGATAGATATAGTTGGGTAGAATATGTTGTGAGTATGTGCTATTTATTCTGGTATTTTCATTAAATTCAGAAATATTGGATTTTTATTTAACCTCTTCTATACTTCATCTCCATTTTCTTTCTTAACACTGACAATCCCAGTTCTCAAGAATACAGGGGGAAATACAGTTAGAATACTCTATAATTATTCATTTACATTCTCTCATATGATACACATAACAATCAGAGAAAAGCAATGTTAATACAACCACCACCTACTATAAGGACTAAAAAAACAGTTTAAAACATTATTGCATCTGTCATTCCTATTTTTTCTATTTTTTGTGCATATACATGTAATCTTTTCATATATTGTCAGGGCTTATACCTATCTTGAAGCCAGTATATGGGTCTTAATATAAAAATAACTGTTCTTCAATTTAGTTATCTTACAATCTCTCCTCATTGAAACTCAGATATGGCTAGGATACACTTTCCTAGTGTAGTCCCATAAGGAAAAGCCATTTTCATGCATCACTGGTTAAATAGACCATCTTTGGTCAAGTGTTTGCAATGCTACCTCTGTCATATATCAACTTTCCATATATGTAAACATCTGTTTCTGAGCTCTATTTGTCTTTCTGTGTGCCAACACCACATAGTCTCAATAAGTATTAATGTCTAGTAGAGCAAGTGTCCCTGCCTGGTAGAAACAAACACAAATTCTTTCTGAAGGAGCAAACTTTACAACCAAGTCTCAGAGAAATACCATAGTTAAAGTTCTGTGTTACTGCACACATAGGAAACACACAATCATGAATGAGATTCAGCAAAAATAGAAAACCTCAGAATCAGACCTGCAAAGACTCACATTATTCAAATTATTAGATACCAAATATAGAACATAAAATAAATATGTATAAGTTCATTAAAACACCATGTATTAAATAAATTTGAAAATGAGCTCTGGAAAGTATCTCCAGAAGTGAAAACTATAATTGAAAGCAGAATCTAGATGGATGGATTTAATACTATATTAAACTCAGTTAAAGAAAGAATTGGTGAGTTGGAAGACAAAGCTGAAGAACTCACACACAATGTGGACAAAGACAGAGAAAAGGGACCTTTGAAAAAAAGATTAAGAAATGTGAAAGACAGAATGAGTAGATCCAACACACATATAATCTTTGTTCCAAGAAGAAATAATAAGGATGAGGGAGATGCAATATTCAAAGACCTAATGACTGAGTGTTTTCCAGAAGGGGTTAAGAACACCAAATCACAAATTAACCCTTACCCATTTGCCCCAAGAATACTTGCTGGCAGCACTTGCAGTTGCAGCGTTTACCCAGAGATAACTTTGCCACAAAATATTTTGTCTTTATTATTATTATTGCATCGCTCTAGTATATCAACTTTGGAAACCAAAGACATCATTCCATTTATAGCATTCTGTTTTTAGTAGTGATATTTCTGTTACAGTTGATAGCTGGCCAGGCATGAGGGGGCAGGAGAGGGTTCCCACCACCACACCCAGCAGGCATGTCAGGTGACCATCAAGTGATGGTTTGGCAGTTGTCACACTGCCTCTCTAAAAATGATAATTGTCAGCCAGTGCCAGGGAGAGGCAATTTACTGATGGTCCGCAGTTGTCACACTAAAGTGATCACTGATTACAGGCACCAGGAAGAGACAATTTCCCAAACAGAAAAAAACACTTGAAATTGGTAATCAGCTTCTAATAAAATCTCATAAACTGGGCAAGTGAGCTCAAGCATGCACATAAGAGATATAATGGAAGGGTATGACCTTCCAGGCCCATTCCACTAGAAAAGAGAAGAAAGCTTCAGGTGGTCATGCATACAACTTCCTAAACACACTGTACATGCTCACCTCCCAAGCATAAGGATGGCACTGCGTGCAGGCAGCTCACCCTAAGGGAAGAATCATGGGAAAGGTGTACAAGATACCAGAAATGGGCCAGCATATACAGTCCTAGGATCAAGGTTAAATGGGGCACTTGGCCTTCACAGTGCCCGCTTGGGTCTCTTCTAAGTGTACTTTCCTTTCTTTCTTGCTTTAAAGCTTTAAATAAACTTCCACTCCTGCACTGAAACTTGCCTCAGTATCTTTTTCTGCTTTAGGCCCCTTGGTCAAATTCTTTCTCCCAAGGAGACAAGAATTGAGATTGCGGCAGCCCAGTATGGATTCGCCACTACTAACATTTCCATTTACAAAATATGGTAATTCTTGATTGCTGAAAATGTCAAATCCTAGAAAATGTAGCATTCCTATGTGTAATGTTAACATCGCTCTCGAACAGTTGTTGACAGAAGATTCATTTGATGAATCTGATTTTTCCAAAATAGACAATTCTGATGATTGAGATGGTTCTGATAATTCAGATGATTCCGATGTTAGTTCTGTTTAGAAATAACTCCAAGACCCATTTTTATATTTTATTTTCACATTGAAAATCAGTCAGATTTGCTTCAGCCCCAAAGAGTGTGTTTATGTAAAATTAAATGAGCTCTGGCAGCGAACTGCATTTTTTTTTTCTAAATGGGAGAAGGTTTAAGGAAGTTTCCCAAAGTGTTTCACCATAGGTGAAAAGAAACACACAACTGAGTGCCAAATTCAGAACAATGAAAGCACAGAGAAGAAAATAGAAGCAGCCCAACAGAAACAAAATATAAAAGAACCCAGAAATCATCTGTAATGACTGACAGCTGACTTTTCAGCAGCCAGAATAAAACCAGAAGCTCAGAAAATAAACTTCCAAAGTACTGAAAGTAACTTTCAACCTAGAACACTATATTCAGCAATATCTTTCAAAAACAAAGGCGAAATAAAGACATCTTCAGACACAAATCCAAGAGGATTTACTATTAGTTGTGCATTCACAAAAGGAACTTCTAATGAGGGTACTTGATGTCAGAAGGAAGGTTTGCAATACATGAAAAGAGAATACATGTGTTGACTGTTTCAATGGTAAAATTAATGCCTAATTTGTGAGGCTAAATATCAAGAAAGGGTAACATATAACTTTGGGTAGGTGGTGACTGGCATTACAGCACTTTAAGATTCTTATATGATTTAGAGGAGAGTAAAGCCATTAATATTAAAATGCTAATTATGCATGTTAAAAATTCTAGGATAATCATGAAAAGAATAGAAATAGCTATAAATGTTAGTTCTTATTGTTATTATGATTATGATTATTATTATATTCCAGGGATCTTATAGAAAGAACACACACACATACACACACACACACACACACACACGCACGAAGGATTCTGTATTCAAAACAGTTTGAATTAAACATTTCCTGCTTGATTTCTTTATATTTTTCTCAGCTAATGTGTATTATAAATCCCTAAGTGGAGACTGTAGAGGCTTTGCAGCATTTCCTATGTTTATTTGACATCAAAACCCTATCTTATGGAATATCTATTAACATATTGAGGTACTTGACAGTTTAGGGAACACCTTTTAAGTTAAATCTGAATTCGTGAGAGTTTGTTTGTCTGTTTAAGGGAATAATAGAACCATGTGGGCTTGAAGAGAATAATAGAGTCAATGTTAGAAAGACCTCAGGTTTGGGAAAATAAGACATTAAGAAAGAGTTGAAAATACTATTGACCAATGATACCAGAAAGGGTGGGACATATTGCAATCTGTTAAATGGAAAGAAAAAAATAAAATCACCACCTAGCAAATAGATTGGAAAGCTTCTGCTACAAGGCTGTTGGGACATCTGGGAACACTGCCAAGCAATTCTGGGGAACAGACTTGGCACTAATTGTGGCCTTGTGTTCTTTATGAAAGAAAAAAGATTATTTTATAAGCCATAACACACTACCTAGATGCCAAATTGCCAGTTAAAATTCTATTTGCAAGCAGGTGTAGGCTTTCAAAAAAGCTTTCACCCAACATCACAGGATGCTGCCTTTTCATAATCAAATATGATGCAAACTATCTTTTCATCTACATGTTCAGTGTTTCAAAATGTTCCCAAAATGGCAGGTTCACTATGTCTTTAATTATAATGAAATCCTATGCATTCGCTCTAAATGTAGCTGTTTGGTTGAATATAGAGATCATATAAAGAAAGGAGTTTTTGCTCTTATCCATCCAATTAATTATTAGATTGGTGCAAAAGTAATTGTGGTTCTTGCAATTACTTTTAATGGCAAAACTGCAATTACTTTTGCGCCAACCTAATATTTCCCCTTCAACTTACATTTTAAATGTGTCCAAGCAAAGAGAAGGGTGAATGGTATTTGGTAGTGTTTCTAATTTCATCCTGTTTATAATATAGGATGCTATCTTTTCTTTCAGTCCATAATATTTCTATTGCAATTGATGTACTTTAATCACACTGATGCTTTACGCTGTGCATGTACCAGGCTTGTTTTCTCTGAAGATTCAAAGAAATCTGCAGACATTAATCACAGTCCTCATGGTGGAAGACAGAAAGGGTCAGCCAGATCTAAGCTCTGGCATGAAATGATTTTGATAGGTGGAAAGAAGAGAAGACCTTCACCCTCTCCAATTCTACTGGAATGCCCTCAGCACAATTCTCTCTTTCTCTCCGATCCTAGTAAGTTCAAAGCCTACCTCTTCCATGAATCTTCCTTGATAACCCTGGTCCACCTTAATCTTTTTCCTTTTCTAAATTCCCACAGCCCATATCTCTAGTTCTCAAGGTAGCACTCAAATCCTACTGCCCGGCATTGCCCCCAATTATTAGCTGGATCTTTTCCTCTAAACAATGAGGTCTTGTATTTCTGATTCCTGCTCAATTCAATGATGGGTTTACAGAGTGCAGTCCATAAATGCTGTTGATAAAGTGACTAGTGCAAGAATCTGAGAATTCGATTGTTTAGGAGCCAATTATGCTGGCAGTAGGGAGGTTTGGAGTTATCGTGGGGATAAGTCATCATTCTTGTCATCTGTTTTCAAAGACCTTAAGGAAACACACTGAGTACTCCTGAGAGCTTCTAATCTCTCAGAATCCTTGTTTATCTGTGCTTATTATTAGATTAGACCAAAAGCAAAATAAGGACCTTTTTCTGGGATCTAAGGCTCTTTATGTGACAAAGAACTGCCCCAAAGGGATGGTGAGGAGAGAAGGCAGGGCATGAAGTGGTGCTGGGGACACATCTATACTTTTCACTTCTCCTGCCCTGATTTCCCCTCACAGTCCCCTACACTTGTATCTTAAAGGACTGCTTTGAAGATGAGGATTTGGAAACATGTGTTTAGCAACTTGTAAACGCCTCCTCCAAGGTTTTGCAAAGTCGACAGGAGGCATTTTGATTATAGCTATTTGTTCTTAACACATTGCGAGTTTGCAGATTAGAGATCAGATCCTGCCTCTTCTTGCCAATCAGGATAAACTCGTGCAGCAAGGCTCCCCATGGACCACCCAATGGAGCTCTCCATGGAACGGGCCTGGCTACTAAGGCCTGAATCAGGGGAGAGGATGGGGAACCAGCCCTGAGCTCTGCTGGCTTTGGAGCGAGCTGCTTCCTCTGCAGAGAACTGATACAGCCTTGGCTGTGCGGAGGAGCCAACATGCAGTCTCCAAGAACGCGATGCTGACTAAAGCAGAGGGCCGTTTCAGCGCGAACAGCTGGCTGATTTATTTCAGAGGCACCGTTTCCAGGGGAATGGGAAATTGTTTAGTCTGAGATCCTTGGCTGGTTTCCTTTTACATCATTTCTGTGTCTTTCAATTATTTGCACATTTGGGGAGTTCTAGGGCCCTCCTAGACCATACAGGTGTGTACTTTTAATAAAATGCAATTTATGAAAGTCCGAGTTTACAAAATTGGTAAATTGTGAGGATGGATTATTTTTACCACAAAAGGATTTTGTGATGAAATTTAGGATCCGTTTTATTAGTCAATAATGTTCCTGGTGTATATAGCATTATATTTATGGATTTCTTTTTTCTGACCTCAGACGTAATCCCTGCTCCTAGCTACATACACCACAGAGGTTAAAGCCACATGTGTTGACTTCAGACAAAACCTAGGTTTGAGACCAGGTTCTGCCACTTAGTTGTTAATGTGTTTGAATAGTTGCTTACCTTCTCAAAAATACAAGTTAAAATTTTTGCAAGGATTAAATAACATACCTCAGGCACTTAGCATATAGTAAGAGCTCAACACATTAGTGAGAAATTCTTGTTTTTCTTGTTATTAGAGTATTTATATGTAAAGGTTGGTTTACCCACATTTGATGTCAGTGCAGCTTTCCTTGTTTGTTTATATGTGAGATCTACCTTTAATGCTGTGACCCACCTCCTTCAATCATTCTTCCCTTTGTCTCTCTTGCCCAGCAGTTTTGGTTCTAAGGCTCTGGGGCTGCCCCAGGGAACAAATTAATGAGTCCTTCCCTGGACCACCCATCACAGAATGGGGTAGAAAAAGGGATACTCTGCCAGGCATGGTGGCTCACGCCTGTAATCTCAGCACTTTGGGAGGCCAAGGTGGGAGGATTGCTTGAGCCTAGGAGTTTAAGACCAGACTGGGCAACAGAGTGAGACCCCATCTCTACAAAAAATAAAAATGTTAGCTGGGCATGGTGGCATGTGCCTGTAGTCCCAGCTACTTGGGAGGCTGAGGTGGAAGAATCACTTGAGCCAGGGAGATGGAGGCTGCAGTGAGCTGTGATTGTGCCACTGCACTCCAGCTTGGACAACAGAGCAAGCTCTTGTCTCAAAAAAAAAAAAAAAAAAAGAAAGAAAAAGAAATGAAAAGAAAAAGGGCTACTTCCAGATCACACTGGCTCGAGGTAGAGATTCTGAAACTAAATGAGGTTTCTCTCTAAAATAATGTTTCTCAAATTGAAGCTCATGGACCACTCTATCACTTTGTTAAAATGCAGATTCTTTGGTTGGGGGGGCGGGGGATAGGAATATACATTGTAATAAGCACCCAGGTTATTCCTTGTGTGTTTGTTTACACGTGAGATCTACCTTTAATGCTTTAATTTCCAGTGTAGTCTCCAAGCTTGTCCACCTATAGAGTGGCCTGAAGGGTGCTTAGTAAAGATAGAAGTTCCTGGGCCCATCCCAGAATATCCAGTGGTGGGGCCTGAGGATGTGTACTCTTAAGAAGCACCCTCAGATGCCTCTAAGAAATGAGTCAAGGAAATGCTGCTGTAGAGTGACTGGCCAGTGATGTGCTCAGTGTTGTTGTTGGTCACAGTAATGGCGTAGGGGTAGGGGTTAGGGAGGGGCTTGGAGGTATCAATGATCCAGAGAGTGACCTGGGTCGAGTTGAGCCTCCCTTGTGAGGGCTCACCTTTGGCTTTCTAATGTCTCCTTCAGGTATGATGGTCTGTGTCCCGCCATTCCCACAGTGTCTGAGGTAGGAATGCCAATCTGAAGAGAGGAGGCAAGCCCGAGAGCAAATAGCGAAGCTTGTGGGCAGAGACCAGCAATCCCAGATGAGCTGTCATGGGACTCTGGATAAATGGAAAGAATAACTGCTTATATAACAGCCAGCCCTGGCCCTCTGTCATATCCTGGTTGCAATTCCTGCCTATGGTTTTTTCCTAAATTGCCTCCTTTCCTTAAGACAGTCTGGGTAGGTTTGTAACTCAAATGGCTTTACCTAAAACTATGTCCTACCATCAGGAGCTGGCCTTTGGTGACCTGTGACTGAACTACCCCCCTTCTGTGCCTCTGCAGCTAGATTCGTTCTCTCAGAGCTCATGCTGCATCCCAGCTTCCCCTCGGCAGCACCTGCCAGTGATGACAAGCCATCCTGACTTATGCCCAGGTTTTGATCTGTGGCAAGCAGAACAGTAATGCTTCAACCTCATGTTTCATTGACAGACATAGCTACCAGCTTGACAAACATAATAGTTTTAGAGATGCTCTCTTGAGACATTCATCCTCTTCCTGTGATGGTCTTCTTCCAGCAAAGCTGGACAATGCTCCTCTTATGCTGCCCATCCAGTGATGGGAAGGCAGCCTACAACCAGATAGCAAAGTGTGTATTTCTGTCTTTGTGTGGTGCCCGCCTCCGCCATTTGCCCCCATCTACCATTGCACCTGACCGACAACACTGCTTTTTTCTTTTCTTTCTTGTAGGCATTAGCTGTGATCCAAAGGGTGCTAGAAGAGTGTGTTTTATCACATTTCAGCCAGCAAACATTTGATGATGCCAGCCTCCTCCAGGTGAGATATTGCAGTAGACTCAGGGGGCATTCAAAGATAAATAAAGTCCAACTAAGAAAGTAATTCAAATGAAGAATGCTGTGGCATTCCAATGGGTGACATATCCAAGGACCAGACATGCTATAAAAAATATGAGTCAGGATATTAAGCAGAGAAAAAATGTCAGAACTTTTGGTTGCAATATATGTGTGTGTTTCTATATTTGTATCTACAGAATACTGAAATCTTATTAGGAAAGTGCATCAGTCATGTGCATTGTATCAAGTACTGTGTTGCCAGCTGACCTAAACAAACTTGATCATTTACAACAGTTGGGTTCTTTTAGTGAATAATGGTGAATTCCAGTGACTAAGGGAAGGGGAAGGTTTTAGGTCTCCTTACTGACAAACTCACTACCAGGAAGTAAATTACAAGGAAAGCAAATCTCAGACCAAATCCGGCAACAAACACACACACAGACACACATTTATTAGCACATAAACACAAAAAGAGTCATACAATATGCTCTTATTGGCTCTCACCCTTGGACCCTCTGCCAGATACCTTTCATACCATTTCACTTTGGCAGATACAGCGGTATTCTCTAGGGAGGATCAGCTAGACCTCAAATCAGAATCAGACAATAAATCCTCTGATAAGAGATGGGACACAGGAACAAATGGAACTTCTAGACTAAGTTGAGTCTATCTGGGGAAATTCAAAAAGCTAATATTAACTCATTTCCTGCTTTTTGGATTTTTTTATTTAATAGGGCCCTATCCTAGAGGGTAGTGAGTATAGATAGCCCTTTTGCCCTAAATGCAGGGAAAGACAGAGATCTAATATTAGAAAATGCTGGAGAAAGAAGTATAGGTTTTTCTACAGAATGGAAGAAAATTCTTGCAATCTACACATCTGACAAAGGTCTAATATCCAGAATCTACAAGGAACTCACATAAATTTACAAGAAAAAAAAATCCTATCAAAAAGTGGGCAAAAGTTTGAGCAGACACTTCTCAAAATAAGACATTTATGCAGCCAACAAGCATACTACAAAAAGCTCAACATCACTGGTCATTAGAGAAAAGCAAATCAATACCACAATGAGATACCATCTCATGCCAGTCAGAATAGTGATTATTGGCTGAGCGTGGTGGCTCATGCCTGTAATCCCAGCACTTTGGGCCGAGGCGGGCAGATCACAAGGTCAGGAGATCGAGACCATCCTGGCTAACACGGTGAAATCCCATCTCTACTAAAAAATACAAAAAAAAAAAAAAAAAAAAAAAATTAGCCGGGCGTGGTGGTAGGCGCCTGTAGTCCCAGCTACTTGGGAGGCTGAGGCAGGAGAATGGCATGAACCCAGGAGGCAGAGCTTGCAGTGAGCCAAGATCATGCCACTGCACTCCAGTCTGGGCAACAGAGCAAGACTCCGTCTCAAAAAAAAAAAGAAAAGAAAAAAGAATAGTGATTATTAAAGTAAAAAAAAAATAGTTGCTGGAAAGGCGTGAAGAAATAGGAACACTTTTACACTATTGGTGGGAATGTAAATTAGTTCAACCATTCTGGAAGACAGTATGGTGATTCCTCAAGAATCTTGAATGAGAAATACCATTTGACCTAGCAATCCCATTACTGGGTATATACCCAAAGGAATATAAATCATTCTGCTATAAAGACACATGCACACATATATTTATTGCAACACAATTTACAATGGCAAAGTCATGGAACCAACCCATATGCCCATCAATGATAGACTGGATAAAGAAAATGTGGTGCATACACACCATAGAATACTATGCAGCCTGTAAAAAGGAATGAGATAATGTCTTTTGCAGGGATATGGATGAAGCCGGAAGTCGTCATCCTCAGGAAACTAACACAGGAACAGAAAACCAAACACTGCATGTTCTCACTCACAAGTGGGAGTTGAACAAGGAGAACACATGGTCACAGGGAGGGGAACATCACACACCAGAGCCTGTTGAGGGATGAAGGACGAAGGGAGGGAACTTAGAAGATGGGTCAATAGGTACAGCAGACCACCATGGCACACATATGCCTATGTAACAAATCTGCACATTCTGCACATGGATCCTGGAACTTAAAGTAAAATTTTTTAAAAAAGAAGTATAAGTTTTTTAAAATGCTTGCTCTCTATAAGGGCAATGCTGGTAGAGTGTGTGAAGGGCTTTGATAGGGTGGGCCATAGAGAGTCACAAGAATGCACGAGAGGGGCACTTAGAGCTGACTGGGAAGTTCCAGGAAGGCTTCCTGGAGGAAGGAGTTAGCTAAGTGGATAGGGAGGTTTGGGAGGCAGAGAAAGTAGCACAACAGAGGCCTGCAGGCATGATGGAGGTTATGTCATATTTCTGCAAGCAATTTGGTATGACTAGAATATAGTCCATGGTAGGAAGGGAGCTTAGTAAAATCTGAGGTTGAACTGCTCAGCTCATAAATCTTAAAGGCGGTAGAAAGTCACAGGAGGATTTTTGAGTAGGAGAATATGAGTATCAAATATTCACTGTGCAGAGGTCAGTCTGCCATTGTGAGAACTAACTTAAAGGCAGTTTTATAGCAGGCAGGGAGGCCAGTTAAAATGAGCTTTCAGGAACCAAGAAAGAGATTATGAGGCTCTGATCTGCTATAATGGCAAGTGAGGGTAAAGAGAAAGGGAAACGTTGCAGACATAATTTCAAGGTAGACTTGATTTAGCAACAGATTGAATATGGGTATGAATAGGAATATCTGAGAATGACCCCGTGTTTTTAGTCAATGATGGTGACACTCCTCAAGACAAAGAATATAAGGGGAAAAGCTGATTTTTGGGGTGAGACGGGAGGATGAGGTAAAAATATTAATGTCTGCAAGACATCGAAACATATGAGGGTTGGGAGCTCAGGCAACAAACAGAGGCTGGAGATGGGAACTGAGGTTCAATTCCACAGAGAAGGTGGCTCATGTTATGGGAGTGAATGAAGATCATAGAGAAAGTACCCAAGGTACACAGAGAAAAGGAATAAGTCTAGCTTCTTAAAGATCATCATCATTTAACATTCAGTCCCTTTGTGTGTTATTTTCTGTTTCCCAAGCTGGTTTGCATCAGAATGGTCATTCTCTGTTTCAGGATTTTAATGCCAACTGCAGATAATTCTGTCTTTCTGTTTGTTTACAATTGTTGAAAGCCCTGACTTTGAAAACAGTGTCTTCAACAACTGTGTTCAGCCACTTTGGAGATGTGGTTGGAGCATCATGTTTCTCTTGTTAAAGCACTTGTCTGTGCTATACCTCCTGTTAACCAGCACATGGCATCTCCCTCTCTAGCTTGCCCTGTGCTGGAGGAGGGAGCAGGAATGTTTTATGGCTTCCAAACCTAGAGGAGAGAACAATGTCCAGATTTTGTGCTGCCAAGATCTCTATCTCCTCAGAAGTCCTCAACTATCCCTTCTTTCTGAATTACTTGGTGAGGCATCTCCTGGGCTGTAAAAATAATTTCTTAAAGTTTTGATGTCACAAAACATAAACTGATGACATTTTATGCACAGAATTATAAAATGTTTCTCTAAAAACTATTTTGTTAGGACAATAAAAACCCCCAAAGTAATATATGATAAAAACAAAGCAAAATCATTTGATCTTGAAAGGTAAGGAAATAAAATTACTTTAGTATTTTTTATAATTATGATAAAATGATTATTTATTATAAGACTTGAAAGTATTTTTCCATTTACTCACAGCTCACCTGCAGGTTATTCACAGAACACCGGTATTCTATGGCACACAATATGAGAAACACCATTGTGGGGATTTCATTGTGATGGTCCACGGTTCCGTGCTCACCATGTGGGGTGCCATTATCTTTGAATCTGAAAGGCAATTAAAGAAAAGAAGAGGGATAGCCCAGAGAGCTGGTTAGTTCTGTCCTTTAGTCTCTACCATTCTTGTTAGTGATGTTGGAGAGAGCAGGGCTCTGGGAGGCCATGGAAAGACCCTGCAGAGTAGAAGGCAATGCTCGTTGATTCTGGGAAGCAGCTGCAGCAGTGAGAGGCGTAGGAGCAGTCATTAGACAAAAGGCCGCCCAAAGAGCAGAGCAGCCAAGCCACTGATGGCAATCGGCTTAGTTAGCAACAAGCCAGCCCCACCACATCACAGGGGAGGGCTGGAAAAGGCTGGCGAGGATGCCCTGGCCTTACCTTATTTCCTGCGTTGTGTTTCTGTCTCTCTCTCTCTCTCTGAATATGTATGCATAATAGATTGTTAAAGGATTTTTTTCCTAAAAAAAACAAAAAGGTAAAATCAGGACTGTCATACAAATAGAAAATGAACCTCTGTCAAATATTGTGTTTCTTTATTTAATATATTAGAGAACAAGTAAGATGTTACAACCAGTTTAAAGAGCCTATTGCCCAGGCTGGAGTGTAGATGCACAATCATAGATCACTGCAGCCTTGAACTCCCAGGCTCAAGCAATTCTCTCACCTCCCGAGTAGCTAGGACTCTAGGTGCATGCCACCACTCTTAGCTAACTTAAAAAAATTTCTTTAGAGACAAGGTCTTGCTATGTTGCCCAGGATGGTCTGGAACTGCTGGCCTCAAGCGATCTTCCTCCTTGGGCCTCCCAAAGCACTGGGATTACAGGCATGAGCCACTGAGCCCAGCCCTAATTTTTTAATCAGTGTGTATTATATCTATTTTGTGAATAATGAAGAATAGAATAATGTTTATAAATACCCAGTATAGTGCTTAGCACAGAGCAAGCATTCAATAGTGATAGCATATTTTTACTATTAAAATTGATCATTTTAATAACGCTGAAACTTCTGTTTATGTAACCAACTGTTGCCATTTTCATTACAAGTATAATCAGCTAAAATTCCTTTTGGATATAAAGTTTTAAATTATGAATAGATAAATAAATAGATGCCAAATATTGAGTCTGGCAAAATGGTGCTTGTTATGTCTGTGCTTGTTCCAAAGCTAATTATTGAGTAGGCCTATGTTTTGCTTTGCTTTTTTTCTTTCCTAAATATTAGACATAAGTGCATCCTTGTCCCTAGACATGGAAAAGGGTTGTCAATGCTCCCTAGGAATAAAACACATGGCACAGAAACTTTTATCCATAACTACTTATGAAACAGATGACTCAACATCATGAGTCATTGACTGACCTTTCTATGAACTGATTGATTCATAGAATGGTAAGGTAGGACACTTCAGGAAAACAAACCCATTCATTCCTTTACTTTCGAGATAGGAAACTATTATTCAGAGAAGTTAAGTACATTGTCCAATGCCACATAGCCATCAGCAGAGCTGGAGCCAGAAGCCAAATCTGCTGATTCCTAAGTTAGTTTTCTCTGAATTTCCCTATATTATCTCCTCATCTATTTGGCCATAGGTATAAAACAGAAGATTAGCCTTCCTCTGTATATACTGAATTGAGAAATCAAGCCCCATAGAAATGGCATGCAAGCTTCCCTGCAGTACTCAGGACAAATTGGACATGCCAGAAAAGGAGATTCCACTTGAGCAGAGCTGAGCGACCACTGTCCAAGGTGGAATGAACGACCTCCTCGTCTGCTGCACCTCATGATTTATTAACTTCTACTGGTGGCCATGAAATATTCATCCACTCTTTCCTAGAGTTACCGCTTCACTGCATCAACAAACCATTGCTTTCCCATCTGTTTAGGTGTGCAGCTTGGAGAGGAAAAGCTTCACACAAAATGGAAAAGAGGCTTCTTTTCATGTTTAGCCCAGAGGCAGAACACCAGTTCACTTCTTGGTTCATTGTCCTTTTCCCAGAGGCACAGTCAGGGCTGACTCCCTAGGCTTCTGGACACAGAGAAGCCCTGTCACTCATGTAAGCAAAGGTTGAATAGCTAGAAAGAAGAGTGAAAGACTTCATGTGGTTGGCTGGCTGGTTGTAACACTCCCAGCTCTAGCCTGAGCTTATTTTGCTGTGTAAGCAGTAAAGCGGGGCACAAAGAGCCAGGGCTTGCCTGACATGGAGGCTCCTTGTTGCTAAGGCCTAGTGTCAATCATCGAACCTGAGTTGCTCCATGCAGCCTCTCCTTTGGGGTTAGAAGCACTGCTTATAGGAGCAGAAGGAGTTAACTCTGCCCCACTTCCCTACTCCCGCTTCTTTTTAGGCTTCATCATAGACTTTTCTTCTGCATACCCCTTAGCTGTGGTTGCTCCCCTTCAGCCCTCTTCTCACTCGCTGCGTATATTTCCCATAGATGTTTGTATTCATGATCATGCATTCTCCCTCCACCAATAATCATTTGTAAATCTCTCTTTCTCCAGCTTCAGATCTATAGGTTCAACTACACCATCTGTCTATACCAGGATAGCCAATTGCCCTTCAACCTCCATAGGTCCCAAACTGAATTTATTATTACTACCCTATGATCCCTTCCCCTCCTCCATTCACATCTATAAATCTTTCAGAAAATATTTGAAAAAGGAACCTTTCTTATTATAAATTCATATGTTGACATTGCAGCTTTGAAACCAGTTTCTTTTAAAGGTAGTTAATTAGAAACATATATAAATATTTCAGAAAAGAAGCTCCATGATATTATCAAAACTGGAGACTTGGGAGTCATCCTTGATTCTCCCCTCTTTCTATTTATTTTTTATTTTTATTTATTTATTTTTTTTAGAGACAGGGTCTCACTCTGTCACCCAGGCTGGAGTGCGGTAGTGCAATCATAGCTCACTGCAGCTTCATACTCCTGGGCTCAAGCCAGTCTCCCTCCCCAGCTTCCCAAAATGCTGGGATTCCAGGCATGAGCACTGCTCCCGGCCCCTCTCCTCTTTCTTATCTCCATGTTTCAGTTATCTATTTACTGCTTATTATTGAGGCAAAACTTAGTGACTTAAAAAACAACAACCGCCATTTATTTTGTTCATGAATGTGTCATTTGGACAACCCTCATTTTTACTCCACATGATGTCAGTTGGGATATCTTGACTGAGGACCCATTTTCAAGACAGCTCACTCACATAGCTGGCAAGATGGTGCTGGTTGTCAATGGGAAGTTCACCCAGGGTATTTGGCCAGGGGATCTCAGCTCCTCTTCACTGGGGCCTCTTCATGGGGCTCTTTGGGCTTTCTCACGGCATGGTGGCTGGGTTCCAAGAATAAGTGTTTCAAGAGACAGGAAGTGGAATATATAGGTCTCTTAAGGCCTGGGTCTGAGAACTGGCACAGCATTACTTCTGCTGTTTTCTATTGGCCATGTAGTCACAGAGTCCATCCAGATTCAAAGAGGAATAATACAGACCCCAGCTCTTGAGGGGAAGTGTCAAATAATTTAAGGCTATCTTTAATCCACCACAATTAAACTCTTGCAATCCTTTCCCTGTATCCACGCCTTTTCACATGCTGTTCCTTTGGTCTTGAATGCCTTTCTCCACCTTGTGCTCTTCTCTGCTCTTTCTCCAAGATTGTGCTCAAGAGTTGACTCCCCAAACCTTTCTCAATCCCTCCTCCAGAAGAACACCCTATGTTAGCATTTGTTATTTTGTGTTGTGATTGTTTGTATATCTTTCCTATAAGACTGAATTATTCATGACACAGTCATGAAAGACTATGTCTTACACATTTTTGTATCCCCAGAACCATGGAGCTGGGCAGAGTAAAGGACCTCAGTAAACATTTACTGAATGGATAAATGTTTCCCTGTTTCAATCTCTCAATAGTCCTGTGAGGTGGCAGAAATGGAGTGTTATTCCTATCTTACTGCACTGACATCCTTATTGTAGATAGAAAGAAACAGACAGAGCAAAAAGTAATTGCATTACCCAAAGTCATTCAGCCAGAAAGATAATTCAGTATAGTCAATAGGAATTCAGTTCCCCAAAGTAAGTTGAACATCATAGGTTTAGGCACAAGGTTAGGAAGGCTTAAGAAAAAGCCCAACTATGAATGGACTTAGTTGTTTAGCAGAAAATGCCTTTGAGGTTACCCTACTAGTCTATGTATACTGGTGCCTACTCAGGGAGTGCAATTGATCTTCTGTACACTGCTAGGAAACTAAAAACACCAGAAAAGATAGAAGATGGTCTGATAGAATCTGTTAAAGAAGAGAATGGGCATGGTACAGTGCTTTGTGCAAATAGGAAAGGTGGATCTAATGTAGAGTCACAAAATGACAGTAGGAGAGTGAGAGTTCACAGTGATTCTCAAATGACTCTTCAGGGCAGAGAGAGGCAGCTATTATCAGAATGAGAGGCTGTTTCTAGGCGCCCAAGTGTTTGGGCCAATTGGATAATTCATTGGAGTTAAAACCTTAGCTGCAATAAAACACCCCTCAAGGACAGCTGACATCCTGTGCTCTGATTTCATACTTAACAAGCCCCTTCTGTTCACTAGTTTGGTTTCTTACATATTTTTATTACAAAAATATTCCCTTGATAGTGGACATGGGTATTCCAGTCAATAGAAAGGAAACTTTCTTTTTATAAATTAATATGTTGACATGCTTTTAATGTTTCTTTTAAATTTAGTTAATTAGAAAATTAACTGAATTTGAAACCAGTTTCTTTTAAATTTAGTTAATGAGAAAAATTCCCCTGCACACAGATGAATCGATTTTTTATTTGAGTTTTTTTATTACTTTAGTTTTTTAAAAATTACACAAATACTTAATATTGTATTAGTCCATTCTCACATTGCCACAAAGAAATACCTGAGATTGGGTAATTTATAAAGAAAGAAAGTTTGATTGGCTTATGTTTCTGCAGACTGTACAGGAATCAGGATTCTGGCATCTGCTCAGCTTCTGGGGAGGCCTCAGGAAACTTACAATCACGGCAGAAGGTGAAGTCGGAGCAGATAATGTCTTATGTGGCAGGGGCAGGAGCAAGAGAGAGTGAGGTGCTACAGACTTTTAAACAACCAGATCTCGTGAGAACTCACTATTGCAAGAATAGCACCAAGTGGATGGTGCCAAATCATTCAAGAAGGATCCGCCCCTATGATTCAATCCCTCCCACCAGGCCCCACCTCCAACATTGGGGATTATAATTTGACATGAGATTTGGGTGGGGACACAGATCCAAACTATGTCACATATATACTTTCTTATTGTAAGAGATCCAAACAAAGTATACTTGAAAAGCCCTTTCAACATCAAGCCCTGTCCTCTCAGCCTCTGAGATAATCAGTTATAAGTTCAATATGCAGCCTTCAGTCCCTTTTCTATACACTTATTTATAGAGATGTGTGTATATTTATGTGTCCCTTTTAATTTTATACAAAATTGATCATACTATACATTTTCCCTTTTCATATAACTCTATCCCATGAAGATCCTTCCACATTAATTTTTCTACATTCTACAAGAAACAAGAAAGCTCTGCCTTCTTGTTTCTTATGGCTGCATCTTTTAAAAAAATAGGATGTATTATTCACGATTCTTCAGAGACACAGGACCGATAGGATATATATATATATATATATATATATAAAGAGATTTACTATAAGGAAATCACTTAGCAGTTATGGAGACTGGCAAGTCCCAAGAGCTGCAGAGTGAGTTGCAAGCTAGAAACTCAATGGTAGGAGAGCCAGTGGGTGTAGTTCCTGTGTGAAGGCCAGCGGGCTTGGGACCAGGAAGAGCCAATGTTGCCATTAGAGTTTGAAGGCAGGAAGAGAGCTTATGTCCCAGTTTGAAGGATATCATGCAGAAAAAATTCTCTCTTACTCAGGAAAGGGTCAGACGCTTTGCTCTATTCAGACCTTCAACTAATTGAATGAGGCCCACTGACATTATGGAAAACAATTGGTTTTACTCATTCTACCTGTGTTATTTTAATCTCATCCAGTAATAGCCTCACAGAAACACTCAGAATAATGTTTGACCAAATATCTGGACAGCCTTTGACCTATTCATGTTGATACATAAAATTAACCCTCACACAAGGTTATGTAATTATTCCACTTTTAATGAATAGTTTTTTTCTTACTTGTCTTTTTTCTTTCTTTTTATTTTCTTTTCTATTAGGAACACTACTGCAATAAAAAATATTTGGACATACGTTTTGGGTACGTGTGTCTATTTCTGTAGAATATATTCCTACAGCTGGAATTGCTGGGTGTAATAGGTAGAGTAATGCCCCTCCCCCAAAATGTTTACATCATAATCCCTGGGACCTGTCAGCATGGTAGGTTGCATGGCAAAGGGAAATTAACATTGCAGATGGGATGGAGTCTCCTATTCAGCTGACCTTACAATATGGAAACTATCCTGAATTATCCAAGTGGGCCCAATGTAATCATAAACATCCTTAAAGGTAGAAAAGGGAATGAAAAGACAGAACCAGGAAGATGGAAGGGTGAAAAGGAGTAGGCCTGGTGTTGCTGGCTTTGAAGATGGAAGAAGGGGCCATGAGCCAAAAAATGTGTGCAGCCTGTAGATGCTGGAAAGGACAAGGAAACAGGTTCTCCCCTAGAGACTCCACAAAGGAACATAACCCTGCCAACACCTTGATTTTAGCTCAAGGAGACTCATTTCATTCTTCCGAACTACAGAACTGTAAGACAATATATTTGTATTGTTTTAAGCCACTAAATTGGTAATCATTTGTTACAGCAGTCACAGAAACTAACATACTGGGAATTGGAGAATGCATATTTTAAAAATGTGATGAGTAATGAAAATGGCTATGGCTTTCACACACATATGAGAAGGTTTTTCAGTTTACAGTTCTATCACCAGTGTAAAAAAAAAAAAAAAAAAAGGCCATTTTCCCTTATCTTCACCAGCTCTGGATTTTATCAATCTTTCTAATTTTTAGTAAGTTAATGGGTGAAAAATTATTATTACTTTGTTGCTGAAGTTGGGGATCGTTTTAGTGTTTACTTCCCTATTTACAAATTGGATGTTTATCTTTCCTTATTTTTATGCAAGGTTGGTGATCTTTGTTATTGACTTACAGATGCTCTTTAGATAGTATGGCTCTTAGTCCTTTGCCTGATGTATATGTTGCAAATATTTTCTTTCAACCAATCACATCTCTATTAACTCCAATTATGGATCTTTTTTTGTACAGACAAACTTCATAACTAGGGTTTTGTGTCTTGCTTAGGAAGAGAAAGCTAATGTCTTAACTAGAAATGCTGCAGATGCCAGCCTGAGCTGAGTCATAAATAGCTTGAGTGACCTTGGGTAAGCCCAACACTCCTTTGATCATTAGTTTTCTTATCAAAGTGATTAGCTTCCTTGTCCAATGTATTCATGCAAAAATTATTTACTTTGAATCCACTTTATGCCATGTCTAGATGTTATAGAGACAAATGAACACAATATTCAAGGAATATACAGTCTAATGGGACATATGGACAATTAAACAGCCATAACAATAACCATACAGAATGGGATATGCTGTAATGGAGGTTTGCGCAGAATCCCATGAAACCCCACGGAACCCCACATCCAGACCATGAGGTTTTATAGGAGTTTATAGGGGAATAAGAAGGGCCCATTGGTCAGAGGGAGCTGCAGGAACAGAGGCTTGGGGGCAAGAGAGAGGAAACACAACCAGTTCATCGAATAGGGGTGATGATGGTGGTGTGTTATGAATCTGGAGAGGTAGGCGGGGACTATTGCAGTGCCTTTCATTCTGTTTGGCCTTTTTCCTGAGGACACTAGGATGCCTTTGAAGTTTGAAGCATGGGAGTGAGATGTAGACTAGCCTTTAGTAAAGATCACTTTGGCATTTCTGTGAAGAGGATAAAAGACGGCACAGTCAGAGGCAGGGAGGCCAGCAAGGAGGCTGTTGTACTGGCCTGGGAAGGAGATGGCCAACACAAATGAAGCAGTGGGGAGGAGATGGACACGTTGGATAGCTTGGGGAGATTTGTGCCTGTGTTTCCCATCACTCATGTTTGTTGTGAATCAAAAACAATATGTAGCATTGTTCCACGTGGAAGTTCTTTGTAAACTAAAAAAATTCCACTTCTTAGTGGAATTGTAAGCACTGTGACAGGTGAGTGGAGATAGTTCCAAATAGAGAAGACTTTCCAGGAAGAAGAAACGGTCACTATATTTAAAGTAGAAAATCATTGTGTATTCAAATTATACTTATTTTGTCTTTCATATTTTGGTTTTCTTATATGGCTGTGAATGTATAACCTAAGCATCAGCTCATCTGCCCTCCCCTTTCCTCCTCCCAACCTCTTATTCTTTTTGATTACATTCCCATGATATATGTTACTAAAGACCAGGGCTTATTTTAGTCTTTCCTGAGAGTTCTAACTGCCACTCTGCAATTGGCCACCAGCTATCTCCCAGCCATTCACTACCCTCACTGCACTTGAGGACAAGTGTCTGCTTCCTTAGCCAAGGAGCCAGTGAAGATGTGAATGGGGGGAAAGAAAACCTCCAATATTTCTCCATCCCCTTATTCTTCATATCACCACTTATCAAGTTGATATGGGGACTTCATACTTTACTGAAGCACTAAATTAGACAAAGGAAATTACAATAAAGAAGAGAAAACTATTCAACTGATAGACTCACTGTAATTTTCACCTTGCTCTAAGGGACAAGTGCTTCTTCCCCCCACTCCACCCTCACGCCCAGCTCTCCTTCTATTTTCTGTTCCCAAGTGAGTGGCTGAACATCACTGGAGAGAAAACATGCCCTTTGTCAGGAGCAAACCTTTTCTCATCACAGTATTGTTTCCTCAGCTCTCTGTTTCACTTAGAAATGGAAAAAATATTGAACGGCATTTCCCAGACCCACTGCTGGCTAATAGCTTCAACTGCTAATGTTTTATGAAATCTGCCCCAGTCGATGTGGTGCGTTAAGCAGAACCCACTGCGTTAACTTTGCTCCTCTCTTCCTCTCTCCCAGTTATTTGGCCTGTGCTGCTATGTGAAGAAGCTCTGCAGGTCCAAAGCTCTGCCTGTGCACAGCAATGGCGATGGGAAATGACTGCCATCTGCATGCTGCCATTTTCCTTTTGGTGCTAACATGGATTCTTTGGCAGATCTTCCAAAGAAAGCTGAGTGTGTTGACACTGTGAGTTTGGTTATCACCCACTTTCCTAGGACAAAGGCTCAAGGCAACCCCTAGTACCTTTTGGTAGATATTAATTTCATCTATTTCTATTCCTCATGGTTAAAGACAGTAACATAGCATTGGTGCTGTGGCATCAAGATGCACAGTCCTACGAATGGGGCATCTGGCCTAAAATGGCAACAGGTAACTGGAGAGGACAGAAATGGAAATCAATTCAGAAAGCTTTAACAATAATAATCTTAATACGTTTACAGGTGCTCTCTTATTTGATCCTTAGATGAGGTAGGTATTTTTTTTTATCCCTGTTTTAAAGATAAGAACACTGAAGTTCAATGACCAGAAACTTGCCCAAGGCCGTAAACCTTGGAGGGAGGAGGTATGGATTTAGGTGATTCAAGGCCTAAGAGTTCCAATATCTTATCTGGATCCTGTTGTTAAAGGAAAAAATGTTCATGACATTTGTTAAGACAGTAAGGCAGATTTGACTCAAGACAAACATGACAGGTGTAGGGACTACCACAGTGGGGTTTAGCAGTAGGGGAGACACATTGGGTTCAACTCTGAACATAAGAAAAAGGGGGAATTTAGAGCCAAGGCATGGAGGCTGTCAGTAGATGGAGAATAACTAAGAGGGTAGGGTGATATTTTGCTAAACTGTCCTAACAGGATTCTTGTTAGGGGCAGGCAAGCCATGGTAATCAGATATAACCTGGGGATGATGGGAGTGGTGAAGAATTTGGTCAGATATTGAGGATGATCAGATAGTGAGGGTGGGAAATCCTGGCCAAACCAACTTGACAAAATTCTTGCTGAAATTGGATAATGCAAGAATGGACACAGAAATCCAAAAGTCGAGGCCTACCTTGGAAGAGGATAGTGGTGACAAAGAGTCTCTCCTTGTCTAAAGTTTAGTCAGGCTCCACCACTGTGCCCCTCTGCCCATAGCTGAGGGCAGCAGCATCCAGGAAAGTAAGTTTTGGTGAGTTTTGAGTTTGGTTGTGAAGAAGGACAGAAACAAGATCTGGCAAACAGAAAGAAGTGACATTTGTTTGGGGATGGTAGTGGAATGGGAACGATCCTTTATTAAATCCTGGGCATTAGGTACATCTGATAGGGAGGAACCACTAACACTCAAGATCCTACTGAGGCAGCAGCTCCCAAGTCCACCGTTTTCCTCTGGGAACTTTGGTGTTTAGCCTGTAATCAGCTGAGCATTAAGGGCAGCATCATCCGGGAAAGTAAGTAAATAGGTTCAGGTGAGTTTTGAGTTTGTGAAGGACAGAAACAAGATCTGGCAAACAGAAAGAAGTGACATTTGTTTGGGGATGGTGGTGGAAGGGAACGATCCTTTATTAAATCCTGGGCATTAGGTGCACCTGATAGGGAGGAAGCACTAACACTCAAGATCCTACCGAGGCAGCAGCTCCTGAGCACTGTTTTCCTCCGGGAACTTTGGTGTTTAACCTTTAATCAGCTGAGCATTGTGGACTGCTAGCCTCTACATTCCCTACATGGTTTCCAGTACTGTTAGGAATTGGGAGCAGAGGAAAGACAGGTCTGAAATGGGCTGGGTAATGGAAACCTGACTCTTTCTCTTAGCGCTCAAAAGAGTAGCCCATGTCACAACCAGGAGCCTCAGCTGGGCACCGTGGGGCTATTTGCAGCCTGACAGCCTCTGCTGAATTATTGATGCCCCTCAGTACCTCGGGACCTCCTCCATGTTAACAAATCACACTGCATATTAAAATTTAAAGAGGCAAATGAGGGCAATTTCTTTCCCTATTATTTCCCTCTTCTTCTGCCATCTGAGCTCTAAGTTTTAAGTCAATCAGCCTGAAAGGCTTCTCTTGGGAGATGGCACAGCTCAGAGAGCCAAGCCCAGGAAAGGAAAACTAGAGGCCATGAGTGGGCCCAGGACTGAGTCCTGAGTCAATTAATGGAGTCTAGGGGCTCTGGGCCAGGTGAGCACTGACTCTCTGAGTCATGGAAACACCTGAGAAAAAAATCTGTTCATTCCCTCCTTAGGACAGCTATGCCACTGCCCAGTGTGCCATATCTCAAGTGTTTCCCTAAAGCAGAAGATAAAAACTTTTAAGTTGTGGTCCGAATTTGTTGTTGTTGTTTTTTAGTGAAAATAGTTGCAAAAATTTTAAAATCAGAAGGTTTTACCTAAACCTGTTTTTTTTTTTATATATTTGATGTGCTATTTTGCATGCAAAGATTTGAAACTGTTATACTACCTAGATTATTCCTTTTATTAGTATAAAGGACCTTTTTCATTTGTTTTCATGCATTTCTCCTCAAATTCTACTTTTACTGAATGTAATTTCTTTTTTGTTTATTATTATTATTTTTTTGAGACAGAGTTTCACTCTGTTGCCCAGGCTGGAGTGCAGTGGTGTGTTCTCAGCTCACTGCAAACTCTGCCTCCCAGGTTCAAGCGATTCTCACGTCTCAGCCTTCTGAGTAGCTGGGATTACAGGCGTGCACCACCAGGCCCGGCTAATTTTTGTATTTTCAGTAGAGATGGTGTTTCACCATGTTGGCCAGGCTGGTCTCGAACTTCTGACCTCAAGCCTCAGCCTCCCAAAGTGCTGGGATTACAGGTGTGAGCCACTGCGCCCAGCCTCATTTCTTCCTTTAAACATAAGATTTTCTGACTTCTCTTGACTGATCTGAAGACTTGGGCTTTCATCTGCACATTGTACCCCTTACTGGGGATGATAGTGGCTACTCCTTCAAATGAAGTATGGCCTCTTAACCATGGTTCTTACCATTTCCCATTAGTGGTTGAATTTGCAACCCCTGATCTCAAGAAAGATGGCAAACAAGTTTTTCTATGTGCCAACTCAGGTCTATTAGCAAGACTGCCTGTAGTACCAAAATGAATCTGAGATCAGCTACGGTAGATTGCTGTGTACTTTGCAATTGTGCACCTCCACTTCCCTCTAAGAGGATTGCATGTCTCTGACCTTTGCCATGTGACCATGTGCAGATCATTCAAGCAGAAGTTTTTAAGAGGCATCATAAGTTGTCGTCACCTCTCTGGCGCTTTCATATTTTGCTGTGGGAATAGCACACCCTATGATCCTTCAGCCTGGATCCCAGAAGGAAAAGGACACATGGAGCTAGCAGCTGATTTACAGCTTGGAGCTGAGCCACAGTCTGGAGCAGTGCTTCAGCCAACCCACAGCTTTCAGTAACATGAGTGAATAGCAAATGTTGCTGTAAGCCACAGAGAATTGGAGGTTATTCATTACCACAGTAAAGCTGACCAATACAGCAAGATTAGTCTTGATAGAAAAGAATACTGAGGTTTTTTTTTTTTTAAAGCAGCATTTTTCTATTTTCTGAGAAGAAAAAATTAGGTAGCATTAGGAAATTCCTAAATATTAATTTTAATTTCCTTCAATTTAAAAATATAACTTCAAGGATTCTGAAAAAATCATGGCATTGGCAGTAAAATAACTGAGTTGGATTCCTGAATCCACACTTATGACCATGTTATAAAATATTGAATGACGTTCCTTTTATTAAAGATAATTATCTTTTTTAAAAAAAACTTCTTGTGTGTATTGAAGTTGTAGTATCTGTCAATTTCATTTCTAACAGTGAGCAGGGAATATAGATATTGTTGTACAAAGGGAGTCTGGCATCTGATAGGGTTTTACCCACTACCTTATTGTGAGGATCAAATGACCTTGATTGAAAATGCTCTGTCAGCCTTACATGATTACTAGTGATTTCTAGTTTTTGCTAGTTTCGTAAAAACACGGCATCTCTTTCTCACTTTCTCCATTAGGAGGCAGATTAGGCATGACTATCACCATCTGACAGATGCAAAGGCAGATGAGGTGGCAAACAGGTCAGGGCCGGAGAGGATTTGCCAGCTAGTCAAGGGCAGAACTGAGAGGCAGTCAGTTTATCACGGAGTCTCCTGACCACCAGTAATCTGTCCACTGCCTTACTCAAAAGGGGGCCAAACCAGGCCTTATGAGCAATTTTGCTAATACACAGATTTCCAGTCTAATGCTATCAGTTATCATGAGGCATGTGCTGGTTTCTTGGAAGCAGTCAAATCTAATTAACCTCAATATCTACTTTCGTGTTTACCTTTTACATCCTTTGACCTCTGGCATTGCTTTAATTTACATTTTTCAGTTTGTAATGTCAATGTTCATCAGCCCCTTTCAATCCTTGATTAACCATTGTGTGGTAGGCATGGTAGTTATTCTTTTCTTTGTTAGAGACAGGGTCTTGCTCTGTCACCCAGGCTGGAGTGAAGTGGTGCCATTGTAGCTCACTATAGCCTCGACCTCCTGGGGTCAAGCAATCCTCCTGCCTCAGCCTCCTGAATAGCTGGGGCTACAGGTGCAAGCCACCACACTCAGCTAATTTTTAATTTTTTTTGTGAAGGTGGGGTCTCCCTTTGTTGCCTGGGCTGGTCTTGAACTCCTGGCTTCAAGTGATCCTCCTGCCTCAGCCTCCCAAAGGTAGTTTATTCCTAAGTAAGAGAAAGGTTTAATTTGCACATGGATAATACTAGTATGCATATTAGTATTATCTATATACAAATTATGAACTATGTTCATATTAGAGAATATTCATGGTATACAAAGTTAAACTCCCAGAGTTGGGATTTTTATACTTCGGCATCATTCACTAATTTTGGACTCTCTAGTCTGATACAAATTCAGGTCATCCTTTTAGGCTTCAAAGGAATTTTTATCCATCTAAAAGGCATCTCCACCTCAATGTCCCATAAACAATCAGACGGCTTTGAAGGACAATTACCTAAACTAAGTGCCTGCTCGCTGACGCATCCCCTTTTAGGAGATGTTGATGTGGGGCAAAAGCTGGGTCACTGGTTAGAAATCTGCTGCTGCTGCAAATGCACAATGGAATCCTCCAGAATTTGGGGATGCCATGTCAGTTGCTCAGTATCTGAGGGCAGGCAAGCTATGTGGAACAGTCTTTGCTTTGGAACCCCACTATACATTTATCATTTTCATTTCCTGTGTTCTCTGACCCCATTAAAAAAAAAAGAAAGAAAGAAGAGAAAAAGAGAACGTAGGCTTATGATGGGGCTCCAATGGAGAGTAGACGTCTTTTCCATTGACTTAAAACTTTCTGTGTGCGTGTGTGTGTGTGTGTGTGTGTGTGTGTGTGTGTGTGTGTGTGTTTAAAGAGAGTCTACTGATGCAGAATGAAGAAAGCTAGAGACCACCACATCGTGGAGAAACTTCCTAGGGGTGGAGGAGAGCTCAGAAGAACCTTTTGGGGTAGAAGCTGTGAGGCCAGATGCTATCCAGTTTGCCGAGAAATCCTCACTTAGAGGCACCAAATTATTGCCCCTCAGCCTTGGCTTGCAATTTTTGCAACCTCCCTAATGTTAAGGTTTCAAGACCTGCAGTAAATTTTTCTCAGGGGTGGAACATGACGACAAGGGGTTCCTCAAAGCCCTCCCTGCCACCAAGCAATTATCACCTAGCTCTCCACTTCTCTTCCTCTTCATTGGCATCGCCTGTCTCCTACTCACAAAGGAGGGAAGAGCTCCCTGTGGAAGGGGCTCTGACCCACACACCCTCCTGCAACAGCATTTCTAGTCACCCTATCCCAAGAAGCTTTGCAAACTTATGCAAGATGGACCAAGGCTGGGCTGCCCTGCATGTCGAGTGTGCTCAGCAAGCATGTCCCACCTCATCCCCTTGCCCCACCCACATGGCAAAAATAATTAAAACACCGCTTCTACTATTTCCCAGATAACTTGGCATTTTTCAAGTGATTTCATGCACGTGACCTCATTTATTTTTACCTCTGCAGCTTTTGAAGCAGGGACCATGACTGCCATCTTAGGAATGAGGAAGCAAAGCCTCCCACAGCTTTCAGGACTTGCCTGAGGCCTCCCTGCCGGGAAAGGGCAGAGCTAGGACTTAAGTCTGGCCTTTCACTTTCAGGCCCATCTTCCCTCCTCTAGTCGGCTTCCTTGGGTCTATGAGGTTGAGTCTCCCCCGTGTTTCCCCCAGCTCTCATTTCCCTCCTCCCAGTTGACTCTACACCAGCCTCCCACCAGAGTAGCTTCAGACACACTAGGAGTCCTTCCACAGCCGTATTCCTTTTTCGCCCTAGTCTCCTACAAAGTATCTATTTTAAAGCTTCTGTTTATTTGACAGTCTCCCCTGATGGAGGGTAGAGGAGGTGATGGCTTTCTGTCTTCCTCAGTCCCTCAGCAAACATGCTATAATTGTGTGACTTTCCTTCCCTAAGATTTTGCAATGACTCCTTACGACAAATCTCATAAAACCGGAGTCATTAATCCATCATGGAAGAACTCCCTTCTAACTTTTTTCTTTTCTTTTTTCTTTTTTTCTTTGAGATGCATTCTCACTCTGTCGCCCAGGCTGGAGTGCAGTGGTGCGATCTCGGCTGCTTGCAACCTCTGCCTCCTTGGTTGAAGTGATTCTCCTGCCTCAGCCTCCTGAGTAGCTGGGATTACAGGCACATGCCACCACGCCCAGCTAATTTTTTGTATTTTTAGTAGAGACAGGGTTTCACCGTGTTAGCCAGGATGGTCTCGATCTCCTGACCTCGTGATCCGCCAGCCTTGGCCTCCCAAAGTGCTGGGATTACAGGCGTGAGCCACCGTGCCCAGCCCCTTCTAACTTATTTCTATTCTTACCTCTCTTCTTTATGAACTCTGTATTCTGGTTGTTTCTTTGGTCTGTGTCTCCCACTTTCCACTCTGAATTCTCATTCTTCAAGGCTTAAAGGCCCTTCCTTCCACAGGTGCTGCCCCTGCCCCCCTCCCCTTCTCAGGCCCAGAGCACTTGGTTTGCGCCACCTATCAGATATCTCACTCTGGGTTGTATGGTTAGATTTTACGCATGTGCATATGTGGGTGTGATCCCCACTACTAGTGAGAAAAGTCTTTGAGGGAAAGGATCTCATCTCGTACGTCCCCTCCTGCTAGAGGAAGGTAAAGGCAGAGGGAACCACATGGCATGGAGAAGGAATGCAGAGGAGCTGAGAATAAGGCACAGGTGCATAAACTTGAACAATAATTACTTCATTAATATCAAAACCAGTGCGAAACATTCTTAGTTCAGAGGGCAGGGCTGGGCCGGGCTCCTTCCTGGAGCCTCTGGCCAGCACTGCAATTCATCTGAGGCACGGGGCTCTCTTCCTATATTTCTTTTTTCTTTTTTTTTTTTTTGAGACAGAGTCTCGCTCTGTTGCCCAGGCTGGAGTGCAGTGGCGCGATCTCAGCTCACTGCAAGCTCTGCCTCCCAGGTTCACGCCATTCTCCTGCCTCAGCCTCCCAAGTAGCTGGGACTACAGGTGCCCACCGCCACTCCTGGCTAAGTTTTTGTATTTTTAGTAGAGACAGGGTTTCACCGTGTTAGCCAGGATGGTCTTGATCTCCTGACCTCGTGATCTGCCTACCTTGGCCTCCCAAAGTGCTGGGATTACAGGCGTGAGCCACCGCGCCTGGCCTCTCTTGCTATATTTCTCCAGTCCCTGTAGCTGTGCAGGAGGAGCCACAACTACTCGGGAACCCTCGTCTAATCCGACCTCCCATCCTCAACTTTCCTCTAATGGCTTTAGGGGTGCTGACATAACAGTACCTCGCATTAGCCTTCATGTCCGTTACCCCATTTTATGCTAGCCATTCCTACCTCAGACATGAAGGACTGACGTGGAGAAATTACATGATTTGCCATAGCTGTTTTGCAATACAAGGGAGTAGAGGGAAAAGCAGGAAAAGATCAAGCTCTCAGCACATAAGCTGCCCTTGGAGAAGTCCACAGTAAATGTACCTTATTTTGTGACTATTTTCCACTGACCCCCCTCAGTTCCTCACTCCCAGCCTGCAGAAAAATGAGGTTTCCCCCTATCCCTAGCAGGGCAAGAGCCCACTAACAGGCTTGCACTCTTTCTTCCAGACCAGAGCAATTCCTTTCCCTTAGTGAAGCCCTCTGGGGGCCTTCTATCACAGATACAAGAACTGAAACATCCAGGCTGTCTGGAATGACTTGCTCAAAGTCACTGAACACATTGGTGGCCCAGTTAAGATTTATACTGAAAGCTGCTAATGACAGTATCTGTCCTCCAACCACCAGTCTGGGCCGATGGGTATCTGTTTATAACATGCTTTTCTCTGGCTCCCTTGACAGCCCTTAACCAATGTTTTCTTATCTAATTACATTCCATGTAATCTGCTCCTGCAGATTTGCCCTCATTGTTGCCAGCATTTACAGCCTTTTCCACATATTTCCTAGAAAATGCTCATGTCCTGATGTTAGGTAAATGTTGTCATAGGTAGGAGAGCTCTCTGGTGTGTTGATCTATACTCCCATACCACTACTAACTCTTAAAAAGGAAGCTTCCCAGAAGCCACAGGCTGAAGAAGCCACTTCACCTTTAGAATTGGTTTTCACTTGCTCAGTGCCATGGAGTGTTCAGTGAGACCAGGATGTCACTGCAGCCTCGTGGTTGTGTATTCCAGGTGCCTGGCCTGGACGGGCATAGGAGCAAGAGCTAGTGGGCAGTTGTGGGAGTGGGAGTGGAAGAAGGAGTTTTCATACAGGGAAGGTCAAGGGATGTAAGTTCTATTCTGCAGTGAACATTGTATAGGGTATTAGACAAAGCATGTACCTTGTCTATGTTTTAGTTTCTTCTTTGGTATAATGAAGAGGATAATGATTTTAAATCGCTTGCCTTGTCAGTAAGTACAAAATATATTTTTAAGGTTTTGGATGTCCAGGTAAGTGCTGGCATATGATTGGAATGGATTTAAGCCTTTGTGCTCTGACTATGCCCCTTAACCCTGATATCTTGGCCAAATTACCTGAGTCCATCGATCCCCAGTTCCTTCAACCAGAACTAGTACCTACCTCATAGCATTGTTGTGAGGTTTAAATGAGTTACTGTTTATAAAGCACTTAATGTATGCCTGCATTTCTCTAGTGCCTCAGTACAGTCCTCACAGTCGGAGCAAAGATGACCCAGCTTAAATGTCTAGGGTTTTGAGTCTAGTGTATTGATTTCCTCATGGCATTCGACAAGCTGATCTAAAATTTTATATGGAAGAGCAATGGACAAAGGCAATGTTGGAAAAGAACAAAGTGGAGACTTACCTCACCAGGCATCAAGACTTTTTATAGTGTTTGTATTAGGGTTCTCCAGAGAAACGGAACCAACAAGATATATCAAGATATATGGAAAGGGATTTATTATGAGGAATTGGCTTATGGGGTTATGAAGGCTGAGAAGTCCCATAATCTACTGCCCACAAGCTGGGAGTCCAGGAAAGCTGGTGGTGTAGTTCCAGTCCAAATCTGAAGCCCTAAGACCCAGGAGTGCAGATGTCCAAGGGCAGGAGAAGATGGAGGCACCAGCTCAGCAGAGCAAATTTGTCCTTCCTCTGTGTTTTTGGTCTATTCAGGCCCTCAACAGATTGGATGAGGCCCCCTGACATTGGTGAGGTCAATCTTGTTTACTTGGTCTACTGATTTAAATGTTAATCTCTTTAGAAAACCTTCCCAGGCACATTCAGAAATAATGTTTTACCACCTATCTGGCCATCCCTTAGCCCAGTCAAGGTGATTCGTAAAGTTAACCATCACATAGTTTCAGCAATCAAGGCGGATGGTACCAACGTAGGAATAGAAAAAGAGACAAATAGACTTGGTTATCCATATGGAGAAGAATTGAAACACATTATACACACACACACAAAATCAAATCCAGGTGCATCAAAATTAGTACACTATGTGAAAAGCAAAAATATACTTTAGAAAATAAAATAGGAAAGCATCTTGGACTTAAGGGCTAGGAAAAGAGTCCTTAGATAACACACAAAAAACAAAAACCATAAAGAAAAATTGTGACAAATCTGATTGCATGAAAGTTATGTTTAAAATTTCTTTTTAATGAAAGATACCATAAACAAAGATTAAAGGTAAGCCCAAGACTAGGAGAAAGGACAGGAAATACAAATATTTGATAAAGTCCTAGAATCTGGATTTTAAAAAGAACAACTCAATAATGAAAAAAAGAAGATAGACAAAACATAGGTTAATGTTTAATAGTTGTTAATTGTCAATAAATTCATGAAAAGATGCTCAAGGTCCCCAGTAACTAATAAACTACAATTACAACCACAATAAGACACCATTACTCACTCATCAAGTTAACTGAGAATTGAAAAGTTAAGCAAGAGTCTAGATAGGTGAGAATTCTTCCACCTTACTTTGAACTTAGTTATAATCACTTTGAGCCAGAGATTCTACCTCTGGGCATATAATCTCATGAAACTCTGTCACATCTGCAGAGAAGATGTATAGAAGAATGTTGACTACAGCATTATTAGTAATAGAACAAAATAAGAGGAAATGAACTGACCATCAACAGTAGATAAATAAGCTGTGCTATAGCCGTATAAGTATAATGAAATTTTGTGTAAGAACTGAAATGAATGACCAAGAATTATATGTATCATTAACATGGGTAAATCTCAAAAGCAACGAATTTAAAAAAACCAAATTACAGAAAAATAGGTACAATAGGACACCTTTTGTATAAAGTTTAAAAGCATATAAAACAGTCTATTTTTTATTTATGGATTCACACATACAACACATATGTGAAGAGTAGTATAAAGCATGAATAGGAATGGTAAACATGAAATTTAGCATGATGGTTACCTGTAAGGTGGCTTAGAGGAGGAACACGTAGGAGGCTTCAATTATGTTATAGTGTTTTATTGTTTTACAAAATCTAAAGCAAATATGTCAAAATGTTAAGATTCAGTAAAGTTAGATGGTGGGCAGACAAGTGTTTAATTATGTTATTTTCTCTCACGCTGTACGTATTTGCAGAATTCTGTAATCCATTTTAAAAGATTCTAAATTGTCCTTTACTTCCAATACAAAGAAAGATGAAAGTATAACTATATGCCGTTAAAGTGCTGATGTATGGCCTGCCACCCTCTTTCAACAGCCCTGGACAACTATTCCTGGTACTTAGCACAGTGCCTGGCCCCAGAAGAGTAGACAGAAAGAATGAAAGAATGAATGGACCTGTCCTTGGAAATAGAGGTGCAGCCACCTGTATGCTGTGCCCTTTCTATCATTAAATCACTCTTTAGGAGTCATTTCCTTCCCATCCATCTCACTCAGCCTGAGTTGCCATCCAATGTAATAATTCAGGGTAATTGTGCTTAGGAACGATTGCTAGTGGGACAGCAACGAGTTGCAATTCAGCCCTGGCTGTGCTCTGAATTCATTAGTGAATTCATTTTCCAGCTTTGTGTCCTGCTCGGAAGAATGATCCTCTCTCCAAGCAGGGCATCGCTGTCTTTCTCATACTTAGCAATAACAACCAAAAACAAACCCAAGGAAATAAAATCACCAGGGAGGCTTTCCTCTTTAATTAAGGAGTTCTAATGAGTCACAGTCTCACCATGCATGGGACTCAATTATCCTTTATAAATAGGGGATTGTGAATGTGAGATGTGTTTTCTTTTGCAGCCCTGCTGCTATTTCTCCTTCGTTTCCTTCTCCTGGTGCTGCTGCTTCTCTCTGTACACGTGTGTGCACATATGTGAAATTGATGACATAAAGAAGATCCAAATCTCTTCACCTAGTCAACTTGAAGTTGTAAGATTCCTTGAGTGTCACCGAGAAATATAATAGGGACTGGGTGGCTTGGCTGGTAGCTTAAATGGTGCCAATGATTGTAAAGTCATAGGTACCATCCCCCAAAAGCCAGAATGATTTCCTCTGTTCTGCTGACACAGAGAGCATCACAAATCTTGGCAAATATATCATTGGTTACATGGTTGATCAGACAAGGCAGGGAGGAGTGAATCGTGTCAAATGCACCACCACCACTGAAACTCAAAACTGCCCCCAGGCTGGTGATTTTATGGATTCCTGTAAGAGGAATGGTGAGTGTCTTCTAAGAGTAAGAAGGGTTAGCAGTGTTCCAGCTTACCTACAAAATGTGAAACTGAGAAAGCCCACTGGGGTGACTTCCATCTTTATTGCTAAAGAGTAGGAAATAGAGACTTGGTCATTCTCACTGTCATTTTTGTGATTTTTCTGAACCTGAAGGTATATAATGAGGAAAAATGAGACAAATTCAAGCAAAGAGAAATTTGGGCAGAATCTCTGGAGGGAAAAATAATCATGGTGAAATCCATTAGACTATGTAATAGTCATCCCCAAGGGGGATGACGTAAACCTCATAGTTGCAGTCATTTAAATTTAGACTGAACCATGCATTTGTGAGCAGACCCCAGGGAACAATCCTGCATTGCACAGGGGATAGGGAAGGCGATAGGCCAGATGACCTAATAGATCTTCTCTAACTTAATTTCTAGGGTTGCAGGATCCTAATTAAAGTGAACTATATTGCCTGTTATGAACCCTCCATGTTAATATTCTTTAAGGTCTCCAGGCAAGTCAAGGGGGTCTTGGCTTTTTCTTATTTCTTTTGAGCCAGAGCCCACAGGCTGCCTTAAGCACCTATCTGTTGTCCATGTACTTCTTATAGCTGACAAAGCTTGACTTAAAAAAAGTTTTTAAAGAAAATTACAGCACATATTATAAACTAACATTTTATACAAAGTAATTCAGTGGAATGAGAGAAGTATGCTTTATTCTTTGACCTGTGATAATAAATATTCTTCTGGTTAATAACATGACAGTGAGTCAGCCCTGTGATGGCGGCAATTGTCACCATATAACACACAGGACTCAAATCTGCTTCCTCACATCTAGTGCTGCCTTTTCCTTTTAGCTTTAATGATGTTTGAAAGGGAATATTGACACTGGAAACATCTTAGAGAGGTTCCACCAATCACAGACAAGCACAATTCTCCACTAATGTGGGCCTCTTTTCCTTGACTTCCTCTAGACATGGAACTCCACTGAGGATTCTCAGGCAGGGCCACTGGTGAGCTGGCCAGAGCTGCCCTGAGAACCACCAGTGAAGGGCAGAGGGCACTTTAGCCCCGAAAGTAGTAGCAGTTTACAGCAGGTGGAAGCGACAGGTGGTTCAATTGCCCCATGTGGCGTTTCAGGTGGGCTGCATGGGGCAATTGAGTCTTATCAACTTGTGTCTTATCTAGCAATTGAATGCCATTGCTAGATAAGAGGAGAGTGGTGACCTCCAGCTGGGGAGTTATTTTATCAGCCTTGTCCCATCCCAAGGATCCCCAAAAGGTTCTTGACAGGCCACAGAACTCTGCCAGCAGGAAGTAGACACTGGCGTGCATCAGAGAATATCAAACTCTACCTATTTTAAATTTATAAACTGGATTCTAATTAGCCTGCAGGGAGTTTCCATGGAAATTGGAGATATCACTTTGCAACAGTGTAAGATCACAGCATCAAGTAGACAGGAAAAGTGGAAAATCTCTATTCTTTTAGGAATCAGCTGGAGTCACCTCGCTACGAAATTGTCCCTGACTCAGGCAAATCCCAGGTGTTTCCACTTCCATTACAGTATTTCTAGTATGTAATTGTCAGTGTACATATCTACATCCTACAGACGGAGGAGACACTCTCATTGTATCTGTTTTTCTCCAGAATATAGGTCAGTTCCTGATACAGAAGACACTTAACAACAACAACAACAACAAACTTGTTCAATTATTACAGTGATGTCTTAGAACATTGGTTTCTTCATCTATAAAATGGCATAATAATACTAATTCAGTTGGCTGTTCTGAGGATTAAATGCCAGAACAAATAAGTACTTAGGACAGTGCCCAGCTCCTAAATAATGTGTAGTTCCTATCCCCGCTTGTGTGGCACGAGAGGATTATTTTTGGTTTTGATAGGTATCAGGCAAAAAGGGTTTTTTAAAACAGCAAATAAATCAGAATATTCCACACTTGTAGTCTGAATTTTATATTGCCATTTTATTGGGTTTCTAGACTAGGCCAGCATTTTATATTCTGTAAGCATGGTAGAGGTTATATTATCTCCAACCCCAAATCTTGGACATTAAACCTTTTCTTCATTGCTCACTTGGCTAGATATACGTTATTAATAAATGAGATTTCTGAGATGTTTAGACTTGATTCTATTACAGACATTCATGAAATAAACTTGGAGAATGAGTAACTATCATCAGTGATAATAAAAATGAGCATGGGAAGATAGCCCTGTGTGTTGATTCTGATGAGAATTTTACCTTTATTGGACACCAGAATATTTCCAGGTGTTCCCTGAAAACTTCCCTAGAGGTGTCTTAACTCTTCTTTGATGGTTAATATTAAGTGTCAACTTGATTGGATTGAAGGATGCAAAGTATTGTTCCTGGGTGTGTCTGTGAGGGTGTTGCCAAAGGAGATTAACGTTTGAGTCAGTGGACTAGGAGAGACAGACCCACCCTCAGTGTGAGTGGGCACCATCTAATCAGCTGCCAGCATGGCTAGAATAAAGCAGACTTGCTGAGTCTTCCGCCCATCTTCTCTCTCCGGTGCTGGAGAGCTTCCTGCTCTCAAACATCAAACTCAAGTTCTTCAGCTGTTGGACTCTTGGACTTTACACCAGTGGTTTGCCAGGGACTCTCAGGCCTTCGGCCACAGACTGAAGGCTGCACTGTCAGCTTCCCTACCTTTGAGATTTTGGGACTCAAATTGGCTTCTTTGCTCCTCAGCTTGCAGATGGCCTATTGTGGGACTTTACCTTGTGATTATGTAAGTCAATTCTCCTTAATAAACTCCCCTTTATATATACATCTATCCTATTAGTTCTGTCCCTCTAGAGAACCCTAATACACTTTATTTTTACAAAACAAGAAGTGCCTATAGAATGACTTTTCGAGGAGGTTTATGCAATCAAAACACACTAGAGTGTGATGCTGGGTTTGCAGGGCCACCATGGAACTGTTTGACAGAAACTCACATATAGAATAGCCTGCTATCAACCAAAGCCAGATTTCATCTTTCCCCACCAGCAGAATCTACCTCTTCCAAATCTATCCACATCATTGCATGGCCTGCAGGTAGGCTTTTCAGCTTCCTCTGATTGACATACCAGGCACTGGGCCTATGAAAAGCAAAGCGGAGGCTGAGAGGAGGCAGAGGCAAACACTGAAGGTGTTTCAGAGGCCTATTCCCCCTGTGTATGGTGAGCACAGCACCTGGCAATGGATCGGGCTCTCCCACCCAAGCCCCGTGCCCACTCTGGCCCCTCACCCCTCAGCCTTGGTGCCCTGGGTTCCCTAGTTCTTCCGTGGCCTCGACTTCCAACTGTGTGAAACCTGCATTGTCTTGGCGTCAGTGAGCTACTGCCCTCTCTATTTCATGCTTTTAATTCCAGTTGACTCTTGACTTACAATCATGTATTCTTACTGGAATTGCCTCCCTCAAGGGCAGAAATTCCCCTTCTCCTGCTCTTTTGCCCCATCTGCCCTCTGCTGGCCATCGATAGGTACTGCGGTCAACCCTGAAAAGCCATTTTTCCCAATAGCATGTACCGAAGCTGTTTGCTCTTTCTTAATTCACATGCTTTCTTTTTCTTCTTTTTAAAATTTTGGTTGCATTGCCTCAGAGTTTTTCAAAGCAACACGGAAACGCCCTTTCTCTTTCCATGTCCCTAGTGACCATGTCATGGATTTGCCGTAAAGCATCTCTTACTGTAGTGGTCCCCAACCTTTTTGGCACCAGGGGCCGGTTTCATGGAAGACAATTTTTCCATGGACCAGCGGGGTGTGGGGATGGTTTCGGGACGATTCAAGCCCATTACATTTATCGTGTGCTTTATTGTTATTACATTGTAATATGTAATGAAATAATTATACAACTCACTATAATGTAAAATCAGTGGGAGCCCCTGGCTTGTTTTCCTGCAACTAGAAGGTCCCATCTCGGGGTGGTAGGAGACAGTGACAGATTTCCAGGCATTAGATTCTCATAAAGAGCATGCCATTAATCTACAGCATCAGTGTTACGCTGTAGAATGGTTCAGAATCTTAGCCACCGAGATCCCTCGCATGCGCAGTTCACAGTATGGTTCATGCTCCTGAGAGCCTAATGCTGCCTCTGATCTGACAGGAGGCGGAGCTCAGGTGGTGATGCTGGCTGGCCCACACTCACCTCCTGCTGTGCAGCCTGGTTCCTAACAGATACCAGTCCGTGGCCCTGGGGGTTAGGGACCCCCGTCTTACAGCATCCAGAGGGGCCAGGCACTTGGTTAAGTAGACCCTTGATGACTGAAACATGACATTGCTGAAATGGCTGTGGAGTACTGTTTGGAGTTTGTGGGGGTGGGGTTTGTAAACTGGAGAACTTTATGTTAGAGTTCCTCATTATTGACATTTGAGGCTAGATAATTCTTTGTTGCCCGAGTCTCTCCTCCAAGGTGTAGTATGTTTCGCAGCACCTCTGGCCTCTACCCTCCACGTGCCAGTAGCACCTTCCCCAAGTTTGTTGTCCTCACAGACAACCAAAAATGTCTTCTCTACTCACTCCCAAATGTCCTGGGGGGCAAAATCACTCACTGTGGAGAACCACGGCATTAGGGTGATGGAGTAGAAAGCCCGCTGTACTCAGAAGGACTTCTAAGTGCCAGAAGGTGCAGGTCTGCTCTCTGGGGCCACTCAGTGCTTTGAAGGACACCCTGATTTATTTTGGAGATGGACACTTAACTGCTGAATACACTGGCAGTGGTCCCATCAAGAGTTTTTCTGAAAGGTTTTCAATGACTCCTCCTGTGTTCTCTGGCCTATCCTACTCCAGCTCTCAATTCTGCTAGGCTTAAGTTCCAGCATCAGAGCCTTTCTGAGCCTCTCTTCTCAGTCTTAGCCTCCCCTCCTTCCCTCTCTCTCCGCCCACCTTCTGGCCCTCTGGGAAGCTTCAGCTTCATGCTGCTTCCCTAGCGCTGCTCCTCCATCCACCTTTTTTTCTTCCATAGATTTGTTAAAAACGTCTTGTCTGAAGGCAGTTCTCCCCTTTCTACATCATCATGGGTTGTTTTTTTGCAGAATTTTCTTCCATTACAATCACTGATGGTAATCAATTCTCTTTCCCCCAGGTCTCTGTCTTCTCTCTCTTAGGAAGGAGAGAGAGAAGTTAACCACACAGAGCTGATCATCCTCTTTACCCAGAAGGAGCTGATCGGCCATCTTTAGGCAGAAGGCTTCCTCCAGCTGCACCCAGATTCCCCTTCTGTCTCCCACAGCACCCTGGGCTTACTTCTCCAGACCATGTAACACCCTGTGCTAAGATTGTTTATCTCTTGTCTGACTTCTTGAGTGGATCATAAGCTCCTTGAATGCAGGCATCGTGTCTTCTCACCCACAACATCTCCAGTGTTGAGGACAGAAGTGCCCACAGTGCATAGGATATACTCAATAAAGGATTATCGAATGCCTTGGAAATAAGGCCTTAATTTAAATTCAGTGGGAAGAGATTTTCTTGAACTTTAAGAAGACTTGGGGACAAAATAATTTTGAACTTCTTATATGTGTTTCTCCTCAAAGAGCATAGCTCTGCCTTAATTCTTCCGAATCTGACATTGAGCCTCTGGAGTTTACTAGACTCTTAGGCTGGGAAGCTCTTGGTCCATTTTTGATCCACTGCATTCTGCAGTGAGATGAAGCCCACTTGGTGTGCCATGTTGATAAGCCCATAACACTGATGCTGTAGATTAATGGCATGCCTTCACTTATGACCACCTTTTCCCCATGGTGACTAATGGCGTTTTGATGGTGTCTCCTTAGACGGCTGCCTAAATATAAAGCAGTATGAGCTCAACGAATAAATTGAAAATATCAGTCGTTTTGTGTAATCATTCCATAATGTTATCTGGGAGCCCAGCCTAGCTTTATGGAAATCATTCAGTAGAATCAGACAAGATTTTTCCTACAGCACTTTTATATTTGCAAGACCATCATCGTCAGCTTTAATTAATATTTATTTCTGTGTATCACACCTCATGTTAATAACTCTCCTCCAGGACTATTAACAAAATCCAGAACTGTTATTTTTCAATAGAGGAAGCGGAGGTATATACAGAGGTTTGACAGCTTGTTTAAGGCTACAGGATAAATTCAGAGTCAAGCTGAGACCAGGAGGCACAGATCTTTATCTCCCTGAGAAAGGCGGCTGCTCTAGGGTCAGCTTTGGGACATATGCCTCACCTTTGTGTGCCCATCAGACAAAGTGAGCCACGTGGTAGCTATGCCTGGACATGGTAAGAAGCACGCTTTTGAAATGAAGAGGGAGCCATCTCATTTTCCTGGCATATGTCACATCTCTTACTGAAGGGAGAGACCCATAGCTGCCTGTATTGTCCATTGGGGCATGTCACAGTCTAGAGACATATGAAAGACAAAAAAGCTCACTTGTCATCTGCCTTTCAGTCTAGGAGAGACAGCCCGAGACTGCTGCCGTGGTGGCTGTGAGACGCTGTGTCACATATTAATTAGGAGGAGCATATGTAGCATTTCTAAGCCAGGGGCCATTTGTGGCGGCAGCAGCCACGCAGGAGGCAGGGAGTGCAGCTAGTAGCTAAATGGAGGGTTTAGGATGCAGGTTCTCGGCTCAGACACCGGGAATGAATCCGTTAAGAGAATGTTGCGCACCTCCAGGCCCCGCTCCTCCCGCCCCGCAGGTGCAGTCACTTGCTGCCCTGGGTTCCTGCCCAACCAGAAGCTTCCTGGGCCCAGCGAAAGTTCTCATCCCTTGCTCTTTAGCCCTTGAGACGCGCGGGAGGGTTGGAAAAGCCGAGCCCATTGTGGTTGGCAGGCCTCCACAAATATCGATTTGAAGGCAGAAGCTGAACTCATCATACCTCTTTAGAGAAGAAGCAGTAACGTGCCCTTTTCGCTCAACAAAAACCTGGGCAAGGCCAAGGGAAAGGATAGCGCGCCCCATGCGGAGAGCAAGGGCGCGTGCGCAGAGTAGCCCGGCCCAATACTCACCTGGAAATGCGGCTGGGCCAGGGTACAAACCACAGCCTCTCTTCCATCCCCGCCCCTGCCACCCCCTTCCCTCCTCCGACTTGGCTTTCTGCGAGTGTGCATGAGGAGAGATTTATCCAAGGTCAGGGACAGAAGTCAGAAGATCCTGATGGTTGCCTGCCCCTTACTAACTGTGTTAGCCTTAGATAAGTTCCTTAATCATTTTGAACCTCTGAATCCTCGTTAAAATGAGAATGAGAATACATATCTTACCTATGAGGCATGGTCCAGTGAACTATGAGTACTGTATAGAGAAGCATGCTCCACAAATATGAATGACGATGGTGATTTTCATATTCAACTTTGTCAGGTATACCCTTAAAGTCACACACTAAAGTACTAAGATACAAAACCCTTAGCCAGGCATGGTGGCTCATGCCTGTAATCCCAGCACTTTGGGAGGCCAGGATGGGAAGATCACTTGAGGCCAGGAGTTCGAGACCAGCCTGGGGAACATTGTGAGACCACATCTCCACAAAAAAATGCAAAAATTAGCCAGGCATGGTAGCACACGCCTGTAGTCCCAGCTACTCAGAAGGCTAAGATAGGGGGATCACTTGAGCCTGGAGGTCAAGAGGCTGCGGTGAGCCATGAGTGCACTACTGCTCTCTAGCCTGGGTAACAGAGCAAGACTCTGTCATAAAAAAAAATATATATATGAAAACAGAACCCATTAGGGACCCAAGGCACCGTGATGATACATAACTCTCATAATTTTGAGGATGTGCTGCCCTTCTTGAGTTATTGTGTCCAGTCAGGTGAAGGGACTGGGATGAGCCAGTCCATCACCTCCACAGACCTTTCTTCTTCTTCTTCTTTTTTTTTTTTTTTTTTTGGCAGAGTTTCACTCTGTCACCCAGGCTGGAGTGCAGTGGTATGATCTCGGCTCACCGCAACCTCTGCCTCCCGAGTTCAAGCAATTCTCCTGCCTCAGCCTTCCGAGTAGCTGGGACTACAGGAATGCGCCACTACGCTTGGCTAATTTTTTTGTATTTTTAGTAGAGATGGGGTTTCACAATGTTGGTCAGGCTGGTCTCGAACTCCTGACCTCAAATGATCCACCTGCCTAGGCCTCCAAAAGGGCTGGGATTACAGGCGTGAGCCACTGCACCTGGCCAGACCTTTCTTAAGTACCTGTAGTGTTTTTACCACTGGGCTAGACCTTGTAGAGGATACAAGAACAGACTGAATACAATCTCTGCCCCTAGGGAATGAGCCATCTAGAAACAAACAAACAAAAAAAGAAGACAAGGGAAGGAAATAGAGCATTCTCTAGTCCAGTTGTTTTCAACCTTTTGGAAATGCCATGTCCTCTTGGGCAGCTGAATGTCTAGAAAGTACAGTTTATATTGATCTGCCGTTCTGTTTCTCGAACACCACTCTGTTCTCTTCTCGGTGGAGATGAAGCACAACCACATGCTTCAGATTTCTTTTTAGATCAAGGGATCTCCCACCATCTTGTTCAAAATTCTCTCTGTGGATGCTGCTTCTTTAAATCTTGAAGTTGAATAGAACCAGTCCTTTTTCTTCCTTGGGCCCTTGGTCTGCATGCTGGTGACAGCCCATTGCTCTTGACTCTCCTCACCAGGCCCCTTAAGTCAATGTCTTGCAGCACAGGATGGGTACTTTCTCCATTCTCCCTCGAAGGTGGCCTGGTAGTTCCCTGTCTGTTAAAAACTTTTGGCCCACAAAAATGCAGAAACCAATTCAAGATTTACATAACAGTTCAAGGCAACAGAATATTGGTCATGAGGCAGTACATGATGAGTTGCCAAATGAACTGCACGGCCCTGTTGCTATAGGAGTGGAGCTTCCTCAGGTCCTTTCTGGAAGTAAGCAGATCATGCGCTGTGAGTCAGCCGAAATGAACAAGCTGACAGAGGGGAAGGAGATCCAAGCAGACAGAGGGAATCTAAGGAATTTGTCTCTGAACGACCAGCTGTACCATACAGGAAATATTGGACCATCAAAGATGTCATCACTTTAATAAGTCAAACATAGTTAAATATTGATCATTTCAACTTAAACATTTGCGGATTTGGTAAATATTTTTTATGTTTACTTGAAAAGTTTATGTGGCTTTTTATTTTGATTTGAAGATAAATCCAGAGCATAGTTTTGACATCTTATTTGGCCATTAGAACTGATAGCATCTTTCCTATGTACCTTAGACTCTAGAGAAATTGTCACATTTCAAATTCATAAACACTGTGAATTGGGTATTTTTAATTTTTATACAGAAAACAGAGGCTCAAAAAGGTGAATTTGCCCAAATTTATGCAGCTGGTAACCGCATAACTCAAACCTCAGCAAATAGGTCAAACCTCAGCAAATGGGTCAGATTCCCTATTTATAGTTGATATTCAAGAAATATTTATTGAATCAATCTAAGTGCACACATTCAAAGGTTCAGTCACTACATCTTCATGCAAAACACGTGTGATTCTCACTTATGTATACATATCACTCATGCATCTCATCCACCACTTTTTCCTTTCGTTTACCCAGTTACTGGATATCTCTGAACCTCGTTTTCTATTCCATTAAACATATATTTAGTGAGCATGTACTATGGCCCCTTTTGATAGCTGTTTCTGCTTATCACATCTTTATTCAATTTTTTTAAATTATACCTTAAGTTTTAGGGTACATGTGCACAACGTGCAGGTTTGTTACATATGTATACATGTGCCATATTGGTGTGCTGCACCCATTAACTCATCATTTAACATTAGGTATATCTCCTAATGCTATCCCTCCCCACTCCCCCCACCCCACAACAGGCCCTGGTGTGTGATGTTCCCCTTCCTGTGTCCATGTGTTCTCATTGTTCAGTTCCCACCTATGAGTGAGAATGTGCGGTGTTTGGTTTTTTGTCCTTGCGATAGTTTGCTGAGAATGATAGTTTCCAGCTTCATCCATGTCCCTACAAAAGACATGAACTCATCCTCTTTTATGGCTGCATAGTATTCCATGGTGTATATGTGCCACATTTTCTTAATCCAGTCTATCATTATTGGACATTTGGGTTGGTTCCAAGTCTTTGCTATTGTGAATAGTGCCACAATAAACATACGTGTGCATGTGTCTTTATAGCAGCATGATTTATAATCCTTTGGGTGTATACCCAGTAATGGGATGGCTGGGTCAAATGGTATTTCTAGTTCTAGATCCCTGAGGAATCGCCACACTGACTTCCACAATGGTTGAACTAGTTTACAGTCCCACCAACAGTGTAAAAGTGTTCCTATTTCTCCACATCCTCTCCAGCACCTGTCGTTTCCTGACTTTTTAATGATTGCCATTCTAACTGGTGTGAGATGGTATCTCATTGTGGTTTTGATTTGTATTTCTCTGATGGCCAGTGATAATGAGCATTTTTTCGTGTGTCTTTTGGCTGCATAAGTGTCTTCTTTTGAGAAGTGTCTGCTCATATCCTTCGCCCACTTGTTGATGGGGTTGTTTGTTTTTTTTCTTGTAAATTTGTTTGAGTTCTTTGTAGATTCTGGATATTAACCCTTTGTCAGATGAGTAGATTGCAAAAATTTTCTCCCATTCTGTAGGTTACCTGTTCACTCTGATGGTAGTTTCTTTTGCTGTGCAGAAGCTCTTTAGTTTAATGAGATCCCATTTGTCAATTTTGGCTTTTGTTGCCATTGCTTTTGGTGTTTTAGACATGAAGTCCTTGCCCATGCCTATGTCCTGAATGGTATTGCCTAGGTTTTCTTCTAGGGTTTTTATGGTTTTAGGTCTAACACTTAAGTCTTTAATCCATCTTGAATTAATTTTTGTATAAGGTGTAAGGAAGGGATCCAGTTTCAGCTTTCTACATATGGCTAGCCAGTTTTCCCAGCACCATTTATTAAATAGGGAATCCTTTCCCCATTTCTTGTTTTTGTCAGGTTTGTCAAAGATCAAATAGTTGTAGATATGTGGCATTATTTCTGAGGGCTCTGTTCTGTTCCATTGGTCTATATCTCTGTTTTGGTACCAGTACCATGCTGTTTTGGTTACTGTAGCCTTGTAGTATAGTTTGAAGTCAGGTAGTGTGATGCCTCCCGTTTTGTTCTTTTGGCTTAGGATTGACTTGGCGATGTGGGCTCTTTTTTGGTTCCATATGAACTTCAAAGTAGTTTTTTCCAATTCTGTGAAGAAAGTCATTGTTAGCTTGATGGGGATGGCATTGAATCTATAAATTACCTTGGGCAGTATGGCCATTTTCATGATATTTATTCTTCCTACCCATGAGCATGGAATGTTCTTCCATTTGTTTGTGTCCTTTTTTATTTCATTGAGCAGTGGTTTGTAGTTCTCCTTGAAGAGGTCTTTCACGTCCCTTGTAAGTTGGATTCCTAGGTATTTTATTCTCTTTGAAGCAATTGTGAATGGGAGTTCACTCATGATTTGGTTCTCTGTTTGTCTGTTATTGGTGTATGGGAATGCTTGTGATTTTTGTACATTGATTTTGTATCCTGAGACTTTGCTGAAGTTGCTTATCAGCTTCAGGAGATTTTGGGCTGAGACGATGGGGTTTTCTAGATATAAAATCATGTCATCTGCAAACAGGGACAATTCGACTTCCTCTTTTCCTAATTGAATACCCTTTATTTCCTTCTCCTGCCTGATTGCCCTGGCCAGAACATCCAACACTATGTTGAATAGGAGTGGTGACAGAGGGCATCCCTGTCTTGTGCCAGTTTTCAAAAGGAATGCTTCCAGTTTTTGCCCATTCAGTATGATATTGGCTGTGGGTTTGTCATAGATAACTCTTATTATTTTGAGATATGTCCCATCAATACCTAATTTATTGAGAGTTTTTAGCATGAAGGGCTGTTGAATTTTGTCAAAGGCCTTTTCTGCATCTATTGAGATAATCATGTGGTTTTTGTCATTGGTTCTGTTTATATGCTGGATTACATTTATTGATTTGCATATGTTGAACCAGCCTTGCATCCCAGGGATGAAGCCCACTTGATCATGGTGGATAAGCTTTTTGATGTGCTACTGTATTTGGTTTGCCAGTATTTTATTGAGGATTTTTGTGTCGATGTTCATCAGGGATATTGGTCTAAAATTCTCTTTTTTGGTTGTGTCTCTGCCAGGCTTTGGTATCAGGATGATGCTGGCCTCATTAAATGAGTTAGGGAGGATTCCCTCTTTTTTTTTTTTTTTTTTTTTTTTGAGACTGAGTCTCACTCTGTCACCCAGGCTGGAGTGCAGTGGCACAGTCTCAGCTCACTGCAGGCTCCACCTCCCAGGTTCACGCCATTCTCCTCCCTCAGCCTCCTGAGTAGCTGGGACTACAGGCACCTGCCACCACGCCTGCCTAGTTTTTTGTATTTTTAGTAGAGACGGGGTTTCTCTGTGTTAGCCAGGATGGTGTTGATCTCCTGACCTCGTGAGCTGCCTGCCTTGGCCTCCCAAGGTGCTGGGATTACAGGCGTGAGCCACCACACCCAGCGGATTCCCTCTTTTTCTATTGATTGGAATAGTTTCAGAAGGGATGGTACCAGCTCCTCCTTGTACATCTGGTAGAATTTGGCTGTGAATCTGTCTGGTCCTGGAGTTTTTTTTTGGTTGGTAAGCTATTAATTATTGCCTCAATTTCAGAGCCTGTTATTGGTCTATTCAGAGATTCAACTTCTTCCTGGTTTAGTCTTGGGAGGGTGTATGTGTCGAGGAATTTATCCATTTCTTCTAGATTTTCTAGTTTATTTGCATAGAGGTGTTTATAGTATTCTCTGATTGTAGTTTGTATTTCTGTGGGATCAGTGGTGATATCCCCTTTATTATTTTTTATTGCGTCTATTTGATTCTTCTCTCTTTTCTTCTTTTTTAGGCTTGCTAGTGGTCTATCAATTTTGTTGATCTTTTCAAAAAATCAGCTCCTGGATTCATGGATTTTTTGAAGGGTTTTTTGTGTCTCTATTTCCTTCAGTTCTGCTCTGATCTTAGTTATTTCTTGCCTTCTGCTAGCTTTTGAATGTGTTTGCTCTTGCTTCTCTAGTTCTTTTAATTATGATGTTAGGGTGTCAATTTTGGATCTTTCCTGCTTTCTCTTGTGGGCATTTAGTGCTATAAATTTCCCTCTACACACTGCTTTGAATGTGTCCCACAGATTCAGGTATGTTGTGTCTTTGTTCTCATTGGTTTCAAAGAACATCTTTATTTCTGCATTCATTTCGTTATGTACCCAATAGTCATTCAGGAGCAGGTTGTTCAGTTTCCATGTAGTTGAGCGGTTTTGAGTGAGTTTCTTAATCCTGAGTTCTAGTTTGATTGCACTGTGGTCTGAGAGACAGTTTGTTATAATTTCTGTTATTTTACATTTGCTGAGGAGAGCTTTACTTCCGACTATGTGGTCAATTTTGGAATAGGTGTGGTGTGGTGCTGAAAAGAATGTATATGCTGTTGATTTGGGGTGGAAAGTTCTGTAGATGTCAATTAGGTCCGCTTGGTGCAGAGCTGAGTTCAATTCCTGGATATCCTTGTTAACTTTCTGTCTGGATGATCTGTCTAATGTTGACAGTGGGGTGTTAAAGTTTCCCATTATTATTGTGTGGGAGTCTAAGTCTCCTTGTAGGTCTCTAAGGACTTGCTTTGTGAATTTGGGTGCTCCTGCATTGGGTGCATATATATTTAGGATAGTTAGCTCTTCTTGTTGCATTGATCCCTTTACCATTATGTAATGGCCTTCTTTGTCTCTTTTGATCTTTGTTGGTTTAAAGTCTGTTTTATCAGAGACTAGGATTGCAACACCTGCCTTTTCTTGTTTTCCATTTGCTTGGTAGATCTTCCTGCATCCCTTTATTTTGAGCCTATATGTGTCTCTGCACGTGAGATGGGTTTCCTGAATACAGCACACTGATAGGTCTTGACTCTTTATCCAATTTGCCAGTCTGTGTCTTTTAATTGGAGCATTTAGCCCATTTACATTTAAGGTTAATATTGTTATGTGTGAATTTGATCCTGTCATTATGATGTTAGCTGGTTATTTTGCTCATTATTTGATGCAGTTTCTTCCTAGCCTTGATGGTCTTTACGATTTGGCATATTTTTGCAGTGGCTGGTACCAGTTGTTCCTTTTCATGTTTAGTGCTTCCTTCAGGAGCTCTTGTAGGGCAGGCCTGGTGGTGACAAAATCTCTCAGCATTTGCTTGTCTGTAAAGTATTTTATTTCTCCTTATGAAGCTTAGTTTGGCTGGATATGAAATTCTGGGTTGAAAATTCTTTTCTTTAAGAATGTTGAATATTGGCCCCCACTCTCTTCTGGCTTGTAGAGTTTCTGCCAAGAGATCAGCTGTTAGTCTGATGAGCATCCCTTTGTGGGTAACCTGACCTTTCTCTCTGGCTGCCCTTAACATTTTTTCCTTCATTTCAACTTTGCTGAATCTGACAATTACGTGTCTTGGAGTTGCTCTTCTCAAGGAGGATCTTTGTGGCATTCTCTGTATTTCCTGAATTTGAATGTTAGCCTGTCTTGCTAGATTGGGGAAGTTCTCCTGGATAATATCCTGCAGAGTGTTTTCCAACTGGTTTCATTCTCCCTGTCACTTTCAGGTACACCAATTAGATGTAGATTTGGTCTTTTCACATAGTCCCATATTTCTTGGAGGTTTTGTTCGTTTCTTTTTATTCTTTTTTCTCTAAACTTCTCTTCTCGCTTCATTTCATTCATTTGATCTTCCATCACTGATACCCTTTCTTCCAGTTGATCGAATCGGCTACTGAGGCTTGTGCATTCGTCACGTAGTTCTCATGCCTTGGTTTCAGCTCCATCAGGTTCTTTAAGGACTTCTATGTATTGGTTATTCTAGTTAGCCATTTGTCTAATCTTTTTTCAAGGTTTTTAACTTCTTTGCCATGGATTCGAACTTCCTCCTTTAGCTCGGAGAAGTTTGATCATCTGAAGACTTCTTCTCTCAACTCGTCAAAGTCATTCTCTGTCCAGCTTTATTCAGTTGCTAGTGAGGAGCTGCGTCCCTTTGCAGGAGGAGAAGTGCTCTGATTTTTAGAATTTTCAGTTTTTCTGCCCTGTTTTTTCCCCATCTTTGTGGTTTTATCTACTTTTGGTCTTTGGTGATGGTGACATACCCACGGGGTTTTGGTGTGGATGTCCTTTCTGTTTGTTAGTTTTCCTTCTAACAGTCAGGACCCTCAGCTGCAGGTCTGTTGGAGTTTGCTGGAGGTCCACTCCAGGCCCTGTTTGCCTGGGTATCAGCAGCGGAGGCTGCAGAACAGCGAATATTGGTGAACAGCAAATGGTGCTGCCTGATCGTTCCTCTGGAAGTTTTGTCTCAGAGGAGTACCTGGCTGTGTGAGGTGTCAGTCTGCCCCTACTGGGGGATGCCTCCCATTTAGGCTACTTGGGGGTCGGGGACCCACTTGAGGAGGCAGTCTGTCCATTCTCAGATCTCAAGCTGTGTGCTGGGAGAACCACTACTCTCTTCAAAGCTGTCAGACAGGGACATTTACATCTGCAGAGGTTTCTGCTGCCTTTTATTTTGCTATTCCCTGCCCCCAGAGGTGGAGTCTACAGAGGCAGGCTGGCCTCCTTGAGCTGCAGTGGGCTCCACCCAGTTCGAGCTTCCTGGCCACTTTGTTTACCTAGTCAAGCCTCAGCAATGGCGGGCACCACTCCCCCAGCCTTGCTGCCACCTTGCAGTTTGATCTCAGACTGCTGTGCTAGCAATGAGTGAGGCTCCATGGGCATAGTACCCTCCAAGCCAGGCGCAGGATATAATCTCCTGGTGTACCATTTGCTAAGACCATCGGAAAGCATAGTATTAGGGTGAGAGTGACCTAATTTTCCATGTGCCATCTGTTACCTCTTTCCTTGGCTAGGAAAGGGAATTCCCTAACTCCTTGTGCTTCCCAGGTGAGGCAATGCCTCACCCTGCTTCGGCTCATGCTTGGTGTGTGGCACACACTATCTTGCACCCACTGTCCAACAATCCCCAGTGAGATGAACCTGGTACCTCGGTTGGAAATGCAGAAATCATTCATCTTCTGCGTCGCTCACGCTGGGAGCTGTAGACTGGAGCTGTTCCTATTCGGCCATCTTGGCTAGCTCCCTATTCAATTTTTTTTAAAGTATGTGTATATCTTTATATTACACACACATACTCAACACTCATTGTGTGCCTGCCTCTGCACCCTGAAGGGTTGAATGAATGATGTTTCCCGCTTTCTATGAGCTCAGAGCTAAGCAGAGGAAATAAACTGTAAATCTAAGCAACACCCTGCCCAATGTTATGGACTGAAGCAAAATAATAGAGGAATATATGAGGTATGTAAAGTAAGATATAGGGAGAAAGTATTCAATTAAGAGAAGTTCACAGAGAGCTCACAGTGAGCTAAGCTGGGCAGCCCTATAACCCTAGGATACAATTCCAGGCATGTAGCAGGCATTCAATACCTTTTTTATAAACAGAATCACATTGATTAAACTGAAAATTTCAGAAGGATAAAGAGGAGTTTTCAAGATAGGTAAGAATCAGGAAAATCTTCCAAGCCAACAAAATTTTTAAAAATCACAGAAGTATGAAACACTATGGTAGGCTGAGGACCTCAGGAAGCTTAGTATGATGATGGCATTAATTTGGAGAGGGACATGACGTGAGATGTGGCTAGAGAGTTTATACATCTCAATGGATTTTTTTCTCTGCTGGGCAGTGGGGAGGCCTGAAGGAGCCTAAATAGAAGAGCACAGAATCAGATTTGTAGAATGTGTGGTTGGCATGTAAGACTTAGCAAAAGAGGTGGAAGGAGATGAATGTGCTGAATGAGACCACTCCATGCCAATCCAGGGCAAGGAGCAGGATCAGAGCAGGGTTGCAAGGGGCAGAAATGCGGGCCATGCAGTGGACTAGGAAGTGGAGACATCCTTCCAGGACCACCAGCCTGACCTGCTGTGTGTGGGGACTGCTCTTTCTTTCTTTCTTTTTTTTTTTTTTTGAGGCAGAGTCTCGCCCTGTTGCCCAGGCTGGAGTGCAATGGTGCGATCTTGGCTCACTGCAACCTCCACTTCCCAGATTCAAACAATTCTCCTGCCTCAGCCTCCTGAGTAGCTGGGATTACAGGCACGTGCCACCACGCCCAGCTAATTTTTTTTTTGTATTTTTAGTAGAGATGGGGTTTCACCATGTTGGCCAGGCTGGTCTCGAACTCCTGACCTCGTGATCCACCCACCTCGGCCTCCCAAAGTGCTGGGATTACAGGTGTGAGCCACTGCACCCAGCCTGCTGTTTATTTCTTTAGGACTGCTCTTTATTTCTTTTTTCAGTTATTTAAATTTATATCCCACTTTCTAAATTTGAGATGGTTTTCTTTTTCTTTTTTTTTGAGACAGAGTCTCACTCTGTCACCCAGGCTGGAGTGCAGTGGCACGGTCTTGGCTCACTGCAAGCTCTGCCTCCCAGGTTCACGCCATTCTCCTGCCTCAGACTCCAGAGTAGCTGGGACTACAGGCACCTGCCACCATGCTCAGCTAATTTTTTGTATTTTTAGTAGAGACAGGGTTTCATCGTGTTAGCCAGGATGATCTGCTTGCCTCGGCCTCCCAAAGTGCTGAGATTACAGGCGTGAGCCACCGCGCCCAGCAAGATGGTTTTCAATAGAAGAAATATGTATAATGAATTTATTAAAATAGAAATAGATTTTTTAAAAAATAGAGAAAGAAGTCAATATTTTAAAACCATACACTAAGCCAGTATCACTACTATTAACAAGCATTAAGTTTGGTTTAAGCTTTTAAGCTGCCAAAGAAAAAAAACATATAGCACAGAGTTATTTAGTCCTCATTATTTTTTGAGAGAGACAACTTTTTTCCTGGTACTAAATTCTGAAAGGAATTTCCAAAATTGGGCCCTATTAAAGGTGCTAACATCAACACTCTATCCTCATCGTTTCATTCCGAGCTGTCCTCGAATGTCTCCTCTGAGAGTTCTTGCCTGGCTGCCATTTCTACAACAGCACTCATTCTCAAGAGCTCAAGGAAATGCGAGCCCTGATTCCACACTTCCCTGTACCCACTTTCTCTGGATTACCTTTTAAGATGATATGCTAAGTTCTGGTCAGAAACGGGTATGAGCAATAGCACATGGAGAATCTTTCCACATTTTTGGAAAAACTGATGTTGAAGACATTGTCCATTGTTTAGCAAATACTGAAGACCCACACTGAGCAGAATACTGTTTCAGGAAAAGATCATACAGCAGGGATCCCAATAGATAAAGTTCTGGCCCTTGTAAGCCTATATTTTTGTGGAAGGACAGGCAATATGTAAATAAATATATGAGGTAGTGATAGGTGCTGGGAAGAAAAATAAAGCAGGGTAAAGGGTCCTCTTTCAGATGGCGTGCTCAGGACGCCTCCTTTCCATAGCTCAACTTTCATCTCACACCTTTTTATCTGGCTACATCACCTTTGCCTTAGCAACAGAACAGAGAACAAACATTACAGAACCAAATATCTTCACCAAGTTGACCACTAAGGATGACAGGAAAATGTTCTGCTACTATTTGAGGCCAGAGGCTTATGCCAAATTGTTCATCACAAAAATAATTCTGCTCAGCCAGGTCATTTCAATGGTAAATCTAATTTGAAACTAAGCTACTGAATCCAAGGTCTTTCTGAATTCCCTTGCAGGGTCCCAGAATAGCTGCCATTTTTGTTATGGCAAACATATATATATATATACACACACACACACGTATATATACACACACATATATATACATATATTTGTACACCCACATATATATTTGATTGTTTGAGGCAGGGCCTCACTCTGTTGCCTAGGAGTTCAGTGGCATGATCTCAGCTCACTGCAACCTCCGCCTCCTAGGTTCAAGCAATTCTCCTGCCTCAGCCTCCGAGTAAGTTCTGCAGTAGCCCAGCTAATTTTTTTTTTCTATTATATTTTTAGTAGAGACAGAGTTTCACCATGTTGGCCAGGCTGGTCTCAAACTCCTGACCTCGAGTGATCCACCTGCCTCGGCCTCCCAAAGTGCTGGGATTACATGAGCCACCATGCCTGGCCTTATCCAGCTTTTATACGGGCCATGCCCTCAACATTTATTAGCTCACTGAATGAGATTCCTAGTAGCCACATGCTATGGACTGAATTGTGTCCCTTCCAAATTCATATGTCGAAGCCCTAATGCCCACTGTGATGGCATTTGGAAATGGGGCCTTTGGGGGTAATTAGGTTTAGATGAAGTCACGATGGGGTTGAGGGGTGTTTCTCATGATGAGAATACTGTCCTTATAAGAGGAGATACCAGAAAGCTTGTGCACGTGCCCTCTCTCTTTCCACCATGTGAGAATACAGCAAGAAGGCAGCAGTCTGCAAGCCAGGAGGAGAGCCCTCACTAGAACCCAATGATGCTGGCATCTTGATTTTGGACTTCTAGCCTCCAGAACTGTAAGAAAATAAATTTCTGTGGTTTAAGTCACATAGTCTATGGTATTTTGTTATGGCAGCTCAAGCAGACTTGTTATGGACACCACACAAGAAAAGAGGCAGTAGAGCATATGGTTACAAAGCTGGGCTCTGGAGTCTGACTGGCTGGGTCTATATCCTGACCCCAAGAATTCCTCTCTGGGTGATCTTGGGCAAGTTATTTTACCTCTCTGAGAGTGATCTCCTTGTCTGCAAAGTGAGAATAATAATAGTAAATATCTTGCAATGTTTTGTGAGGATTAAACTACTTAGCACATGTATGACAATGAGAACATGTCTGACACATAATGCTCAGTAATGTTTATTATTATTATAACTCCAATTTACAGATGAGGTTACTGAGGCTTTGGGAGGCTAAGTAAGTTGCCTAAGGACACACAGGGAGTGGGTTGCAGATTCAGAATTTGAACCTAGGCTTCTCTGACTCTATACTCATGCTCCTTCTCTTATGACTGTCTCTGTCACCATGAATACAAATTAAAATGATGTTACCTAGAAGAGATCTAACTCCAAATAATAATAGAGAAACAGGAGTCCTCATGAGAAACTGGGATCATCCATTACAGTGGTGAGTTGCTCAATCAGCCATACTGTATTTATCAAATGCTACTGTGTCCAAGGTCTTCCACCGAATAAACAGTGGTAACTCAAAGCAAATAGGATTTCTCTTTGTCTGATTTTTCACTTCATTCTTTCAGTTGTTTATTTGTATAATACTTACTGAACTTTGGAGGATTCACAGAAATAGTGGAAATGATGCTGCTCTCAGTCTCAAGGAGGAAAGGACAGGAAACATACAAAGGGCAAATCTAGAGAGAATATGATCTGATGCTCAGGACAGTGGACCCAGTCACAAAAGGACTGGACTGAGATGTAAGATTTGGTTGACCTAGGGTGGGACTAGTCACACAGAGTTGGCCTAGGCCCTGCAGAAAGTAACTGACATAAATTAGCCAGGGGTTCTGTAAAGCAAAGATTTCAAATTTTAGATCTAGAGGATAAAGTTATCGTAAATAACATTACCTCTTCTAAGACATTACAAATTCAGTGACTATTGTTGAGGTAAGTTTTTATGCGATGGCTCTGTGTTTGTTGAATTTTTAAAAATCCATTTGTGTTTTCATAGAAATCTGAATTTGACATCCCCATGCTAAAGAATTTCCCCTTTGGTTCAACAAATGTATCAGTCAGGGTTCAGTCAAAAGATGGAAACCACAAAAATATTATTTTAACAGAATAAATATAATATAAAGAATAGTTAGCTAGATATAGTTTACTAAGTAACTAAAAATATAATAAGAAAACTCTGCCATTTCATGGAGGTAGCACCAGCAGGAAGCAGCTCTAAGGAGAGGGTGCTGGTCCATGCTGGTGTCTGTCTGGGGGGCACAATGATGCTAGTTCTGCAAGGGCTGGAGACATTGCAGACCTGACTCAGCTGCTGATGCAGGAAGGCAAAGAAACATTGTTAGAGTGATGCTCACAGGAACGGGAGGTAGACCAGAAGCCAAAAAGAAGCATGTCTCTTCTTTCTCCTCCAGTCTTGCAGCCTCATTCTAGCACTTCCTTTGCCAGAGCCTAACATGGAACCAACTGGCAATACAAATATAAATACAACACAGGAGTGAATGTGGCATCTTCTCTCATCTTCAGCATAAAAGGAATGACAGACATGTAAACCAGAAAGCACAATAGGTTTATGTCATACCAGAAGACTGTACAGATGTGAGGGCAGCACTAAATGAGAAATGATTCTTCTGGTTGGGTGCAGTGGCTCATGCCTGTAATCCCAGCACACTGGGAGGCCAAGGTGGGAGAATCATTTGAAACCAGGAGTTTGAGACCAACCTGGGCAACATATTGAGACCCTGTATCTATAAAAAAAAAAATTAAAACTAGCAAGGCTTGGTGGCCTGTGCCTGTAGCTGAGGTGGGAGGATCAGTTGAGCCCAAGAGTTTGAGGCTGCAGTGAACTATGCTCACGCCACTGCACTCCAGCTTGGGCAACAAAATGAGATGCTGTCTCTTAAAAAAAAATAAAATAAAAGATTCTTCTTACTTACAGTAGCAGCTTGGAAAGACTTCATAGAAAACTCTTGAGCTGAGTCTTCAAAGACAAGCTTTGTTGGTCAGGTAGACACAGTCACCAAGAACATTCCAGACAGGAAGAGCAGCCTGAACAAAGATATAGAAGAAGGAAGAAGCGGGGTGTGTCCAGAGATCATGAAAATAATTTGGCCTGACTGGACTGTGAGGCATAGAAAATGGATGATGTGGAAAGAGGTAAGGTTCCCGTGGTAGGCTAGGGCCAGGTCATGAATACTCTTCCATGTCTGCTGAATGGTGGTAACCCTATCCTAGAAGCAGTGAAAAATTTCAGTTAGTGGGGCACCATGAACAGAATTGTGTTTTGAGGGATAACTCCTAGTTTGTGATGGAGAATCATTGTAGGAGAGCAAGGGAGGCCAGTTGGGAGACTGTTATGCTATTCCAGTTGAGCAATGGTTAGGGTTTTTTTTTTTTATTATTATACTTTAGGTTTTAGGGTACATGTGCACAATGTGCAGGTTTCTTACATATGTATCCATGTGCCATGTTGATTTCCTGCACCCATTAACTCGTCATTTAGCATTAGGTATATCTCCTAATGCTGTCCCTCCCCATCCCCCCACCCCACAACAGTCCCCGGAGTGTGATGTTCCCCTTCCAGTGTCCATGAGTTCTCATTGTTCAATTCCCACCTATGAGTGAGAACATGCGGTGTTTGGTTTTTTGTCCTTGCGATAGTTTACTGAGAATGATGTTTTCCAGTTTCATCCATGTCCCTACAAAGGACACGAACTCATCATTTTTTATGGCTGCATAGTATTCCATGGTGTATCTGTGCCACATTTTCTTAATCCAGTCTATCGTTGTTGGACATTTGGGTTGGTTCCAACTCTTTGCTATTGTGAATAGTGCCGCAATAAACATACGTGTGCATGTGTCTTTATAGCAGCAAGATTTATAGTCCTTTGGGTATATACCCAGTAATGGGATGGCTGGGTCAAATGGTATTTCTAGTTCTAGATCCCTGAGGAATCGCCACACTGACTTCCACAATGGTTGAACTAGTTTACAGTCCCACCAACAGTGTAAAAGTGTTCCTATTTCTCCACATCCTCTCCAGCACCTGTTGTTTCCTGCTTTTTTAATGATTGCCATTCTAACTGGTGTGAGATGGTATCTCACTGTGGTTTTGATTTGCATTTCTCTGATGGCCAGTGATGATGAGCATTTCTTCATGTGTTTTTTGGCTGCATAAATGTCTTCTTTTGAGAAGTGTCTGTTCATGTCCTTTGCCCACTTTTTGATGGGGTTGTTTGTTTTTTCTTGTAAATTTGTTTGCGTTCATTGTAGATTCTGGATATTAGCCCTTTGTCAGATGAGTAGGATGCAAAAATTTTCTCCCATTCTGTAGGTTGCCTGTTCACTCTGATGGTAGTTTCTTTTGCTGTGCAGAAGCTCTTTAGTTTAATTAGATCCCATTTGTCAATTTTGGCTTTTGTTGCCATTGCTTTTGGTGTTTTAGACATGAAGTCCTTGCCCACTCCTATGTCCTGAATGGTATTGCCTAGGTTTTCTTGTAGGGTTTTTATGGTTTTAGGTCTAACACTTAAGTCTTTAATCCATCTTGAATTAATTTTTGTATAAGGTGTAAGGAAGGGATCCAGTTTCAGCTTTCTACATATGGCTAGCCAGTTTTCCCAGCACCATTTATTAAATAGGGAATCCTTTCCCCATTTCTTGTTTTTGTCAGGTTTGTCAAAGATCAGACAGTTGTAGATATGTGGCATCATTTCTGAGGGCTCTGTTCTGTTTCATTGATCTATGTCTCTGTTGTGGTACCAGTACCATGCTGTTTTGGTTACTGTAGCCTTGTAGTATAGTTTGAAGTCAGGTAGCGTGATGCCTCCAGCTTTGTTCTTTTGGCTTAGGATTGACTTGGCAATGCGGGCTCTTTTTTGGTTCCATATGAACTTCAAAGTAGTTTTTTCCAATTCTGTGAAGAAAGTCATTGTTAGCTTGATGGGGATGGCATTGAATCTATAAATTACCTTGGGCAGTATGGCCATTTTCACGATATGGATTCTTCCAACCCATGAGCATGGAATGTTCTTCCATTTGTTTGTATCCTCTTTTATTTCATTGAGCAGTGGTTTGTAGTTCTCCTTGAAGAGGTCCTTCACATCCCTTGTAAGTTTGATTCCTAGGTATTTTATTCTCTCTGAAGCAATTGTGAATGGGAGTTCACTCATGATTTGGCTCTCTGTTTGTCTGTGATTGGTGTACAAGAATGCTTGTGATTTTTGTACATTGATTTTGTATCCTGAGACTTTGCTGAAGTTGCTAATCAGCTTAAGGAGATTTTGGGCTGAGACAATGGGGTTTTCTAGATATAAAGTCATGTCATCTGCAAACAGGGACAGTTTGACTTCCTCTTTTCCTAATTGAATACGCTTTATTTCCTTCTCCTGCCTGATTGCTCTGGCCAGAACTTCCAGCACTATGTTGAATAGGAGTGGTGAGAGAGGGCATCCCTGTCTTGTGCCAGTTTTCAGAGGGAATGCTTCCAGTTTTTGCCCATTCAGTATGATATTGGCTGTGGGTTTGTCATAGATAGCTCTTATTATTTTGAGATACGTCCCATCAATACCTAATTTATTGAGAGTTTTTAGCATGAAGGGCTGTTGAATTTTGTCAAAGGCCTTTTCTGCATCTATTGAGATAATCATGTGGTTTTTGTCTTTGGTTCTGTTTATATGCTGGATTACATTTATTGATTTGCATATGTTGAACCAGCCTTGCATCCCAGGGATGAAGCCCACTTGATTATGGTGGATAAGCTTTTTGATGTGCTGCTGGATTCAGTTTGCCAGTATTTTATTGAGGATTTTTGCATCAATGTTCATCAAGGATATTGGTCTGAAATTCTCTTTTTTGGTTATGTCTCTGCCAGGCTTTGGTATCAGGACGATGCTGGCTTCATAAAATGTGTTAGGGAGGATTCCCTCTTTTTCTATCAATTGGAATAGTTTCAGAAGGAATGGTACCAGTTCCTCCTTGTACCTCTGGTAGAATTCAGCTGTGAATCCATCAGGTCCTGGACTCTTTTTGGTTGGTAAGCTATTGATTATTGCCACAATTTTTTTCAGCACCACACCACACCTATTCCAAAATTGACCACATAGTTGGAAGTAAAGCTCTCCTCAGCAAATGTAAAATAACAGAAATTATAACAAACTGTCTCTCAGACCACAGTGCAATCAAACCAGAACTCAGGATTAAGAAACTCACTCAAAACCGCTCAACTACATGAAAACTGAACAACCTGAATGACTATTGGGTACATAATGAAATGAAGGCAGAAATAAAGATGTTCTTTGAAACCAACGAGAACAAAGACACAACATACCAGAATCTCTGGGACACGTTCAAAGCAGTGTGTAGAGGGAAATTTATAGCACTAAATGCCCACAAGAGAAAGCAGGAAAGATCCAAAATTGACACCCTAACATCACAATTAAAAGAACTAGAAAAGCAAGAGCAAACACATTCAAAAGCTAGCAGAAGGCTAGAAATAACTAAAATCAGAGCAGAACTGAAGGAAATAGAGACACAAAAAACCCTTCAAAAAATCCATGAATCCAGGAGCTGATTTTTTGAAAAGATCAACAAAATTGATAGACCGCTAGCAAGCCTAATAAAGAAGAAAAGAGAGAAGAATCAAATAGATGCAATAAAAAATGAAAAAGGGGATATCACCACTGATCCCACAGAAATACAATCTACCATCAGAGAATACTACAAACACCTCTATGCAAATAAACTAGAAAATCTAGAAGAAATGGATAAATTCCTCGACAAATACACCCTCCCAAGACTAAACCAGGAAGAAGTTGAATCTCTGAATAGACCAATAATGGTTAGGGTTTGACCCAGGGCAGCAGCAGTGGAGATGGATGAAAGAGGCAGACTGGGGAAATGCTAAGGGAGTAGACATGAGACAAGCAGGGATCAGGATGGACAACAGAGACAGGAGTCTGGGTTTGGGGCTTAGGTCGTGATATAGATGGTGATGCCATTCTCCAAGAAGGAAGGTTGGCAGAGGCTGGTCTGTAGGTGAAGGAAGAAATAAAAAGGATAAGATCATGACTTAAGCTTTGTACACTGGGCTTGAACTTTCCAAGGGCTGAGAAGATTTTACCTTAAAAGGAGTTGAGTTGATATTGATCTCATCTTTAATAGGACTCAACAGTCCAGATGACATCAACTACTGCCTTCCTAAAAAAGGTGTTGCTCATTAAGGAGATAGAAACCATTCAGCAATTCCAGGAAAGATCTCTGCAGTCTTTAACACTTCCAGAAGATGTAGTCATTTCCACATTATCATTCTTTCCCTCTGTCCACTTGATAATGTTGAGGGCTGTGTTGGCAATAGGACAGATGACAACAAAGATTGACATGTAAATGGCTTTGTCCTGGGGCTTAATGTCTAATTCCTTAACATGATTTCTGATCTAAAATATCCTCCTAAGATGTCCAGAAAATTTAAAAAATATATTTTCTATTGTGCCTGAAGTGAATTCAAATCTCAGATAATGATGTTACTGCTATTCTTAAGTTCCAGGAATGACTGCTGCCACATTTTAGTCAACTAAGGGCTACTGTCATAGTCAGAGCTACTTTTTCTTTCTTTCCTATCTCTTGTATTGAGGTAGCAAGTATACTTATAGAAGCCATAGAAAGCCAACACAATAGAGTTGTTCTTGTTAAGTATTTTTAGAAGGCCTCCTTAACACTTTGTCTTCTTTTTGTTCATTGAACTTATCTTCCTTTACATAAAATGTAGTTGTTTAAAAGGAAGAAATGAGGGAACAATTTGTGGATATGCAGGGAGTCCATGGATGTCCCAGAATCCACAGGGCACTATCTCTCCTCTCTTTTCCCTCTACCTCTCTGACTTCCTTTTGCACACATTCTCACCCACTCAACCTTTTAGCACTATCTCTGTAAAGTCCAGCTCAAAACCATAGCCTTTCTCCTTCCCCAGATATGCAAGCCCAGAGCAATCCTCTGAGCTCCTGCAACATCAGGACTATAACTCCATTAGCCTTTAATTGCCAATATTGAGTATGAAATATCATCTTTCTATGTGCATATCTGCCTCCCTAATAGAGTATAAGTCTCTGGAGGGCAGAGATCCTCTCATTTGTCTCTTTACACACTTTGTGCATGTAGTAACTGGCCCTTGATAAATTACTTCCATGATAAGCTTGACCCTTGTTCTCCCAGGCTAAGCCCTAGAGGTCACCAGATACTTTGTGGCTAAACTCTGGCCTTCCTGCTGTTTACATCCAGGCTTCCTTCTAGCTCTAGAGGATCTTACACAGTACAGAGTTACTGAATTAAGCTACTTCCTTTCTTAATCACTTCATTCATTTCATTTATTCTTCCTTGTATTTACTTTGTGGCTAATCTCTGGCTTTCCTGCTGCTTACATCCAGGCCTCCTTCTAGCTCTAGAGGATCTTACCATAGTACAGAGTCACTGATTAAGCTACTTCCTTTCTTAATCACTCTGTTCATCTCATTTATTTCTCCCCACGGATGAGCCACTCTTTCTAATTTGTATCATATTTATTAACTCTCTATATTCCAGTAACACAACACACACATCTTGAGGCTACACAAAGTCTTGATAAATGGGATACACTACTACTCTCAGAAGGAAATCAACCACCATAAAAGTTAATGTGCTTGCCCCATAAAGAAAAATCCTGACACAAAATGGTAGCTTGAAAATTGGTGTATTCTTTTTATGACCTCCTTTATTAGCCAGGATGATGCCTTGTTTGATTTCTAAAATTTGTTTAGGATCATTAGCAATGGGCTCCTGGGTGTCACTGACAACTTATACATTAGCTTTGCACACAAGTCCTAGAAATGAGACCAAGGAAAGTGCAGGTTTTATTTCTTCTAGGGTATAATTTTTTCTCTCTTTCTCCAACTGGTACCTGAATATTTCTCAAATAATTTATATTTTCAGATTTTACAAACATCTCAGCAAGACTATATTAGTTTATTGACCCCATTTTGCAAAAGGGAAGGCAGTTACCAATAGTAGGAGGCTCTTTGGGGCCACTATGGTTTCTTAGATGAGTCGATATCAGACCTGAGCTCTAATATGACCCTATCTAATTTATTTTCTCTATTAGGTAGTTTCCTCTGTCCTAAAAAAAAAAATAGCAAGAGAAGTTTACTAGCTTGCCCCTCTTGTGTGCCTCTGGCTGTCAGAAATAGAATTTGAAAGAGTAGATGAGAAAATGTGAGAAAACCCGTTTACCGAAAACTGTTCCTATCTTCTCAGGTTTTTTATCTCTGGCCACAAAGAGTGATTGGGAGAAAACATACTCCAAATAAGTTTTTCTTTCAACTCCTCCTTAACTCTCAAGGCCATAATTGCCACCCCCTGCCCTCCCTCCCTGGCATCACCACTCTGCTAATACAAACGTGATATTTTACATTTGCTTCTAGCTTTGGTTTCTTTTTAGCAATAATATGTCTTGAGTGGAATGAGATTTTTTCCTCCTTTTTTTTTTTTTTTTTTGAGACGGAGTCTCACTCTGTCGCCCAGGCTGGAGTGCAGTGTCAAGATCTCGGCTCACTGCAAGCTCTGCCTCCTGGGTTCACGCCATTCTCCTGCCTCAGCCTCCTGAGTAGCTGGGATTACAGGCGCCACCACCATACCTGGCTAATTTTTTGTATTTTTAGTAGAGATGGGGTTTCACCATGTTACCCAGGATGGTCTTGATCTCCTGACCTCGTGATCCGCCCACCTTGGCCTCCCAAAGTGCTGGGATTACAAGCGAGAGCCACTGCACCTGGCTTTTTCCTCCATTTTTAAAATTTTATGATTATTATTATTATCATTTGAGATAGAGTCTTGCTCTGTCACCCAGGCTGGAGTGCAGCGGCACTGTCTTGGCTCACTGCAACCTCTGCCTCCTCTGTTCAAGCAATCCTCCTGCCTCTGCCTCCAGAGTAGCTAGGATTATAGGTGCATGCCACCAAGCCTGGCTGATTTTTTTATTTTTAGTAGAGACAGGTTTTCCCCATGTTGGTAAGGCTGGTCTCGAACTCCTGACCTTACGTGATCCATCCACCTCAGCCTCCCAAAGTGCTGGGATTACAGGCATGTGATATTTTAATTGAGCATTTCCTATATGCCGAATAATGTGGTCAGAGATTATTTTCTAATAAGGGAGTAAAATTTGCACTGTTAACTATGCTAGTAATACTTTCTGGGCTACAACAACATTGTTATCAGCTTCTAGCTACTTAATGATGAGGTCAGATTTGATAAGTTCAGGAGTTGTTTGAACTTCAGAGAAGGTTGATCCAGTGGCTCAATGTTGTCCTCAATGAGAGGATTTTTCTGCCTTTCATCTTAAGGCTGTCATCCCCATCGTATCAATGTGGCTGAACTGTTTCAAGCTTTACATCCACAGAGCAAACCATCCAGGAGAGATATTTTTCTTGTCAACCATTTCAGAAAAGGCCACAGAGCCATCTCTAAATCAATGACCATGGCTAGGCAGTGAGTGTGTTGATCAGCTGAAGCAAATGAGAGCCCATCTCTAGAACTCTGGGTGAGAACAGCTTCTTCCCAGATATATAACATAAGGCAGGAGGGAAAGATGAACACTTGAACAATAATGTGGGATACTACTTGGAAGAGATGGGGAGAGGGGTTAAAAACAACTAGGTAGGCAACCAACAGACCAAACATCTCTAATACACATCCCTATTTTATCATATCCCAGGCCCCAGGCCAGGCCTTATCACATCATCCTTGCGTTACTTGAGAATTTTCCAGCTGAATTCACAAATGCCTCTTCTCTATTTGGTCTGTATTCATTTACTTAGGAATTTCCACACTTCTCTCTGATAAGTTACCTGCTTTTCATCTGTACTTCCTGTATTAGTCTGTTCTCATGCTACTAAGAAAGACATACATGAGACTGGGTAATTTAGAAAGGAAAGAGGTTTAATGGGTTCACAGTTCCACATGACTGGGGAAGCCTCCCAATCATGGCAGAAGGCAAAAGAGAAATGAAGGCATGTCTTACATGGCGGCAGGCAAGAGAGCATGTGCAGGGGAACTCCGTTTTATAAAATCATCAGATCTTGTGACATTTATTCACTATCATGAGACCAGCATGGGAAAGACCCGCCCCCATGATGCAATTACCTCCCACCAGGTCCCTCCCATGACACGTGGGAATTTTGGGAGCTACAGTTAAAGATGAGATTTGGGTGGGGACACAGCCAAACCATATCACTTTCTTTTCTTTGACATGTCCTGGGATTCTGTTTGCCTTCCAGTCCTCTTTGCAGTACAGATTAGACCTTCCCTCCCCTACTGGTAGGATTATTCCTCAATCTCCTTTCTCTGTTTTTTTTTTTTTTTTTTTTTTTTTGCAAGCTTTCCCCAGCCACCTGTTAATTCCACCTTCCCTGTGGTACTCCCCAAACACACCCTTCCATTCCTACTCATCCATCAAGATAAAATGCATGTGATGAAGTCCCATGTTCACATCCCACAACACAGACAGATGGCAGCAACAGTAGATGCTCCATATTGTATAGGCAAATGTAAATTGACTTGTTTTTATACTTCCAAAATGGATATGGTATGTTTCTTTCACTTTATCCCCTTTACACTTACAATTTGACCAGCACTGGCTCAAAACTCTATTTCAACAAGTAAGCAAATCACCAAGAACTCCAGTGCCTAAATCTTGAATTTAGCGACTCAAACCAGAACTACCAATCTCATAGTAAAACCTAATCCCATGAGAATCTAATGCAACTTGGGATATGAAAATTATCTTAGTATTCAAATAGCCTCCAAGAGTTGAGATGCTTATCTGATTCTCAAGATTGGAAGTTTCCCCGCTTAGGATCCCAGGATTTGATGATCAGATGTAAAAATCTCTGGTAATTTTGGAACACATTTTGGGCATTTTTTTCAAAACCCATTATTATTATTATTGTCTAGGATATGCTCCATCCAGACACTCCTCTGGGTTTGGGTCACTTCAGCCAGTGAGTTTTTCCTAAGAACTCTTCCCCATCATTCCAAAGCAGCTCTCAGAAAAATCTCTTTTAGAAATGTAGTTAGAAATGATAGGAGCCATCATAAAGAACAGATGGTTACTTTTTGTGAGAAATAAATGCTTTTAAAACTTCTATTCACAGCATTAACTAAGGAAACTTGTCCAGCCCCTAAGAGTTGCTGAGACTCCTTTCAGTTGGTTCTTTGCTAACATTGATATAAGAGATTTGAGTTCATTGTAAAAAAAAAAATCTTTGTAAACCCATTAAAACAATATTGTCAAACAGGGGCTTAGATGCATACATAGCTGGCTAGATGGATGGATGGAAATGCAAAAAAGCAAATAAACTAAAATATGAATGTTAAAATCTAGATGGTATGTTTATGGGTATTCACTGTCTAATTTTTAAAATTTCTCTATGTTTGAAGATTTTCAAAATAGAATGTTGAGGAGCAAAAGTATCTTGAAGAAAAAAGAGATGGACCAGATGAGGGAGAGGTGGTACACTGACACACCTTTAGAAGAAGCCTACAGACAATAGGGAGAAGTCCATATAAGCATGGCATTATGGGGTGAAGATTGGAAGCTCTAATTGGGCAAAACAAGAGAAGAACAGACATAATAGTTCCTGTGAGAAACTGTCAGAAGTACAGCTAGTGGCATATAAATGCCTTCTATCACTGTTCCTCCCATTACAATCAAAATCCTATTAACAGTCTGTCAGGAGGGAAGAGAAAGTCTGAACCCTGTGCCAAGCACTTTGCCTGGATTACCCCCTTCACTTTTTGCAGGAAGCATGTGTATTTATTTATACTGTGTATTTATTTGCTCATTCCATTCACAGCATTGCTTACCCCTTTTCCAGCTAGAATCACACTAGTTCTCCTAGGGAGACTCACTCACCATCACTGAATATAGACTTGATGCCCTATCCTACCTGATAAAAGGTGTGGACAAATAACCCAAGTGAATGAGGTCAAGTAGGCACTCTCTCCAGGAAATTCTGATCATGAACACAGTCGGTAATGAATTGAAAATTGTGGAGCTGACAACATAGAGACCTCAAAGAATGTTTTCATTAGTGACTGCTACCTGGATCCTTTGGAACTCTCTGGATTCCTGTAATTTTGATTGGGCAGTGTTGCTTCTGTTACTTACAAAGAACTCTTAACTGACAGAGGGAATGTAGCTCCCATCTCAGAAATCAAGAAACCCAAGCTCAGAGGAATTAAGTGTCTTGGCTCATGTCAACATCTGATGTTTGTACCTGAGTCCCTCTGGACTGCAAAGTCCATCTTTTATACTGACTCTACTATGCTTCCTCTAACTCTATAGACTGGGTTTAATTCCTGCCTCTGGCACTTACTAGCTGGATAAGTTTGGGTAAGCTGTGTGCTAGTTTTAAATTTTAAATTTTTTGATCTGTAAAATGGAGTAAAAATAGTCATGTATCTCACAGAGTTATGGTGAGGATAAAATAAGCTAATTTATGGGTGGTGTTTGGGCATGTGTCTGGCACATAAGTGCTCAATAAATGTCAGCTGTGATGATGATGATGATATCAGTCAGGGTTCTGGCAAGAAAAAAAGAAGTGTTTGAGCAGAGTTTAATGTAAGGCTAATTAGAAAAGCGAGGAGAGGGTGAAGGAGATGAACAAGGGATGGGTGAAGGACCCCAGGGCTAGAAAGAGCAGCAAGCTGTGGACAAGGGCTGCCCAACAAGGCTGGCATCTCTACCTGTGTTTCTAAATTAGTGGCCATGGCAGACACAGCCAACAGTGATTCAGCAAAGTGGGAGCCAGGCGAATAAATACCTTGTTTGTGCCCTCTCAGTTCGCCCTCTGTTTTCCTGCCAGGGCCTTGAGTTGGCTAAACCTAACCATAAGCTAAAGACAAAGAAGTCTGGCCGGGCGCGGTGGCTCACGCTTGTAATCCCAGCACTTTGGGAGGCCGAGGCGGGCGGATCACGAGGTCAGGAGATCGAGACCACAGTGAAACCCCGTCTCTACTAAAAATACAAAAAAATTAGCCGGGCGTGGTGGCGGGCGCCTGTAGTCCCAGCTACTCAGAGAGGCTGAGGCAGGAGAATGGCGTGAACTCGGGAGGCAGAGCTTGCAGTGAGCCGAGATTGCGCCACTGCACTCCAGCCTGGGTGACAGAGCGAGACTCCGTCTAAAAAAAAAAAAAAAAAAAGAAGTCTGGCTGATACAGTCCATGCAGGTCAATGTCTAAGGACAAAAGCAGGCTGCAGAAAGGTAGATATTCAACCTGGAGATACTTCACCACAGCATCCTCTTAGCTAAGTGAAAAACATGTGTCCCCAACACAGGTCACCTCCATCCCATGTTCTCCCAGCCCCTCTGCTGGATGGGGTTCTTTATTTGCAGGAAAGTTTTGAAACAATTTGGGGGTTCAAAGTTCTTAGTCTTGTCTATGTTCCCCTAATGTTCCCATCCTAGGTCTCAAATTTCTACTCTTTTCTCTGCTCCATAACAAAACAGATGTTGATGCAGTTCTCAGATGCTGGGCTGGTCCTCACTCATATCTTTTTCAAGGTGGTTGGTAAGCAGCTCTTTTAAAGCTGCCATTAAGGTTTTCTGATATTATACTTGTGCCCGAATGGACCTACAAAGCTTTTAATTTTTCCTTTCATCTGTGTACATTATCTAGGACTCACAGAAACACCAGTCACACCACAATCTTGATAATTACCATTGTCACCGTAGCAACTAAGGACTCTAGCTAATTGATCTTTCAACACCTTGCCCTCTACTTGCATTGCATCCCAATCTCTGCTACTAGGAATGATTTGAGTAACATAGCGTGGATTATCCATATCCCATTTTCTTCTGTCAGGAAGCCTCCTTGCTCTCATCAAATATGTTAGCAATTTGTATCAGTTTTCTATTGCTGCTGTAACAAATTACTACAAATTTATTGGATTAAAACAACTCACATTTATTATCCTTCAGCTATGCAGGTCAAAAGTCTGGATACAGGTCCCACTGGGCTAAAATCAAGGTGTCAAAAAGACAGCATTCTTTCTAGATACCTTAGGGGATAATCTGTTTTGTTGACTTTCCCATCTTTAGAGGCTGCCTGCATTCTGTGGCTCATGGCCTTCCATCTTCAAAGACAGTAATGGCTGTTCAGTCTTTCCTACATCACGTCACTCTGACACTGACTCTGCTGCCTCCCTCTTCCACTTTTAAGGACTCTTTTGATTGCATTGGGTAATCAAAACCCAGTTAACCAAGATAATCTCTATATTTAGGTCAGCTGATTAGCAACCTTAATGCTATCTGCAAACTTAATTCCCCTTTGTCATGTGACATAATCTATTCACAGGCTCCAGGGATTAGGACATGGGCATCTTTTGAAGGCCATTATTCTGCCTACCGCACAATACCATCCCAATACCATTTTAAGAGTCTGTTTCCTGAGGCCATTTCTAAAGGTACTATTCTATTTGTCTGGGTTCTATCAGGAAACAAATGGCACGCTCAAAAGGAATGATTGGAGAACATTTGCTGAAGAGACAATTGCAAAAATGTGGGCAGGGGAAAGGAAATCCATGAGGGATAATGAAGCACCTGAAAGACAATGACAGCAGGAAGGGTCAGGGATTGGGGGAAGCAGTTAGCAGGACCAGGTGATGGCTGTGCCTTAGGTAAAGGATCACAGCCAGTGCCAAGCCATAGCCCAGCAGGGAAGTGACCAGGGGAACAGATACCTGAATCTCTCCTTCTACCTTTTGATCTCCTTCCAGTGCTGCCGATTGGCCAAACCTGCACAAGGCAGAAGGCAAAGGAGCAGAGTTGATGTAGCCAAAGAAAGTCAGCATCCTAGGGCATGAAGCAGGTGGGGAAGGGTGAGTAATAGATCTATGGAGCCGACAGACTATAACCTGCATATTATTTAACTAAATAATTTCTACTAAAAGGTAAATGGGACTACCACCCAGCATGGCACTTGTATTTTAAAATAGCCAGCCTAACTCAAATTAATCTATAAGTAGAAGTTATGGGGAAGTATTTTTGAGCGGCAAAGCCTAAAGTGAGTCCTATCTATTAATAGTAAGTTCCACTATAGAATGTGTACATCAACAACTAATAAAAATAAAGAGGTAGCACATCTATACAGAAATACGGGATGTCAGTTATTTTATCCTTTTTAATGAAGGAAGAATCACATGAATTTATTCCTTCACTACCATGAACTAAAAGGGATTTCATTCCATCACAGTGATGATAGCACCAACTCAAAGGATGTAGCCATGAATATACTGTAATTTTTCCATCATTTGACAAGGACTTTATAAATAAGCATAGTGGTGGTCATCACATTCAGGATAAAATGCTGGTCTGGCAGTGCATGTAGGTTACATGAACACTTTTTCATCTTGCCAGTAAGTTTACTCAGACACATGACACCATGTTTTCCAATAACTACAGCACAGGTATAGGTCCAAAAAGTAGGTCTGAAAGTAATGGAGCTGATATGCATGTTTCTGTCACTCATGTTCCATGTGCATAAAAAAATGACAAACCAACCCAACAAAACCCACCAGCTCGGCCAAGTACGTGCTGAGGGAAAGGAGTTTCCTTCACAGTGGAGAATTTTCCAGGGAGAGACAGACACAACTGTAGAGGAAAGAGCATTTCAGTAAACAGGAGAGTCTTCCAGGGAAAACTCTGTGCAGAATAAATTATTTTTCCTTCCTCAAACCACAGAGGCCTATAAATTCCTACCTCCAAAGTGTCTGGAAGGGTAGGATGTTACAGAGAGCAGCTGCCCTCTTAGTCCAAGTGAAGTGCAGGGAAGAATTACCCTTCCCAAGACTTCCACATGGCATATACATTTGGAACAATTTCAATGGTAAAGAAATAGAGTATTTAGACATGTAATGACTGAAGTCTGGATTATGGAGGTCAAACTAAACTCCTGCATTGTACGTTTTTAAAAAATGTTAAGAACAGTACATCCTTATTATTCTAAAATTTCTAAGCAGTACAGAACCATATAAAGTGAAAACCAAAAGTTTTCTCCTTCTCCTCTTTCTCTCCCTCCTTCCTTCTCTTCCTTCCTCTCTCTTCCCTCTCTCTGGCTCTCTCTCTCTCTCTCATTTTTATTCTCTATATATCTATCTCCAGCTACTTACACACACAGGAATATGGTTATAGATACTCCTCTAAAACTTTAGAAGATCTGTTTTTAAGGCAGGGTCATCAAAATGGAGGGGAATACCAGATTTACCATGGCATGGAATACCATATGAGAATTTCTATGTATTTTAACTAATCCTATTTTATAGCTACTTGGGAGTATGTTATGTGAGTTAGACAGTACTATACCATATGCATAAAAATTACATATGTACAAATATTGATATATTGAAGGTGCATGGATGAAACATTTTTCTGACCAAAGTGCCTGATTTAAAAATTTGGAGACCATTGCTGTAAGAAACTGAAATGTAAACATTTAAATAACATTAAGAGTATCCATCAGCTAATGTGTCAGCTAATAAAAGGAATATTTATAAGGCGCTTACAATGTTCCAGCTGTTCTCCTTGCATTATGTCTTATTTACTATGCACAATGGCCCTATCAGGGAGGTACTATTATTTCCCCAACTTCTCAAAGAGAGAAAGTGAAGCACAGGAGTTTAGTAGATTGCCCAAAGTTACACAGCTGGAAAATGGTCCTCACAGGAAACAAACCCAGGTCTTTCTATCTAAAGATACAGTGATCCTCACACTACTCCAGAAGTGACTCTACCGTAGACTAAGGTAGAATTAAAAGGCAGCAACAGGAAGAGAGAAGATGGAAAGCCCCTGATTGACAAAAGAAGAGGGACAGAGTCAAGAAAGACATCCTATCCCAGGCACACCTGCCCTACCGATGGGGAGGTAGCAGTTAATACCAGGGTCCATGCTACAATTCTGCTGCGACTTTATAATGTAATTTCAATCTAAATATAATCCCTGTGTGTGGCAGATTATGTTTTCCAAAGACATTGGCACAATACATTTCATCCTGCATGCACTTCCTACAAGGTATTTCTACTTCTTCCACAAAAATGTGTAGTCCATCTTTTTTCCTCCTTATAAAAAACTATGCAGCCATAAAAAAGAATGAGTTCATGTCCTTTGCAGGGACATAGATTAAGCTGGAAACCACTATTCTCAGCAAACTAACAAGGAACAGAAAACCAAACGCCGCATGTTCTCACACATATGTGGCAGTTGGACAGTGAGAACACATGGACACATGGAGGGGAACATCACACACCAGGGCCTGTTGGTGGGTGGAGGATAAGGGGAGGGAGAGCATTAGGACAAATACCTAATGCATGGGGGGCTTAAAACCTAGATGACGGGTTGATAGGTGCAGCAAACCAGTATGGTACATGTATACCTATATAACAAACCTACACATTCTGCACATGTATCCCAGAACTTAGTTAAAAAAAAAAAAAAAACTAAATAAAAAAACTTTTAAAACTAATCAATGAGTCCAGTAAAGTTGCAGGATACAAAATCAACATACAAAAATCAGCTTCATTTCTTTACACTAACAACAACCTATCTGAAAAAGTGATCAAGGAGACAATCTCACTTACAGTAAAATCAAAAAGAATAAAATACTTACGAATAAATTTAATGAAGAAGTGAAAGATCTGTACACTGAAAACTATAAAACATTGATGAAAGAATTGAAGATGACACAAATAAATGGAAAAATCTATGTTCATGGATTAGAAGAAATAATATTGTTAAAATTAAATTGCATTCTACCCAAAGTAATATACAGATTCAGAGTGACTATGGGAGATAATGGATGTGCTAACTTGCTTGACTGCAGTAATCATTTCACTATGGATGTGTGTACCAAAGCATCATGTTGTATACCTTAGGTGTATATAAGTAAACACACACACACACACGCACACACACACACACACACACAAAGGTGTTCATTTTCTCACCCCTCTTGAATCTGGAAGGCCTGTGACTATGGTGAAAGTGATGCTATGTGACTGCCAAATAGGTTATAAAAAGTGATACAGTTTCCACCTGGACCTCATAAAGTTCATTTCTGTTATGCAGGCGCCATGTTGTGAGGAAACCCAGACCACATTAAGAGGCCACAAGTAAGTGTTCCAACCGACAGACCCTGCTAAGGTCTCAGCTGACAGCCAGCATCAACTGCCAGACAAGTGAGTGCAAGATGACTCTCACCCCAGCCATCATTTGACTGCAACGCATAAGAGATCTTGGGCAAGAGCTGCCTGGCTGAGCACAGTCCATCCCCAAAACATGAGAGATAATAACGGAGTGATTGTTGTTCTGAGCCACTAGGTTTTGGGGTGATCTGTTGCACAGCAATAGATAAGGAGAACACCGTTGTGCCCCCTGTGGTCATGTAAGGACAAGAAATCACCAGAAATAAAAAAGCCCTCCTAGTGGGTGGTCCTGAATATAACCACACTTTTCCTTCAGGTTTTCCCCTTTGGGTTGCTTTTGGTCTTTGTGGATTCAGCTTCTGCTGAAGCCTGGGAGACCCTCTATCCCATAGCTTCCTTCTCCCTTTCTCTTTCTTTTCTATCCTCTGTCCTTCCTACTCAGTGGAACATGTTCCTGGCTCCATCTGGGAAGGTCCCAGTAGATCCACCCATGTGGAGGTTCTACCTGGAGTGCATGGTGGAATTAAGCTGAGGCCTTTGGTATTTTTCAAGTAGTCTCTAGAAGACAAATAAACCTCTCTTATTTAACATGGATTGCCTCTCATCCCATAATACAGATCTCCCTTCCTGCCTACCAGACATGAGGAAAAAGCCCTTCCAGTCACAAATAGAGTAACTTTTAGTAAACATATATAACCTGTCTCTTGTTCAGGGTCTATTCTTTTCCCCAGACTAACTCCTCCAGCTAGTCTCTCAGATTGACCTTAGACACTGCCTCCTAAAGGAAAGCTTCCCTGACTCACTCCCCGAACCCTGAGACTGTGGCTGTGGCTGCAGCTGTGGTAGGTTTCCAGCCTAGGTTCCACTAACATCTTAAAAACCCTCTACTTGAATTATATTGCAGTTGCCTGTTGCTGTCTCTTTCCCTCATTGGACTGTAAGCCCTTTGAGGGCAGGGATGTGTTTCAGTTATTCATTATTGTATCATCTAGTACCAGGCAGTCCCTGATACTAAGACTTTTCTGATAAAAGAATAAATTTTAGAAATCCCAGTGCCATTCCCTCTCCTTCAGATCAAGTGAATATCCACACCATTTTTAATGACCTCTGAAAGGCATCCTAGTAGTTTGCCTGATAGGTACTTCTGATACTCTGATTCATAATTGTAGAATTCAACGAGTCAAAAGCTCACCAAAACAAAAATACTCACTGTAGTGTGATGGACGTCTTGTCACTTCTTAAAGCACTGCTTCCCAGTTTTTTGAACATCTCAGATTGCTGGAAAGGCCTTTTACACGTTCAGAATGGGTCTGTCTTCTTGTCATTTACACCGTATTGGCCCCAATTCTATTGGTCTTTAAAACAATCTAGATTTAATCTTAGTCTTTATATTCTACTCTGTAAAACACTCCATTAAAACAGAAATTCTCTCACAAAAGGATAATGCATTAAGTTGGTCAATATTTGGCTCAAAATTGCTGATCAAGGCAGGCATGTTTTAAAGAGGAATTAGTGTGCTCTGTGGAAGAAGGATTAATTTGGAGTATAGGGTGGATGGAGAGGGAGCCTCAATGCTCAGAAAGGCAGGAGCCTGTGAGCATCTGGAATTCTCTAATGGGATAAGGAGTCCCAGGAGAGCGATATGGTCGAATACCAAACCCAGGCTTTATCTATTTAACCACATCACTAATGGACTGCCCAGGATATGGGAGGTTGACCAGCAGCCCCACCTGTTTTGAGAAGCCTACCCCCTCAGGTTCTGTGACTGAGCCTGGAGCACACACACAACGGTCTGTGAAATAAGGCTCATGACACAGCCAGCCTCCTGGTGTTCTGGGGAATTTCAGCTATTTTGGGGCAGGGGCTGTAAGCATTGTGTTATCTGGAGGTATTTCTGATAAATATCCAAGATTAGTATCTTTGTTCAGGAGGGGGTAGGAATAGGGAGAAGTCCTAGTTGTCTTCATCACCCTGGAATTCCCAACCCTAGCTCAACGTTTAGAAAGAAATCCAGTTCCTGGCATCCTGAGCATTGAATGTGCTCCAGGGAGCCAATCCAATCTCGAGTGCAGGAAAATCTTACCAGGACAATTTCAAAAGCTTATAATTGATATCACTTGGGTGGCTCTGAAAAATGACAGTTTTGTAAGAGATAAAGTCTTTTTTGGAATATATTATTCAAAAACCCAGCATTTCTGTGGTTGGTATATTTGGTTTTGTGGAGGTATTTCTCCTCTTCCAGACCATGTGAAGACTTGAAAAGAAGAGAAAATATATAGAATAAGAATCAGTTCTAAACTACTCATTGATTTACTAAGGAGAAATGTGAGTGATTTAAGTCCCTGGGGTTGGAAGGTCTCCTTCTCCCAGTGCTGAGAAAAGCAAGTATCACTTGTTCTCCACCCCCCCACCTCCCGTCGGTGCTGGTAAATTTCCCAGAGAATGCGGAACAGCTGCTTCCCAAGTCAGGGTCCTTGAAAAGGGCTCAGTCATCAGCTATGGGATCAGCTGTTTGTTTCCTTCCCCCAACTAGGAAGACACTAGAAAATCGAGAAATTTAAATATCCTTTGTTTAAGGACAAGAGTGGGAAAATGTGATTCTTTTCGGTTTCAAGTCTTTTTTTTTTTTCTTTTTTTTTTTTTTTTGAGATGGAGTTTCGCTCTTGTTGCCCAGGCAGGCACTCCGTGGTAATTTTCTTCTTACCTTGCTGTCTTCCCTTTGGCTTACCCATTTCTCACTGCATGTTTCTTAAAAGTGGTGTTCCCCTGGGATCTAGATTTGGCTTTCTTTTCCTTGGAAAACCTCACCTCAAGTAGTCTGGTCCATTCCTGTAGCTTCAGTTACCAGATGTATGCCTATGACTCCCAGCTCTTTATTCTCTCCCTGATGGTGTCTCTCCAGCTCAAGACCTAGAGACCTCCTGGCATTTTCATGTGAATGGTCCAGAGATTCCTCTAATTTATATCTCAGACTGAGCTCTCCACTTTCTCATTCCTTCTCTCAACAAGCTCTGTGTTCTACATTCCCACCACCATGCAAGTATTTGCCCAAAACAGAAATATAGACCCCTCCCCCATCATCCATATCAAGTTTTAATCAATTTTTGTCAGTCGTTCCTACTTAATCTTCTAGATTTTTTTCACTTTTCCCTATCTGTTCTGCCACTTCCTTAGTTCAAGTCATCGTCATCTTCCATCTCCTAATGGATTGCTCTGCCCTTTGTTTTACCCCTCATCTGTTCATCCATTACCCACACTGCAAGCTACATGACCTTTCTTTAGATAAAACTTGGCCATGTTACTCCCAAACCTTCAAAGGGATTTGAGGGTAAAATCCATATACCTTGGAATGGCATGCAAGGCCCTTCAAGATATAAGGGTTCTGCCAGTTTCTCCTGCCCCATCCTTCCCCATTCCTCTCTCATGCCGCAATCATGTTGAACTGCCTTCCACAGGGCTACAACTCTCTCTGGCCTCTGGACCTTTGTAAATGCTCTTTTTTAGATTCAGACTACCTCTCTACACCATAAACTTGCCTATTTTTCAAGGCTTGTAACGGATCACAACTTCTTCGAGTAGATTCTTACAGGTATTGAAATCTGGGCTAAGACCTATTGTGTGCTTTACCGAATCTTCCATAATATCTTTTTTTTCTTTTTTTGAGATGGAGTCTGACTCTGTCGCCCAGGCTGGTGTGCAGTGGCATGGTCTCTGCTCAGTGCAACCTCTGCCTTCTGGGTTCAAGTGATTCTCCTGCCTCAGCCTCCCAAGTAGCTGGGATTACAGGCGCCTGCCACCACACCCAGCTAATTTTTGCGTTTTTAGGAGAGACGGAGTTTCACCATGTTGGCTAGGCTGGTCATGAACTCCTGGCCTCAGGTAATCCACTTGCCTCGGCCTCCCAAAGTGCTGGGATTACAGGTGTGAGCCACCATGCCCGGCCTGTTTCTTTTTAAGTCTTGCCTTCTCCTCCAATGCTGGACACTGAATAGGTGCTCTGCAAAAACTGGTTTTCATAAAATCTTGATACTAGCTTAACAGACTATTGTAATGAAAAAAGGAAAATCTATAGGCTACTCCTGGGCAACACAGATTCTAGTTATCCTTATGTAGTAGAATCAGCCCTAAGCCAGTGTTGACTTGCCTAGAATTTCAGAAGTGGGCTATCATTCCATGAAGACCACCCATTCAGTCTGGCGTTAAAACTCTTTAGTGCTGTTGAGAATCAATCCCTGACAGAGAAAGGCCAGTTTCCTGAATGAGAAAAGAAAGGGCCATATCAGGCTGAGAGTAGAAAAGAATATCGTCCCATAAGCCCATTCCTAAGGATAGGGTAAGGCTACCCTTAAGGATAGGGTAAGGCTACCCTTTAGTGCTTAATCAAAGAGCAGTGAATGCCAAATAAAGGGAGATTATCTGTTCAAGAAAAGCCACGATGTTGTAGAGCATACAAAATAGTGGCAAATCACTGAATGGTTCACACATGGGTCCATCATCTAGGAATATTAGAGAAATGAAAAGTGGAGCACCTCCACTGGGGTATGTGTGTGTGTGTGTATGTCGTGTGTGTGTATATGTGCACGTGTGTGTGTAACTTTCAGGGTGGCATATTTTCTCTTCTCTTTCCTGCTCTTTCAACCTCTTTCTCAGGATTCTTGGGAATATATATAATACAGGAACAAGCTCTTTAATGCTTTTGCCACAGAGACAATGGATCCTGCCTGACTCCAAAGGAAGGATGGGTGTTGCCTTCTTTCTTTCCTCTCTCTTATCTTTTTCTTTTGTGACCATAGGGTAATTTCTTGTCCGTGCCGAGTTTTATTTTCTCCAGTTAGATTGTTAAAACATTCAGGTTCACTCAGTCTTTCAGCTCCACCCATTTTTGTTGTTATATCTCTGACCCACATTCCTATTAGAGGAATGAGGCTAGTCATAAATAATTCCTCATCTGCTAATTCTTTAAAGAAACTAGAAAGAGGAGGATGTGTAATTCGTATTTATTTCTGTATTATATGAAAGAATCCTAATTCTGGGTACTTCAGGTATTTAAGTGGTACTTGGTGGCTTACTAACAGGGGATGCTTTGGGTAAAACTGAAGCCAAGAGATAAAAACGTGTCATCAGAAACCTCTCTTTCCACTTCTCAACTTCTCTTATATCCACTTTGTTTTATTTTATATGCAGTCTGTACTAATCAGGGTTTGTGGCTGCAAAATCAGAAGCTAAATCTGGCTAAGCAAAACAGAAAGGGTTTTGATGAGAAGAATCCTGAGTAGTATACAGAATTGAGGGGAAAAGCAGAGAAGCAGTCTTGGAAAGAAAGCAGCCAGTAAAGGAGGCTGAGAAGCAGAGTGCACAGGCAGGAGCAGCTACAGGAAGAGACTCCATCACCATGAGATCCTTGACTGCCAGGCATTTGGCACACAGCCGCTGAATTCAACTCTGCTGTTGCCAGAGTGCATGACTTCTCACCATCCCTGAACCTTTGCATCGCTCTCTCCAGATCCATGTGATAAAATATATTCTAACTCCACACTCAGGAACTAGGTAAACAGCCATAAGGAATGTCTGCAGTTACTACCGAGATGCATCTGTTTGAGGCTCACTTTTTACTTTACCCCCATGAACCTCACTCTGACCAGTGGATGACAGTGGCATTCTGGGTCCTCGGGAATAAATGTTCAGAGCCAGGTTCCAAATATCCCTCCTCCCCAAGAAGTATTGTACAGTTGCCCTGGTATACATTCATGAATGCCTTTGGGGACTGCTTGGAGATAGAGTCACAGCATGCACTTCAGTAAAGGTTTCTAGGTTGCCCATCATTCAGAATGCTCTGGGATTTGTGAATTGATTCAGGTCTGGGAAATGGGAGAGTCATCCTTGTACAAGTAAGGGCTTTTTTTCTATAGAACTGGAAGGTTTTAGTTAAACAAATCAAATTGAGTTTTAGTTGCTGTCCATGTATTTCAGTTCAGAGACCCTGTGATCAATTAACCACTGTGGTTCAAATCTTCAATTATTCCCACTGGACCTGCTGCCTATTATGGTAGCCACATTCACTTTGTTTCTGCTGGTTAAATGCTGTTATTTGACTTTATGACATCCCATGATCCTGATATTATGGAAGCCAAGACAATTTTGGCATTCCTCACCCCACCACTGGCTATCGCGAGGTTGCAGAGTGCAGCCACTAGAGTGCTGTTCAAAGGTGTTGGCAAGAGCAACCCTCACCAAGGTATTGGATGAGCTTGGTGATATCTGGACCCTCTTGGGGAATATAATTCAAGGCTGGGTGTGTAGGTTCCCAGTCTAACTCTACTCCAGTATTCCTAATCCCTTAAATCTTTGTTTTTTGTCCTATACATGATTCAGAGGAAGCTTTGGCATATACATATTGTTTTGTTTATGCTGTCATCTCCTAAAGCATTGACTTTGTCTGTATAGTGGAGGCCATATCAGAGCCACATGGGCATTTCAAACCAGAGTAAAGAGGGAAATGCCAAAAAAATTTTTTTTTTTTTTCAGACAGGGTCTTGTTCTGTTACCCAGGCTGGAGTACAGTGGTGGGATCATGACTCACTGCAGCCTCAACTTCCTGGGTACAAGCAATCCTCCCACCTCAGCCTCCCGCGTAGCTGGGATTATAGGCACACGCCACCATGCCTGGCTAATTTTTGTATTTTTTGTAGAGGCAGAATTTCATCATGTTGCCCAGTCTGGTCTCCAACTCCTAGGCTCAAGCAATCTGTCCACCTAGGCCTCCCAAAGTGTTGGGATTACAGGTATGAGCAATTGCACCCAGTCCCACAACTTTTCAAGTTAAAATTAAACAAGTAGTTGCGTGTCTTACTTTTGCTCATATCCTAAACTTTTTCACGTAGTTATTCATATATAGCTGCAAAGAGACCAGGAAATGTGGTTTATATCTGTGTGGTCACATATTTGGGAAGAAGGAAAGAAAAGATTTTGAATAACAACTATCAGTCTGCCAAACAAACTTAAGCAAGAAAACATTTATGGAAGGATATTGAGTAGTTTACAGGATTATTAGAATGCTTCAGAGGTAGAAATATAAAACAGGCAATACCCGAGGGTTTCTAGATAACTGTGAATACAACCAAGTTCATGCCCCAGAAATGGTCTAGTTAAGATGCTACTGCAGATGAATACTTGTTTCAAGTATGTCTGGAAGTGCCATAACTGAACATTTCCTGCTGTTGTTGGAATTTTCACTCCAGCATTTTTGTGTAGTTAATCACTATTTTTGCAGTTTTACATCACAACCTTAATATCTGAAATAGTGGGTAGGAGAGTCACATTGACAAGACAGTCTGATTGAGTCACAGCTTTCAGGGGTAGGGAGAAAGAATGTTTGATCTTAGCTGGGCACGATGGCTCACACCTGTAATCCCAGCACTTTGGGAGGCTGAGGTGGGTGGATCACGAGATCAGGAGTTCAAGACCAGCCTGGCCAAGATGGTGAAATCCCATCTCTACTAAAAATGCAAAGATTAACCCAGTGTGGTGGCAGGCACCTGTAATCCCAGCTACTCGGGAGGCTGAGGCAGAGAATTGCTTGGACCTGGGAGGCGGAGGTTGCAGTGAGCAGAGATCACACCACTGCACTCCAGCCGGTGACAGAGTGAGACTCTGTTTCAAAAAAAAAAAAAAGAAAGAAAGAAAAAAATGTTTGATCTCGTTTATTATTAGAGTGAGTGTCAGGACCCTGCCTCCTGCTAAGGGCTACACAGTAGAGATCTCAAATTGGAAGAGGGTTTGGATATTGAGTAGCCCAAGAAAGACAAATCCCTGTTTTATAGACTGTGTCTTTTTAGATAGCAAGCTGTCTGTCAAGAGATCCAGCTCGTATCTTCTCAGCCAGCGACCTCAACAGAAAGAGAATGTCTCTCTACCATTACCCACGTGTTAAGCTCAGGGAAGATGCTGATGGACATGGTTTGGATACTCATTTCTGTACTCATCACTGAGGTCTAAGAGTGGAGTATTTTGATTGACTCTTTCTATGCAAACATGCCCACATTTGTGACTAGGAGTGCTTAGGAAAGCGCTGAAATTGAAAGCCATTCATAATCCGTGAAGTGGGGAGAGGGAGGTTGTCCCAAGGAAGATGCACTGGAAGACAAAACTACAAAGTTCATTTTAGAGTTCTCATAATCATCTGGTTTATCTCTTGACTACCATTTTAAAAAAAACTTACAATACCTTCCTTTCTCAGTTACCTGAATATCACCATATTTCATTACTAATGAAACTTTGGTTTCATCAGGTAGCTCTTTAAAGCTGTGGTAAGGCTTCATCCATGAGGGACTAACTATGGGATTAGCCCTCTGGCCATAAACAACACTAAAACTGCAAAATATATGAGGCAACATTTTTTCAGGCATTTGACAATAGACTGCACAAAACTGCAATAATACTTGAGAGAAGGAAAACTCAAGAGATGAGCCCCACAGTTGCTATATTTGTCGGCCTGGGGACAACTTCAGACTTTGGAGATGCTGAACTGATAGGGATCTTTAGAGCAAGCCAGGGCACCAGAGAGGAAAGAGCTAAACAGAAAGGAGACTCAAAAATCTGGGTAGGGGTTCTTCATGAATCCTTGGCTAAGGCTAGACTGTGCATGTTTAGGATGAGTCCATACTAGGTTTACAGGAGAGTGGCTACCATGGAATTGAGAGGAGAAAGGGGTATCAGAGATGGAGCAGTGTTGGACGATAGTAGAGTGCTGGCTTAACTAGAGTGCAGAGCCCTTGTTAATACCCTGGGTACCCAGATGAGACACCAAAAAGGACCTGCTTTAGGAGGAAGGACCACTCTAAAGCAAGACCTACAATAGACCCACCCCAAAAAACCCTAAAAATGAGACAATGAGATCTGTGAGGCATCAGAGTTTGGAAGTTGACTCAACCCAGGTTAGAGAGTGTAAGAAAACACTTTGCACTTTGCACATGTCTGCCATAACAAACCATAAAACTAATATATAGGTTCAAGGTGCTAAGCCAGTAATTAAACTACCTCCTAGAACAAAAGTCAGCACTCTTCAGAGGAAGGTCATAGAATCAAAATAATCTACAATATGTCACCAAAAATGTCCAATATGTTGTAAAAAATTACCAAAAATAAAAAGAAATACCATAGAGAAAAAAATGGCCCAAAATATTTTAAGCAGCAATTATACATATTTTCAAAGATTTAGAATAAAATATGGTCTTAATGAGAGATCATATAGGGAATCTCAACGGAGAAATGAAAACTATCTTTTTTTTAAAAAAAGAATGAGATCAAAATTCTGGAACTAACATATAAAATAACTGAAATGAAAAGTTCACTATAAAGGATTCATAGCAGAGTGAAGATTACAGAATAAATTATCAGGGAACTTGAAGACAGATTTAGAGAAATTATAAAATATTAAGAACATGCGTAATTGAAATCCCAAAAAAGAAAGGAAAGTGAGAAAAATGGAGAAAAAAATTCATAAAAACAATGGCCCCAATTTTCTTAGGTTTGATGATTAATATTGACTTACAGGGCTAAAAGCATAATAAATTTCAAGCAGAGTAAACACAAAGAAAATCACAAGTGATGCAACATACTCAGACTACTTGGTATGGCATGTGAAAAGCCAAAGCTGATTAATAGTGTTTCCCTAGGGTAAGAGTTGTGGGAGGAGATTGGAGAAAGGGACAGAAAAGTTTTGGAATGGTAGAAATATTGTATGCATGATGTGAGGGTGGTTAAATGAGTGTATGCATTTGTCAAAACTCATCACATTTCACTTAAAATTTGTACATTTTATTATATGTAAATTATTTCTAAATAATGTTGACTTACAAAACTAGAAGTGATACTTAGTCAATCTAATACTTCAACCATTTTAACAATTATTTTGCCTTATTTTTGTGTCTTTACATTTTAGTTCTTTACATTTTAGTTCCTATAAGTCTGTTTTTATTGCTTTCTGTAAAAGGATGAACTAGACTCCAAATTAGAGTTGTATACACACAAATACTGACGTATCTTGTTTTGTTGCACTTTGCAGATTTTTTTTTTTTTTTTTTTTTTTTTTTACAAATTAAAGTTTTGTGCAACCCTGTGTCAAGCAAGTCTGTCGATGCCATTTTTCCAACAGCATGTGTTCATTTTGTGTTTCTGTGTCACATTTTGGTAATTTTGCATAATTAATATTATTACACTTTTAAACTTCTTCATAATTAATATTATTATTTTTATCAGGCAGCCTCCAAACCACAATAGGTTCAGAGAGGTTCCCCATTATTTTTATATCTGTTATGGTGATCTGTGATCAGTGATCTTCAGTGTTACTACTGTAGTTGTTTTGGGGTGTCACAAGCTGCACCCCAATAAGATGACAAACGTAATCAATCAATGTTGTGTGTGTTCTGACTGCTACACCAATTAGCCATTCCCCCACCTCTCTTCCTCACCTCAGGCCTCCCTATTCCTCAAAACCCTATTGAAATTAGGCCAATTAGTAAACCCTACAATGGCCTCCAAGTGTTTAAGTGAAAGGAGGAGTCACATGTATCTCACTTAAAATCAAAAGCTATAAATGATTAAGCTTAGTGAAGAAGGCATGCCAAAAGCCAAGATAGGCTGAAAGCTAAGCCTCTTGTGCCACACAGTTGGCCAAGTTGTGAATGCAAAGGAAACGGTCTTGAAGGAAATTTAAAGTCTACTCCAGTGAGTACATGATTGATAAGAAAGCAAAACAGCCCTATTGCTGATGTGGTGCAAGTTTGAGTAGTCTGCATAGAAGATAAAACCACCCACAGCATTCTCTTAAACCAAACTCCCTAACTCTCTTCAATTCTATAATGGCTGAAAGAGGTGAGAAAGCTACAGAAGAACAATTGGAAGCTAGCAGAGGTTGGTTGATGAGGTTTAAGGAAAGAAGCTGCCTCTATAACATAAAAGTGTAAAATGAAGCAGCAAGTGCTGATGTAGAAGCTACAGCAAGTTATCCAGAAGATATAGCTAAAATAATTGATGAAGGTGGCTACACTAAACAACAGATTTTCAATGTAGACAAAATAACCTTATATTGGAAGAAAATGACACCTAGGACTTTCATAGCTAGAAAGAAGTCAATGCCTGTCTTCAAATCTTCAAAAGGCAGGCTGACTCTCTTGTTAGGGGCTAATGCCACTAGTAACTTTAAATTTAAGTAGATGCTCATACATCATTCTGAAAATTCCAGGGCCCTTAAGATTTATGCTAAATATACTCTGCCTGTGCTCTATAAATGGAACAAGAAAGCCTGTATGACAGCACATCTGTTTACAACATGGTTTACTGAATATTTTAAACTCACTATTGAGAACTACTGCCCAGAAAAAAAATATTTATTTCAAACTATGACTGCTCATTGACAATGCACCTGGTTGCCCAAGAGCTCTCATGGAGATATACAAGGAAATTAATGTTACTTTAATTGCTAACACAACTTCCATTCCATAGCCCATAAATCAAGGAGTAAATTTGACTTTCAATTTTTATTATTTAAGAAACAAATTTAATAAGGCTATAGCTGCCATAGATAACAATTCGTCTGATGGATCTGGGCAAAGTAGATTGAAAATCTTCTGAAAAAAATTTACCATTCTAGATGCCATCAAGGGCGTTTGTGATTCATGGGAGGAAGTCAAAATATCAACATTAATAGAAGTTCGGAAGAAGTTGATTCCAACCCTCATGGATGAGTTTAAGGGTTCAAGACTTCAGTGGAGATCACTATAGATGTGGTGGAAAAAGCAAAAGAATGATAATTACAAGTGGAGCTTGAAGATGTGACTTAATTGCTGCGACTTCATGATAAAATTTGAATGGATGAGGAATTGCTTCTTATGGATGAGCAAAGAGTGGTTTCTTGAGATGGAATTTATTCCTCGTGAAGATGCTGTGAACATTGTTGAAATGACAATGAAGAGTTTAGAGTATTACATACACTTAACTGATAAAGCAATGACAGGGTTTGAGAGGATTGGCTGCAATTTTGGAAGAAGTTTTACCATGGATAAAAAGCTACCAAATAACATCAAACGCTACCATGAAATGTTTCATGAAAGGAAAAGTCAATCGATGCAGCAAACTTCATTGTTGCCTTACTTCAAGACACTGCTCCAGCCTGGACAACATAGCGAAACCTCATCTCTACAAAAAATAAAAAATTGCCCAGGCATGGTGGCACATGCCAAGTAGTCCAGCTACTTGGGAAGCTGAGGCAGGAGGATTGCTTTAGCCCAGGAGTTCGAGGCTGCGGTGAGTTGCGATCATGCCACTGCACACTAGCCTGAGCAGCAGAGTGAGACCCTGTCTCAAAAGAAACAAACAACAAAAAAAGACATTTCTACAGCCACCCCAACCTTTAGCAACCAGCCACTGCCCTGACTAGTCAGCAGCCATCAGCATTGAGGCAAAAACCTTCACCAGCAAAAAAGATTACGACTCCCTGAAGGCTCAGACTACAGTAGAGTATAAACATAGCTTCTTTTTTTTTTTTTTTTTTGAGATGGAGTCTCACTCTGTTGCCCAGGCTGGAGTGCAGTGGCACTATCTCGGCTCACTGCAACCTCCCCCTCCCAGGTTCAAGTGAGTCTCTTGCCTCAGCCTCCCAAGTAGCTGGGATTACAGGCATGCGCCACCATGCCCAGCTAATTTTTGTATTTTTAGTAGAGACGGGGTTTCACCATGTTGGCCAGGCTTGTCTTGAACTCCTGACCTCCTGTGATTTGCCTGCCTCAGCCTCCCAAAGTGCTAGGATTACAGGCATGAGCCACCGCACCTAGCCAAACTTTTATATGCACTGGGAAACCAAAAAAAAAAAAATGTGTGGCTTGCTTTATTGCAATATTCACTATATTGTGATGATCTGGAAGCAAAACTGCAGTATCTCCGAGATATGCCTATAGCATATGTTGCTTGCTATTTTCTCCTTATTAAATAGCAGACTTTAGCCTAGTCAAATTCACTCACATGAAATCTACCCAACTACACATTTTCTGCTGCCACTGAATCTTTAATCCCTTAATAGAATGCCTCAGTTACTGCGTCTATTCATTGGACATTATATATCACTGTTACTACACTATATGTTGAAATACATATTACTTATAATTGCAAATAAGATTCCACCCTTAAAATATTCATATAAGTGACTATGAAAGTGCTATAAAAACAACATGTTGTGTTTATAATTTGCCATTTTGTTTCTTGCCTAATTATTTAAAAAATTAAAATTTCGATATTTTGGATGTGATGTAAAATTTCATCTTATTTATAAAAAGTGTGCTGAGAATTTTATCCAATATAGACAAATTTAAGATAATCCATGTGGCATCAAAATAGCTTAAATTACTTAACAGCTATGATTGTTTGGAATTAGTTCTTCCTTTCCCAAGAAATGCTTTCACTGTGGATGAAAGCAGACTCTGGCTGAGGTTTTGTGATGTTATAATGATAGGAAAATGCTAGAAAAAGACAGAGGAGATGAATCTCAGTGTATAAACAGCGGAGACGCTAAACCTGTGAGGTTAATTTTAGTCAGTTCTACTAAAAAAAATTGTTTTTAAGTATAAGCCTATAGAGATAAGACAAGATGATATAAGCAGAGCAGAATAGTACATTTGATAAAGTATCTGCTAAGGTAAAGATATTTTATATTGAGTAACACAGAGTAGAAGAAGAATGGTGATTAAATCCAAACCATAAGACTTAGCAGTAGACTGGAGGGCCTTTCTCAGGGCAGGATTTGTAACCAGCAGAGAGGCTTTAAATCCAAGTTTCATTGCTTACTACCTATATGAATTCTATAAATCTTGGTTTTCATGTTTGAAAAATGGCTATAATAGTGCTTGCCTCCTAGGATTCTTGTAGAAATAAAATAAGATGCAAATTGCCTAACATGGTACATGGCACATAGACACCCAGTAAACATTTACTGATCCCTTGACATCAGAATAAAAGAAAAGGGCAATTATTCTAATCTTGGTACAGGGTGTGGCAGAGGATTTTTGCTCTGGCTTCTGGAAACTTGTATAAGTCAAAGCTTACAGAAAGGATGTCTGGCATTGGGCTAGTTATTGCTTCAAGTACACGAATGCCCCAGAGGGAAGCTTATACTCTAGATTTTCCAGGATGCAACCATTTACGCTGTAGGAAGAGGCCAGGAGCAAAGTAAGCTGCTTGTGAATAACAGAAAAACTGTCCTTGTGTGCTATGATGATAATGTTAATAAAGGAAGTCATTTCCCTAACCAAATTGATTATTGACCCGAAAGTGAGATAGAAACAATATTTTTTTTTTCCGGAGCTACATAAAGCCTGAAGAGAAGGCTAGGAAAAGGAACGAGCTCGAGAAACTGGGCAATGTTCAGATCAGCAGCTATGGAATACTCTCCTCATTCTTATGTCACCACAGATTTAATGCCCACAATGTCCCAGTGTCTGCACATTTTTATTTCGAGCATGAAATAATAATAATGACAGGCAATTTAAAATGATGACCACTATTTTTGTGTTTCCTTGAGAAATGGACCAATTTTCTCATCTATTCTGGCATATGGCATAGTGTGTGTGTGTGTGTGTGTGTGTGTGTGTGTGTGTGTGTTTGACTGAAAGAGGGAGAGAGAGAGAGAAAGAAAGGGGGGTGCAAGAAGAGAAGAATCAGACAGGTGATTCACACAACATTCTGCCCTCACTAAAGAAACAGATAATCTAAAAGTTCAAAGTCAGCTCCTCTAGGATATAGTTTAAAATAGTCTGATGTCAAGGGATGGGCAAAAGTTTGCTGAGTGTCTACGTGCCATGCACCGTCTTAGGCAACTGGCATGGTATAAAATTGCTATGGCAACCACTATTGCCTTGAACAATATAAGATTAAAAGAGTTTCTTTTTTTGTTTTGTTTTGCTTTTCGAGACAGAGTCTTGCTCTGTCACCCAGGCTGGAGTGCAGTAGTGTGATCTCGGCTCACTGCAACTGCTACCTCCTGGGTTCAAGTGATTCTCCTGCCTCAGCCTCCCAAGTAGCTGGGACTACAGATGCACACCACCATACCTGGCTAATTTTTGTATTTTTAGTAGAGATGGGGTTTCACCATGTTGGCCAGGCTAGTCTTGAACTCTTGACCTCAAATGATCCGCCCGCCTCAGCCTCCCAAAGTGCTGGAATTACAACCATGAGCCACCGCGCCTGGCCTTCTTTTGTTTTTAATTTTAATTTTTATCAAAACAATACTCATACTTCATGAAAATAAAATAATGTAGAAGAACTCAAGAAAACTGATATTTTCCCATTCAGTCTTTGACATATGGTCAATTCTTTTGATTGTTTCCATATTTAATTCTTTGGCTAGTTATTTTCATAAATGTAGTTAATATAATTATAACTGTATCCTGATTTTTCATTTATGATCATTATCAATTAACTCACGAGAAATGAAAATTTATCTCACAGTAATCTCTTCCTTCTCATCATCTTCCCAATATTTCATATTATTTTTAATTTTTCCATTAGTTAGTTTCATAATATTAAATAATATGGTTAAAATTATTTGTTTCCATCAACTTTCTCTGTATCTTCCCAAGCTGGAAAGTGTCCGCACTCCTCTACATTCCTCTTCTCCCTCACATTGCATCTTCTGTCAGCTCTATATTATTTTACATTGTCAAATATTTATTAACAATTAGATTATGTCTGAAAATTTTACCAAAATTCTTACTTTATCCATGGATTGACTCTAAATCTGAACATGAATAATCTTTACCTTACTATCACGATGTAAATGTAGTTTACTGCTTGGTCGAGTAGTGTAATAGGATTACTTTTGATTTTCTATTGTTTCAACACCAGGATTCTTGAGTCACATTAAAAAAAAAAAGTATTCCTAGCATTAAAACCTAATAGATTTTCCTTTTCCCCACTATTTCATTTGCCTAAATAGGTATGACATTTTCGTTTACTTGTTAATGTACCATACTTTTATAATAGGGTTTTTATTTTTTGTAAAGTCCTTTTTGCCCCTCTCTTACCTGAGAGAAGAGAGTCATTTCAGCCTTTTTTTTTTTTTTTTTTTTTGAGATGCAGTCTTGCTGTGTTGCCCAGGCTGGTCTCAAACTCCTGGCCTCAAGCAATCCTTCTGACTCTGCCTCCCAAAGTGCTGGGATTACAGGCCTGAGCCACTGCACCTAGCCCAGGCTTTTATTATCTCCTCAGTGATTACCAGATTTGATCACACATTTTACTGCATTCAGACTTCCTTCCTGGTCCCTTCTGCTTTTGGCTTTAGTCTGGACTGAAGTTCTTTAAATCTGCTGCAAATGTCATCCTCAAGATTCTCATCATTGTTTTACTGGTTTGAATTCACGGATTCTTGAATTTCAGGTCTCCTTTTTCTTTTTGCTTTCAATGACACTGGAGTAATGTCTTCTAGTACCTAAGACAAGTTGCTTGCAAATCACATTTTCTGAGTGCTTCCATGCTTTAATCTTTCATTATTGGCCAGACAGAATTTTCAGTATGAAAATAATTTTCTTAGGAGTCTTTAAAGCACTCGGGTTTGAGGGAACCTCCGACCTCAGCATCCCCAGTAGCTGGGACTATAGGCGCACACCACCAGGCCCAGCTAATATATTTTTATTTCTGATAGAGACATATTTTGTTTACTAGCATCCACTGTTACTCTTCAGAAGTCTGGTGACAATCTGATTCTTATTCATTTGTAAGTGAACTGTCTTGTCTCTCTGAAAGCTTCTTTTTAGTGTTTTGTAATTTTATGAGGCTGTATCCAAGTATAGGCCCTCTTTTATTCGTTGCACTGAACACTCTATCTGGTTTTCAGTTCTAGAAATTTTTCTTCCTTCTTTTCTTCTGAAATTTTTATTAATAGGATAATGATGTTAATGGATTGCTCTTCTAATGTCTCTTTCTTATTTTGTATATTTCATATTTCTATCTCTTTGATTTATCATATATTCTGAGAGATTTCTCCACTTTGTCAGTCCTTCAATTGAATGTCTAACTTCAGTAATCACCCTTCTATTCTCTAAGAGCTCTTTCTTCTTTGTCCGATTTTGTAGAACATCTGTGGCAACTATGGAGGTGCACCCTCAGATCTCCCTTCAAGCAGAATCTCCTGGAAAGGATTCAGTTAACTGACAGCTTCCAAGTGTGGTATGCTTGGAATTCCTGCTGTATTAAATCCATGCCCTCGCTCCCTGGGAAGCCCCAGCCAATGACTGAGCATGGTGGAGACTCCAGAGCCTGGTGATTTCTGTCAACTGGGATACCCCAAAGTGCTGGCTGAGATTTTCTTAGAGCTACACTACAGTCTGGAGCTCTTCCTTTCCAGTCCTCCTTACTTCCCCTCTCCTTTCATAGCCTATTAGATCTGCATCACAGTCTGAAAGTATATTTCTCTGCCCACTCCTGTTCCCTCTTGCCTTTATCTTCCAAAGTCATTGCCCCCAGTACATCTCTTACACTTATTGTCTTGGCTTTTGCTTCCTAGGGAACTAGAACTGGCAGAGCATCCTATCTTGCTTTACAAACATACTCACTTCCCATATCTCTCTATTTCACTTATTTTTATAACACCCAATACATCTAACAGGTGACATTTAACCTGGTGTAGTGACCTGGTGGGCTCAAATTGCACTGTAGGAAGCTGAAATTAACTAGACAAAAAGATGTCAACTGTACATCACAAAGGTAAAGGAGGAGACTAGGTGCACCTTTCCCCCAACTTTCCAGAGGGGGCAACATTTTTAATAATTCTAAAAAATGAAAAAATTGGCAATATTACATGAAAGTATAATATTCTTCCATCTGCTGCTGCATGTAATTTTCTGATTTTGTGGCAAGATATGCCACGGCCTTATTCAAATCATCTGCACCAAGAATCATGCAGTGCCTTGCACTTTTAGTTATCCCAGCACTTGCCCAAGTCTTGTTTTGCCACTGAATTTTAGGACTTTTAAGGAGAGGGACTGTGTGTTCTCTTTAGTGCCTCATAATAATAACGATAATAAGGGCTAAGCCGTTGTTTATCATGTGCTAATTATATGCCTAGCCAGGTAAGGTGGTAAACACTTTGTATCTATTGTTTCATGTGAAAACACAAAATCTCTGAGAGGTCATATAAATGGCCCAAGGTCCCACAGTTAGGATGAGGCACACATCTGCCTTCCTCCAGAATCTATGCTCTCTATCACATCCAATACTGTCTCCCCTTGTACCTGACACACAGAGGACACTCAATAGCTGTCAATCCATTGGTTGAGTTAAAACTGTTATTAACTATAGACAAATAGATAATAGAAATCTCATTTACTGTCCTATAATATGTGTTCTATACATTTGTGATGGGGAATGAATGAATATGCAGGGCTAAGGAAGCCTCATACATTCTCAAAAATTATCTTGCTAGGAGAAAGCACATCATTTGCCAATACCAAATCCTTTATTTTACATGAAGTTCCCTGACACTGTGAAGTTCTAATAGTAAGTGCATTTTTATCTTTGAAATACACCTTCTTGTTAAGAGGCAGAACATATCAAGTCTCTTAGTTTCCCTCTTACAGTATGTCATTTAGGGCCTCTGTGGAAGAGGAGGTAATGTGTCAATATATGCATGCTTGCTCTCATAGAGAAAACCAACTCTGTTTATCTAAGCTTCTCCCCATTCTCCTGGAGAAGTAATTAAACCAAATCACTGACCCCTTCTGGAGTAGCCCAGGAGTCGGTTTTATTTATGTGAAAGTAAACGATTTGAGAAAAAGAAAATGTCATTGGCCAAAATCAGAATAAATCCATTTACATGGAAAATATGCACAGGAGATTTGACAGCATCTTTTGTGATCTCTTTTTTCCAATGTTCAGAAACGTGAACTTTTATAACTACAAAGGTTATCCCTTTTGTTCTTAGAATTCCTTTGTGATTATACATAGCTCACCAGGGGTTGCTTGTCATGAATTGTTACAATTTTTCACTCAGCTGTTGTTTATCAGAGGATCAGGGTTTGCTCAGAAGGTGAATATCTGACTCTCCTCCCTCCCCCAGCAATAGCATAGTTATTTAAAGGCAAAATTCCATTTGTTTTTCTCCTAATCGTTTCCACCACCATAAAGCCATAACATGCACATTCACCTCCCTTACTTCGTCCATTCAGAAGATACTGGGGATTAGCAGTCATAACCCCAGAATATAAAGTGGTGATCCCAGTCTTTAGAATTAGGCTGTGACATGGACAAGAGTCTGGCACGCAAATCATCTTTGGAAACAAAGGCTGACTAGTGCCTAAGCACCATTTCAGTTAGTAGCCCATTTAAGGCACTACAGGAAACATATAAGCTGATACTCTCGATGCCAGATGCTAATGTTTAGGTTATCTCTTTGGAAGTGTTATATCACCTAATACGGAGCCAATCAAAGTGTTTGATTTTTCTCAAACCTGACTTAATACAGGCAAGACTTTAAAAGTTTAAAACATTTTGGCCGGGCGCAGTGGCTCACACCTGTAATCCCAGCACTTTGGGAGGCCAAGGCGGGCGGATCACGAGGTCAGGAGATCGAGACCATCCTGGCTAACACGGTGAAACCCCGTCTCTACCAAAAATACAAAAAATTAGCCGGGCCTGGTGGCAGGTGCCTGTAATCCCAGCTACTCGGGAGGCTGAGGCAGGAGAGTGGTGTGAACTCAGGAGGCGGAGCTTGCAGCGAGCCGAGATCGTGCCACTGCACTCCAGCCTGGGAGACAGAGTAAAACTCTGTCAAAAAAAGAAAAGAAAAGAAAAGAAAGTTTAAAACATTTTTCTGAAAGGCGGAATTGAATTGATCTGAAGGACAAAGAGGCAGTTGCCCAGTGAATCTGAATTTCTACAAATGTTTATCAATTACTTACCACCTGTAAGCCACTGGGTTGAATGCCAGGGATACAGTGGAATAAGTAGAATAAGACAGACATGGTCACTGCCATCATGGGGCAATGGAAGACAATCACTATATAAGTAAACATGAATTATGATTGATGTAGGTCCTACAAAGGCAAGATTTGGGAGCTATGAGACTGAGTAACAGAGGGATGCACTGCCACTTGGGTGATATAGGGGAGTCTTTCCTGAGAAGGTGATAACTTAGGCTGAGATAAGCAGGAGTTATCCAGGGGAAGAGTGAGAGGCAAGTAGTACAGCCTGTGGGAAAGCCCAGAAGTGAGAAGGAACCAGCAAGCCAGTGTGTCTTCAGAGCAGAGCCTGAAGTTCTTCACTTGGGATCCCCAGGAAGTCTTTGAAAATCGGGTAATTCTCTGACCACAGAGAGTGAAACTTGGTTATAGTGCATTTGCAATCCACTTGCTATTAGGCATGCAGTAAATAAGCAGCCATTTCCCAATGTGCCATAGCACAGCATGGTTGTGAAATGTAGTTCTCTCCTCCAGACACACCTGCAGTCATACCAAATGTTGTGTATACATGGTTATTCATTGGAGCATTGACTGTTCTAGCAAAAGACTGGGAATAACTCAGTGTCTCTCTGTAAGGAACTGGTTAAATAAATCAAGATATAACCACACAATGGAGTAGTATGCAGCTGAAAAATAATGATAAATTATTTACAGACTTAGATGAAAGGATCTCCAACATATAATATTAAGTGAAAAAATAAGATCCAGAAAAATGTATAACAAGTGCTACCGCTTATATAAAAAAAGTAAAAGTAAAGAATATTTGAGAGCATAAGAAGACAATCCACAGGGCACAATAATATTTGCAAAAGACATATGAGATGAAGGGCTATTATCTAAAAAATACAGAGTGGAAAGATATTCCATGTTCATGGATTGCAAGAATCAATATTATTGAAATGTCCATACTACCTAAAGCAATCTAGAGATTCAATGCAATCCCTATAAAAATACCAATGACATTCTTTACAGATGTAGAAAAAACAATCCTAAAATTTAGATGGAAGCATAAAAGACCCAGAATAGCCAAAGCTATCCTAAGCAAAAAAGCAAAACTGGAGGAATCACATTATCTGACCTTAAGTTATACTTCAAAACTATAGCAACCAAAACAGCATGGTACTGGCATAAAAACAGACAAATAGACCAATGGAACAGAATAGAGAACCCAGAAACAAATCCACGTACCTACAGTGAACTCAGTTTTTACAAAGGTGCCAAGAACATACACTGGGGAAAAGACATTCTCAATAAATGCTGGGAAAACTGGATATACATATGCAGAAGAATGAAACCAGACCCCATATATCACCATATATATGAATCAAATCAAAATGGATTAAAGGCTCAAATCTAAGACCTGAAACTATGAAACTACTATAAGAAAACATTGGGGAAAATCTCCAGGACATTGGTCTGGGCAAAAATGTCTTGAGTAATACCCAATAAGCACAGGCAACCAGATCAAAAAAATGGACAAATGGAATCACAAGTTATAAACCTTCTGCACAGCAAAGGAAACAATCAATGAAGTGAAGAGATGACCCACAGAATGGAAGAAAATATTGGCAAACTATCCACCTGACAAGGCATTAATAACCAGAATATATAAGGAGCTCAAACAACTCTATAGGAAAAAATCTAATAATCTGATCTAAAAATGGGCAAAAGATTTGAATAGACATTTCTCAAAAGAAAATACACAAATGACAAATGGGCATATTTAAAGGTGCTCAACATCACTGATTATTAGAGAAATGCAAATCAAAACTACAATGAGATATCATTTCACCCCAGTTAAAATGGCTTATATCCAAAAAGAGAGGCAAAAACAAATGCTGGCAAGAATGCAAAGAAAAGGGAACCCTTGTACCCTATTGGTGGGACTGTAAGTTAGTACAACCCCTATGGAGAACACTTTGGAAGTTCCTAAAAAAACTAAAAACAGAGCTATCATATGATCCAGCAATCTCACTGCTGTGTATATATTCAAAAGAAAGGAAATTAGTATATCGAAGAGATATCTACTTTCCCATGTTTATTACAGCACTATTCGCAATAGCCAAGATTTGGAAGCAACTAAAGTGTTCATCAACAGACAAACCATAAGCCAAATAAGCATCTTTTCTTTATAAATTATGCAGCTTCAGGCATTCATTTACAGCAACATAAATGGACTAAGACACCATGTAAGATGTGGAAGAAACTTAAGTTCAACTTACTAAGTGAAAGAAGCCAATCTGAAATGGCTACATGCTGTATAATTACAGCTCTATAATACTCTGGAAAAGGCAAAACTATAGAGACAGTAACTAAGATCAATGGTTTCCAGGGGTTGGGGGATGGAGGGATGAGTAGACAGAGCACGAGAAATTTTAGGACTGTGAAATTGTTCAATATGATACTATAATGATGGATACATGTTATTATACATTTGTCAAAACCCACAGAATATTCAACACTGAGAGTAAACTCTAGTATCACCTATGGACTTTGGGAGATAATGATACGTCAGCTGTAACAAATGTATCATTCTGGCAGGGATGTTGATAGTGGGGAGGCTCTGTGTGTGGAAGGGGACAGGAGATATATAGGAGTCCCTTTTTACTTTCCACTCAATTTTCCCGTGAACCCAAAACTGCTCTAAAAAATAAAGTTGATTGTTTAAAACAAAACAAAGTAGAGAATATATTTGCATTTGTTTGCATTTATGTAGGAAACCCTTGAAAGGTACTCAGAAGACTAATAGAAGCAGTTACCTATGATATTGGAGGTATGGGGCAGATGGGGATGGAGGTAGGAGGCTAACCTTGTATTTTGTACCTTTTCTTAATAGTCTTTGGGTTTATGAGACATGTGAATGTGTCATTTATTCTAAAAGTAAATTATATGAAGTGGGCACTAGAGTTAAACACATCATCTTGATCCCTGACTCCATCATTTATTAGCTGTGTGGCATTGTAACATTACCTAACTCTTCAGTGCCTGACTTTCCTCATGAGCAAAACAGGGCTGATAATAGTTTCTACCTCAAAGGAATGTTTTGAGGATTAAATGAGCTAAATACATGTAAAGCCACTAAATCAGTGTTCATCATATAATAGCTGCTTAATAAATCATGAGGGTAGTCATAATGCTGCTGCTCTCTAAAGGCATGTAATTTTTCCTATGATATCTGTGGCTTTCTCTGATGATTGAAATTCTTGATAGAATTATGAGTAATTTTTATTTTCTTTGTTATACTTAAAGTATTTTCCAAATACTTATAAAGATCATGCATGTGTGATGAGAAAAATCCATGTTTTTTTCATTATAGTAAGAACATTTGACACAAGATCTACCCTCTTAAAATTTTAACTTAAAAATACGGTATTGTTAACCAGAGGCACAATGTTGTATAGCCAATCTCTAGAACTTAATCATCTTGCACAACTGAAACTTTATATTTGATAAACATCAATTACCCTTTTCTATCTACCCCCAGCCCCTGAAAACCACCATTTTACTCTCTGTTTGTATGTATTTGACTATTTTAGATATCTCATATAGGTAGGATCATGCAGTATTTTTCTTTCTATGCCTGCCTTGTTTCACTTAGCATAATGTCCCCCAGGTTCATCCATGTAGTCTTGTATGGCAATATTTCCTCCTTGTGTAAAGCTGAATAATATTCCATTTTGTGTACATATCACATTTTTCTTATCCATTCATTCATTGATCAACCATTTAGGTTGCTTCCATATCTTTGCTGTTGTGAATAATGCTGCAATGAACACGGAAGTGCAAATATCTCTTCAAAATCCTGAATTTAATTATTGTAGATGAATACCCAGAAGTGGGATTGCTGGCTCATATGGTGGTTCTATTTTTACTTTTGTGAGGTACTCCCATACTGTTTTTAGTAATGATGTACCAATTTACATTCCCACCAACAGTATACAAGGATTCCAATTCCAATTTCTCCACATCCCTGCCAACACTTACTTTTTTTTTTTTTTTCAGTGATAGCCATCCTGATGGGTGTGAGCTGATACAGGATTGTGGTTTTGATTTGCATTTCCCTAATGATCGGTGACATTTAGCATCTTTTAATATACATGTTGGCCATTTGTATGTCTTTGAAGAGATGTTTACTGAAGTCCTTTGCCCATTTTTTTTGTTTTTGCAATTGAGTTGTGTGAGTTCCTTAGATATTTTGGATATTAACTCCTCATCAGATATATGATTTGCAATTATTTTCTCCCAATCTATAGGGTGCCTTTTCATTTTGTTGATTATTTCCCTTGTTGTGCAGAACCTTTTAGTCTGATATTGTCCTACTTATCTATTTTTTATTTTGTTACCTGTGTTTTGGTGCTGCATCCAAGAAATCATTGCTCAGACCAGTGTCATGAATCTTTTCCTCCCTGTTTTCTTCTACGAGTTAGATAGTTTCAGGCCTTAAATTTAAATCTTTAATCCATTTTGAGTTTATTTTTGTATATGGCATACAATAAGTTTATTTTTAAAAAATAGAATAAAAATTGTCCATCTTTAGTCTTAAACTCTGCCCACTGGGTCTTGCCTCTACCTGTGCCCTGCCTCCCACCCATTGAGACAGCTCGATGCACTCACCCATGTGCACTCTCCAGCTTTCCAAAAATTGCCCTTCTGGCCACACCCTCTTTCCTTGGTTCACTGTTGCTCCACGTAAGTCCTATGCCTGGCTTTAGAATTCTAACTTCAACCCTACCTCTTTGGGACTAATGTTTATATTTGTTTACTTGAGCCTTGATTATACTTAAACATAGGTATGAATTCCATCTAGTTTTGTCCCCAGGAAACCACCCCTGATGACAAGCTCTTGGCTGTCACCATGGCTTTGCCAATGCTGGCTATCCCCTAAGTTTGGGAATGGGTAGTGCATAGGAAGTTAAGATAATTTACATTTTATGCAGAATATATAATTTTTGGCATGATAAAAGAGTTGGCATCTGGGCATGAGTTCCAACCAAAGAAGTATTAAATTTATAAGACAGTCATTTGAATTTCTAATGTGACATGATAAGCATGCCTTCTTGTAAAAACATTTTACAGAAAAATAGAATAGCATGACTAGTGGTACAGACAATTCTGTCAACAACTGCTGGAGCTGTTCCATGCAGCATTCAAGAATTCCTTGATTTGGAAAAAACAAATAAGAAACATGCTATATGGAAGTGTAAGGATGACAGAGCCATGTGCTGATTGCTTGGGGTTTTAAGGAAAGGAGGGCAGTAGGGTGCATTTCTAGCCTAAGGCGAACATTGGATTCGACAACCAGAGAGAACTCATCTTGATGATTGGTCCTACCCAAGATCTCAACCACATTCTCTGCATTTCCAAGAGGCGAAGAAAATGAGCTGTCACTAATGTGTTTTATGTTAACTATCAATAGGCGGAATTTTTGAACCGTTGCATGCTTAGCATCCAAAATAATTCCCTTTAGGCTGACATAGGAAAGAGAAAAGAAAAGATAAAACAAAAAGTGAACATTTTTGCTGGTTTGAAAACATTTATAACCTAATTTTCTAGCCACCAGCATAGAAATATTTATTTCTCAGTATCATTTTTATGTTTATAGTACTTTCCAAATTTTCTACAGAAAGCTTAACTTTAAATTGGGAATGGGGCTGAGCATGGTGGCTCACACCTGTAAACCCAGCACTTTGGGAGGCCAAGACAGACGGATTGCTTGAGCCCAGGAGTTGGAGACCAGCCCAGGCAACATGGTGAAACCCTGTCTCTACAAAAAAATACAAAAAATTAGCCAGGCATGGTGGTGCCCGCCTGTAGTCCCAGCTATTCGGGAGGTTGAGGTGGGAGGATCACCTGAGCCCAGGAGATCAAGGCTGCAGTGACCTGTGATTGCACTACTGCATTCCAGTTTGAACAACGGAGTGAGACCCTGTCTAAAAATACATACATACATACAAAAATACATAAATAAATAAATTGGGAATAGGATTTTCTTTTTCTATATATTTTCCGCTAATATAAATGCAAACCCAAACATTATAAAAGCAAATATGTACGTTTTTATTTGTGTGTTTTCTCTTCCTCCTCTTTCTGCTCCTCCTCCTTATTCTTTTTTTAGTGAGTTGTAGTAAAAGTAGCAGAAAGTGTGCTTAAATAGAGAATCATAATCTGTAGAATGTGAAGTCACAAAAATTCTTTGTTGACACTTGGCTAATAATAATAGCAATAATAATAAACAGCTTTAAAGTGCCCTGTCAATGTCCCTACATGACACTTACACGTGGACTGAGCAATTGGTTTTGCTTTATAGCTATGTCCTGAGGGGCCTCCATAAAAAATGAAGCAAAAAGAAAGACACAAAAGAGAAGAAGAAAGGAAATGTCATTTACCCCCTACTTAGTGTATGCAGACCCTGTGCCAGATATGTTATATACCTGAATTCATCTGTTCTCCTCAAGGCCCTATGAATGGGTGCTAGTGTCCCAGTGATGGTGAGGAAGGAGATGATGGTGGTGGTGGTGGTAGTGGTGGTAACGATTACCATTTTTGAGGCTCTCTGTGAGCTAGGCACTATACTCTCTTCATTCAACCTGTATTCATTCAACAAATGTTTGTTCAGTGCCCATACTGTGTGCTAGGCACTATTCTAGGCACTTGAGATATATCAATGTACAAAACATACCAAAATTCTTGCTCCTATGAAGCTACATTTGGGGGTGAAAATGTCACTAGAGACTCCTAGATAATACACATATAAATAGGGAACTGAGAGAATATGTTAGAAAGAGATACGTGCTATGGAAAAATAATAGATCAGATCACAGCAGGTCAGGATTGTGGCATGGGGTTCAGGATGCAATTTTTAATCAAGTGGTGGTAGTAGCCCTGACTGAGAAGGTGATACCTGAAGCAGCTAAAGAGTTTGGCCGGCCAGCGGGTGGCTCATGCCTGTAATCCCAGCACTTTGGGAGGCCGAAGTGGGAGGATCATGAGGTCAGGAGTTCGAGACCAGCCTGGCCAACACAGTAAAACCCCATCTCTAATAAAAATACAAAAATTAGCCGAGCATGGTGGTGCACACCTGTAGTCCCAGCTACTCGGGAAGCTGAGGCAGTAGAATCGTTTGAACCCCGGAGGTGGAGGTTGCGATGAGCTGTTGTATTGAAATAATATTCTACCTTACGTGTATCATTTAGTGTGATCATTTTCTGAAATTCCTATAATTCTCATTTTACAAGCAAGAGGCCGAAGGGTAGAAAAATCAAGTAATCTTTGAGTAAGTGGTAGAGCTAGGAATCAAACCGAAACCAAGAATTGTCTGAATTCTAAGCCTGAGCTCATTTTATGACTGCCTTGAAAGAACAAGTTCTAGGTTCCCATTAGTTCATGACAACCAAAATATATGTTTCAGACATAGGAAGAAGCAGCATGTTCTATCTGGTTTAATAGATGGAGGGGAACAAAAATAATAAATTAATGGACTAACTTAGCAAATGAGTAATGAGTTCCTCCTATGTTTGTAGACACCGTGCTAAGTATTGGAGGTGCAAACTCACCCCTTAGATAGCTTATAGTTTAAGAGGTGAAAGATAGATATTCACAAATATGTATGATAAAGTATTATTGAAACAATTTTAAAAGAATCTATAAGCTCCAGTGGGGGCCAAAATAAAAGTGATCAATTCTAAGATGGAGGGGATGGACTGTGGTATGTGACTCTTTGCAGTAGGGAAAACTTTTTCTCTCATCTGATGTCTTGTATTGCCTAGTTCACAGTCTCATAGTTTAGTTCAAGTGGCTTAAGAAGATCTTGTTTTTCTCTTGAGGTGCTTTGCAGGAAAAAAATGTAAGACTTTCTCACTTGAAGCATCCTCTGTGGGTCTTACCACTTTGCCATCTTGCTGCGTTGGTGAGTCCTCTGGTGCAATCCTTCCAAAAGCCCCTGCCAATCATCAGGGAGGGAGCGTTGGGAAATGAAGACATGGTCTATGGGCACCGAGCCTATCCTGGGTCAGAATTCCTGATTCTACAATTTACTAAACTGTATAACACTTGGAAATCCTTGTACCCTCCTCATCTGTAACTCAGGCATAAAAATACCACTTCATAGCATTGTGTTAAATAAGACAGCCAAGACAAGATGAGCCTGACTCATAACAATTGCCTGAGGAGTGTGAGCTCTTTGTAGGATTATTTTAGTGACATTATCTTCTCACATCAGAATTTGTGGCAGTGCTGAACTGGTCATTGCTTCGGTCAACATTTATAGCTATCCCTCCCTTGGAAGAGGAACTCCAGAAGGCTGGCTGCTGGCTTTATTTATTATTCCTGCTGGAAGGGAGGAGGACAGAAGGCTGGGGAATCACAAGCCCCTTGCTGGGACTTCACCTCAGCTGGTTCCATCAGTAGCCTCACCCCAGGGATTACATAAATATTTTGTGTTCCCAGAACCTCGCTCTGGGCACTGTCCCAAGAGAGCTCAGTGTTTAGAATGCTGTGTCCTCAGCAGTCTGGCTTCAGACTTTATTAGTTAAGAGAAACTGCAGCAGACAGGAGCCCTCTTTTGAGTGTTTCTAGGGAGATAATGAGCCCATCACCATCACAATCATCAGTAAGCATTGGCTTAACATGTCCTATCTCCAGGACAGTTTGCTAGATGCAAAAATGATTCCATCCTTGGGGTCAGCCTAGTGTCACTTACTTCCGCTCCACTCTGGTCACACTACTTAATATTTGATGGCCCTTTGACATGAGACAGTAAGGACAGGCATCAGCCCTCAGTATTGGAGATGACTGCTCCCTGATATAGTCAACCACCAAATTCATGGCCTTGAGGATGAGGCAGAACCCAGACTGCTCAGCAGAACTCATAAACTCCCCTACAAAGAGTGTTTTTGTGATTTCCTGGGACACACCTGGAAAAGCAGAGTCATGGCCCACACAGGTGGGGGGACCTGCAGAGGGGGGTCTTCTGTAAACATAAACATGCATAGACTATTCCTATGGGGCCTGGAGCTCCTGGTCTAAAGCCTGGAGTAGGGAAAAGGAGAGCAAGAGAGACAGGTAAGTGAGTAAATACAAGGCAATGGGATATTTGCAGTAACAGAAAATAATGTACAAAACACTCAGCACAAGTGGCAGTTTATCTTGATTCCAAAAGGGCCTAAAATTCCTATTTATAGGAATATAGCTTGGTGGGACCTAGAAAATAAGTAGACCCCTGATGCTTTTTAAAAAAATTGCCAAATTGCAAAACCCTGCAAGGGCAATGATTAAGCCTATTTGACTTGTTTTATATCATAACTGTCATGGAGTTGAAAGCATGTGAATATTGAATATGGTGGAATTCCTACAATAGTAAAGAAAGGGACATTTGCAGGCAGTTTTGGGTGACTACTGGCACAGGGTGTGAAGTATGGACTAATTGGTTGAGTGCTGACTAGGATAAAGTCATCTCTCCATTCTCCATAATAATCTTCACCCATCTTGATTAGGTGATTTGGGCTAAATCAATTAAATGTTGGGCTTCGGCCTGTCCACAAAGTTGGAATTTGGCAGCCTATCCTCCCTTACAGAAGCACCAAGGAGCTGATAGTCTTAGAAAGGTGCTTTGTGTTTCCAGAAAGAAAGTTGTTTGAACATCTGAGGTCTTATCATTTGCGTGGTGTGACTCAATAAAGGCATCATTATACTTGGGGAAGAAAACCAGAGTTGAGACACGTGAGATGGGAGAATGTGTTCAAGCATGTCAGAAATAGACGAGAGGGTCATTGTCAGAAAATAAACCCCTGGAGCAAGCGTGGCATTGGAACGCATACCTAGAATGGAGGAATACTCAGGCAATCTTCTCTTTCGACCCGTCTGGGCTCATGTGTCTAATTCCAGGAGCTACAACTGAGAAGGGCAGTCAAATTTGGACAGGCTTCAGAGGAAAGTTGACGAGTTGATTGAAGGGCTGGAAAATCATACCTATGAGAGAAGGTTAAAGGAGATGGGTCTAGCACCAATGAACAGTGTGACTTTAGACAAGTCACTTAGGCTTTGAGGAGCTCTGTCCACTCATCTGTAAAATGAGGACAGTGACCTGGCAAAGCACTCAGGTCCTCCCAGGTCTCACAGTATTTTTACAGTCCAGGAGGAGAGGAAGCCAGACAGTAATTTGTCATTCATTTAAATTATATGCCTGTTACAAATCTCTGTCTTCCTTACAGGAGATATAGTAAGAGTAAAAAGGCTGGGACTGTAGGTATAGCTACTTTGCTGAAGACAAAGCAATGCCATAGAAGGCTTTCCGCAATTAAACAGAGCAGAATTCAGAAAAATAAACGTAGCTAACCTTCAAAGTTTTTGTTAAAATTACATTTTGGTTCTCATGCTTCAGAAATTAGAAGCCAACCCTCCCACCTGGAGCCCCTTCCCCTTGTCCTATCCATGCTGGCATAAGACCTTCTTGTTTCCTCCTCTTGGGTCGGGTGGGATGGGAATAATTTATCTGCTCTCAAAAGAGATGCCGGTAATTTGTATGTGCATGCATGGATTACAGGTCATCCCAGGACACTCAATCCATTTAAAAGCAGAAGAGAAACACCTACAAAAAAGTCCCACCCTTTCAATACTGTTAGGCCATTCAGCAGAGGCTGCCTGCCAGCTGCAGTCAGTTTGTATCCAAGAAGCCCAATAAGGTGATCTGCCTCTCGTGGTCCTTGCCCTAATCCCTCCATGCTCCACTTCTATTTGGAGGAGCCAAAGATTGGGAGCAAGAATAGATGAAAAGCAGAACAATCTGAGGCAATAGTTGGAAAACAGAACCCTAGGGCCTATGACTCCCATTCCTCACTGCCAGGTTCAAAGGCACAGGGTCATGTTACATGGAATATGAAAACCTAGGATCATGGCCTTGCTGATTTCACCAGCAAGGCTAACACTCAACATCCAAACGTCCACCTTCTAGTAGTGCTCTTACTCTGAACTGATGGTTTTCAACCTTGGCTGCATATTGCAATCACCTGAGGAGCATTTTTAAAATACCAATGCCCCAGCCCCATCTGCGGGGAATTAAATCTCTTGAGCAAGTGGGTTCCAGAAGGAATTGCCTTACATATTGACTGTGCCATGAACCACTATATTCTTCCAGTGGCAAATTAACTTAAAACACACAAAACATCAGGAGAATCACAAAGGAAGAAAAAAAAACCTAGCTTATAATACCATGTCCCTAACATATAATACACTCCTGTAAGGAAAATGGATGTGCTGCAGTCAAGAATAGGCCAAGGCAGACATCTGGTCCAGCATGACTCGGAAAGTTTGGAGTGCAGGTGCACAACTCCACACGTTATGTAACCATGTCATGTGAGGCTCGTTATGTAACCACTCTACTTGAGGCACATTAGGTGATCACCCACGTGAGCTCGAGCTTGGCTCAGAGCCACTATTGACTGTAAAAGGTCTAACTACCCTGCTGACATTGTACATACGGCTTGTGCCCACAGCTTGTTTGTGCCCATGGCTCGATCATGCCCAGAGAGACAGTAAAAACCATGTCGAAACTCTATGATTCCTTGAGTGTTTTTCCAGCTACCTGCCACTGGTCCACCCACTCCCCTCGGACCTCAGCTTGGGCTGAAATCTGACACTTGCCATGACAATTGGTGTCATGAACAGGATCCCAGAGTGAGTGAGCTTTTTGTCCCCACAGCTTCCACGTCAGCCATGTGGCCACAGCATGGGTTGTGGTACCCTGTGACAGCTGTGCTGTGAGGATGGGCTCCAGTGGAGACCTGAGCGGTGGTAGATGGGTCCCCCCTGAGCATGGAGAAGGCACTGAAGCATCTGGAAGCACAGAACACCAAGAAGGAGTGAGCCTTTACTGGCAGAGTTGGATGGGTGTTTTTGACTATGCTACACAACCAGTACCTGAGGGATGCAGCATGGGTAAGGGCCCTCCAGGCACAGGTGGGGTGCCTGGAGGCCCAACTACATAGCTCAGAAAAAGAATTAGATGCTGCTGTGAATGGGGCAGGCAGGGTGCCTGAAGGCCTGGCTACAGAGCTTGGAAATGGAATTAGAGGCTGCTGTGAATGCAGGACTGGGTCCGTCGTCTCAGCTGGAGATCCCCACTTGATCTAAGTCTGCACCATAAAGAAGGGGACGCTGCCTCGCCCACAGGGGGCCCCCCACACAGGAGAAAAGGAGGCCCCAATGAGTGACGTGGTCACAGATGTGGAGAGATATTTGATTTTGGCCTGGATAGACTGAGAGAAAATTGATAAGCAGCCCAATGAAGTACTCTTAACTTTGTGGAGACAGTTGTCTTCAGAGCAGCAATTCCAGAAAATGCCCAAGGGGAAGGACATTGCTGTGTGACCCAGTCACACCCCGGTGCTTCAGCTCAAAGACCACTTGCTGCAGCCAGGTAGAAATGTAGAGCCTTTTCTCTTTGATTAGGGAACTGGCCGAGGTGCCTGGCTTGGGGGGACACTGGACGACCAGAGGCCACATGTGGAATTGCCAATCTACCGGTCCCCTACCAGTGTACAGCAAGTGCTGGGCTGGTAGACACCAGCGCAGATACATTCTGGGGGGATATTTTACATGGCTTGGCAGCTGTGCCATCTATCACCAACCTGATGGACCACTTGACAGAACTGGGACAGTACCACTATGTCGTGGACTTGGCTAATGCATTCTTTTGCAGAAAGCCGGGAAGTTTGCCTTCATGGGAGGGTGACAATGGACTTTCACAGTGTTGCTGCAGGGCTATGTGCATAGCCCTACCGTATGTCACGGTCTTGTTGGTGATATTATGCTAACCTGTGATTCTCTTGCAGATTTAGAAGCAGTAATGCTCCCCTTGTCTAGAATTAAGATGATGACCCTGAGACAGCCTTTCTAGCAGCTAAGTGGGCTATTCAACAGTCACAAGCCCTATGGGTAATTAACCAGGGGCACCCATTTAAACTCGATGTGCATGTGACCACAGATAGTTTTGGCTGGGGCCTATAGCAGCACTTGGAGCACTTGAGAACACCAGTAGGCTTTTGGTCCCAAATAAGGAAAGGAACTGAACTCCAGTATTCATTGATAGGAAAGCAGTTAGTAATTGCATATGTTGCCCTTCAGGCTCACGAGAGCGTGGCAGGACAGGCTACAGTCATCAACTTACCTGATAGTGGGACAGATGCATTCATGGATAATAACTCCCTGGACTGGGAAAGCAGTTAGCAACTGTATAGGCTGCCCTTCAGTCTCATGAGACTGTGGCAGGACAAGCTATAGTCGTCGTGCAGATGACTTACCTGATAGTGGATGGGTGCATTCATGGATAATAGTTAATGACCCCCTGGACTGGGATGGCACAGACATCCACTTTAGCAAAGTGGAGTGCCTACTTGGAGCAGCAGAGTACACTGAGTACAAGTCCCTTTGCAGCAGAGTTGCAAGAGGTCTTGGGACCTGTGGTCCTAATGCAAGATAAGGCCATGGGGCCTGAGGCACCCCTAGACCCTGAGCCTTCACCATCTAAGGAAAGTCGTCCCCCCATTCCCAATGGTGCATGGTACACAGATGGGTCTAGCCGAGGTGCTGCTGCTGCCTGGACCGGACCACTATTGCAGTCCAACCTAGTACTGCCACCATATGGTTTGAAACTGGGTGTGGGCAAAGTAGCCAATGGGCTGAACTTACAGCAATATGAATGAAGATCACCAAGGAAGTGACACCTATGACAATCTGCACCGATACCTGGGCAGTTTATTGAGGCTTAACCTTGTGGTTAACCTTGAGATTAACATTTGAGTTAGTGGGCTGGGGAAGGCAGACCCACCCTTAATCTGGCAGGTACCATTTAATCAGCTGCCAGCGAATGTAAAGTAGGCAGAAAAATGTGAAAAGTCTACACTGGCCAGGCCTTCCAGCCTATATCTTTCTCCCATGCTGGTTGCTTCTTGCTGTTGAACACTGGACTCCAAGTTCTTCAGTTTTGAGATTCAGTCTGGCTCTCCTTGATCCTCAAGCTTACAGACAGCCTATTGTGGGATCTTGTGATCATGTAAGTTAATACTTAATAAACTCCCATATATATCCTATTAATTCTGTCCCTCTAGAGAACTCTGACTCATACAGTAGGGAAATAAAAACCTGGCTTAGTGTATAAAGCAACATTGGGGTAACATCACCATGGGGTGGTTGCCTGCTATAACCTGGAGTTGTTGCTCCCTGTATTACTGCTGTGGCCTCTGGTTACACAATTCCACCCTGTGGGTGCGTCTCCCTACTAGAAAACTCCCTTAGCCTAGGGGGTGGGATGTAAAGCCTATGTGTTGAACCTGTGTGTCTGGGGCCTGTGTGCCCAGATCCTATGTATAAGGTCTATGTGTCAGACCAGCGTCCAAGGCCTATGTCTCCCTCAGCCTAGGGGATACAGTGTAAGAAAAATGGATGTGCTGCAGTCAAGAATAGGCCAAGGTAGATATCCAGTACAGCATGACTCAGCAAGTTTGGAGCACAGGCACACAACTCCACAAGTTATGTAACTATGCCATGTGAGCACATTAGATGATCACTCACATGAGCTGGTGCTTGGCTCGGAGCCACTATTGTCTCTAAAAGGTGTAACTACCCTGATGATGTTGTACATACGGCTTGCACCCATGGTTTGTTTGCACCCACAGCTCACTTGCACCCAGAGGGAGAGGAAAAGCCATGTTGAAACTGTCTACGATTCCTTGAGTGTTCTTCCAGCTACCTGCCACTTGTCCACTAACTCCCAATGGACCTCAGTTAGAACCTAAGAACTCCTTAAGAAATTCTCTTCTTGTGGAGATGCTGTTTCTTCACTCCTATGTTAAGCATTCTTTTATGCAGTATCCATTGATTACCTGATCTATATGAAGAATATCTACCCTCAATGAGTTGTCTGTAAAAAAATTTAGTGGCAGATTAATGTTGATATCCACCTATTGTTGCTGTTTCTCCCAACCATTGTGATTCTGTCATAGTGCTTGGCACTTAGTAGAAGCTCAGTATGTTTTTGATAACTGATGGACAATCTTTGACATTGCCCCTGAAAATTTCAGCCCACCACATGCTTAGATGGTATTAAGGAAATATATTCAGAATTTAGAATGGTGGTAGCAGTAAATCAATGTTTCACATTCATAGGGGCTACTGGCGGTAGGATGGGTTTACAGAATTTCATTTCCATCTACAGTTTTCCTGCCCTATTTCATCTGTCAGGCAAAGGGTTCACATTTGTATTCTCTCTGCAGGATGTTTTCACCTTGTCTGCATATTCATCATTAAATAGTTCAAGATCAATTGTAGAGTAGATAAATAGTGAAACAGTGAAAATCTCTTTCAGAGTTTATGGCAAATTTGAGAGCTGGTTTCTTTGATTCCAGTTATACCTGGGTTATTGTTGCTGTTTAGCGTTCCTTTGCAGTTCCCCTGTAGGTGCTGGGTGATGGATGGGGCAGGAATGCAATTTATCAAAGCATTGTGCTGCCAAACAGATTGCAAGACACATAATGCCACTCATCAGTACCCACTTACAAACCTGTTTCTCACTCCTATTCATCTTGTTCAAGCTTCTGCCTCTACCTGAAAGGCTTCACTCACAACCACCTTCTTCATTCACTTCTGGCCATTTTAGGTTACCTCCTTCAGAAAATCTTCCTTGGGACCTTGCAGTCCTGATGGTATCCACTGTTTCTCCCTATGACCATACCTACCATTTGAATTTGAACTTATTAAGGAAGAGAGCCTTACTATAGGGAGACGGAGGAGTCAAAGAAAGACCCACAGTTCCAGCCTGGTGACTTCTGTAGCAAGGAAGATAGACTTTTCTGTTCATTAGGGGAGAGGGAGAAAACATTTTTTCTCAGAACATGTTTGGATGGTGGCTAGACAATTATATATTGAGTTTATATTTTGATCAAAAATGTATTAAGTGTCTATAAACTGCTAAGTGCTGTGAATTCGGAAATGAGTAAGCTTATAGTGACTCCCTCTTCCTTTGGAATGCCTTGTGGTCATCCTCAGCTCTCCAGGCCTTCCCTGACATCCTAGGGCTTCACCTCCTCACCTCCCCCTTGCAACACAGTGCTGGCCTCTCACTTCCCTCCCCTGTTTTTAGTCTCTTTTCTCCAACCAATTTTGCAATCAGTGTTTACACTAATCTTCATAAAGGGAAAGGCTTGCTCTCGCCTTGCACTTGCACTTGCTCAAGAATCTATAATGGCTCCCTGTTAGTTTTCTTTTTTTTCCTTAAAGGCCTTTTTGTTTTGTTTTGTGTTCTGTGTTTGTTTTTCTTAAAATGCCTTTCCTAAAATGCTTCATTGGCTGACCGCATCCAAACTATTTAACTTAAATCTACCTATTACTTTCCTTCTTGCCCCATCTACCCAACACAGATTGTTCACTCCAGTTTAGCTGGCTATTTCCCTTCCTATCCCATCAGCCTGCCCAATTCCCTCCCACTTTCCTCATTGCGTATGCCAGCATGTGGCTTTGTTCAGCTCCTCACTCAGCAGACAATGCCCTCCTCTCTATGCTATGCCAGATTTTCTGCCTGTCCTCAAGGCTTATCCCAACGCCATCTCTTCCAGGACTTCTACCCCACCACTGCAACGCCCACTTGCCTCTTCTTTCCTCGGTTTTCTTCTGCACTATAAGCTGGTACCATGACTCCTTATGTTTCCTTAAAAGTTGCATACTCCTGAGACAACATATACTATTTCTTTCGTATTCTTCACTTTGCCTATCATATCTTATCCAGCAAACATGTTGATGCTCATCATCTCTTAAGAAAGAAAACCACTTTGGGAGGCCGAGGCACGTGGATCGCAAGGTCAGGAGATCGAGACCATCCTGGCTAACATAGCGAAACCCTGTCTCTACTAAAAAATACAAAAAATTAGCCAGGCGTGGTGGCGGGTGCCTGTAGTCTCAGCTACTTGGGAGGCTGAGGTGGGAGAATGGCGTGAACCTTGGAGGTGGAGCTTGCAGTGAGCAGAGATCGTGCCATTGCATTCCAGCCTGGGTGACAGAGCGAGACTCCATCTCAAAAAAAAAAAAAAAAAGAAAGAAAGAAAGAAAACATACCTTATTCACTATAATAGATAGGGTTGTTATAAAAGGCCAGTTTGAAAGGGTATAAAACACTGAGAAACAAGCTCTGAATTCATGTAGGAAAAATAAAATTAGGCCATGTAAAAGAAGAATCATGTATATGATAACTTTGATATACTTAAGATACTTGTCAGAGCAATTATCTTGATAATGCTATCAGTAATAAGAACAGTAAACTATAACCATTATTTCAATGTAATTCAACACACATGAGAGCATTTAATGAGAATGTACCATGTGGTAGCCTTGGGACTTGGCAGAGGACCTCAAAAGGTAATAAACTATAAGCAGAAAATAACTATATCAGGTAGTTATATTTGGGTAATATCAGGTAATTATATATGGATAATATTATAATAGTGATAGCATTTTTAAAAATTTACTTTGGCTTATAGTATATGGAATGACTCATGAAATCTGGACCTTGATAGAGGATGCAGGATTTTTGAAAGGGAGAGGTAGGACCTTATAGGGTACTGGGGATGAAAGGAAGGGTAGAATAGAGTGATAGTGCTCAGTGGAACAAATTGCATAGAATTTGAAAGTATGGATTATTTCAGACAATCATCAGTTATATGATATTTAGTTGGAACATGAGGTATTGGGAAAAGGGAAAGAGTATCAGAAAATATGAAGGGTTAGAAAGGTTCATTGGTGCCAGATTGTATAGGCCTGAGGGTTTGAACATTTTACATAAGAAAAAAAGAAACTATTGAAAGTTCTTGAGAAAGTCCTGACTGCAAATTCTTCAAAATTTTGCAGGATAATTCTCTTTAGGAAGTTGGTGAAGTAAAAACTTGGCCTAAGGCAATGAATTTCCTTTCTGTTTGAAACGCTAGACTTGAAAGAAATATGTCAAATAAAACTGAACAGTGTTGAACATCTCAGATATCCAGGAGTTTGTTCTCTAACGTGTAGAACTTTGTTGAAATGTATAATATTTGTATGTTCTCACCATTGTCATACAAGCAAATGGCATGCTTTTGAGAATGTAGATCTCCTCAGATGTTTCCTGGCTAGTACAGGATGTATTTTCATTTGGAAGGTTGGCTGTCTGGAGCCCTAACTTGGGTTCACTTGCACCTTGCAGGGTTGAAATGATTTTAGGTGAAAGGTGACCACCATCTTTAACAGGAACAGTTCTTTCCACTTTTAGCAAGAGTGCCCACTAATGTAAAAGTAAATCAGGGAGGCTAAAATCAAAAGGAATTAATTGTCACCAACAATTCCATTTGCATTTATTTATTCATAATTAATATTTACTGGAAGTGGCAGCTTATTTTCTCTGGATCATTAAAATGTGCTCATCTGAGACATAAACAAAGCCAGCAATGCCCAGGAATCAACTGGAACAATTCAGTTAGTGATAATTGCATCACAGCTCCCCTGTAGCATCTCGCAAAGGTTCATTTGATTACAGTTACTAATGGCAATCCTGGCAAATGGAGGTTATTTATTAGACTAGTGGTTCTTGGGTTTCTACCCTTAGACAGATTTGAGGGGGAAAGGACACTGCTCTGCAACTGCTCTCCCTCAAAAACATTTCAACACCTTGCCTAAACTGGTGAGAATACAGTAATATAATAGTGGTAAAATGGTTAGAAATTGATTTTGCCTTATAGTTCATGGAGTTGACTCATGGCATCAGGGCCTTGATAAAAGATGCCGGATTTTGACAAGGAGAGAGAAAACATTGCAGGGTATTGAGGAATGAGGGAAAAGGTAGAGTAATAATGGTAAGAGAAGCAAATTGCCTGGGATTTGAAAGCATGGGATGAAATAAGCAGTTATTTATATGTCTAGAAAATGTATTATTACTGTCCAATTTTAAGCACGAATGCTTTAAACTTTAAGGAACTGGTCTTACCTGAGTCCCATAAATTATATTTTGAGAGCCATTTATCAGATAATTGATAAATGAAAACAAAATCAAACAACTCATATGAGGCAAGAAAGAGAGCTGAAGGAATGGGTAAAAGACAGTCAAGAGCATGTTTCGGAGAGTGCCAGCCCCCAAAGGCTGGGCTTGTGGTTCCTCTTAGAGATGAACAATCTTGAATCTTCTATTTCAGATTCTTGGCCAGAAACACCTTATCTTAGAGTCCCTCAAGTTCAGACCTGACCTAAGACATGTTATTTCTCTACAACCACTGAGTCTGTTAGTGTTGTACACATATTAAATGCTCAATGGTTTGCTGAACAAATCTTCATAGATACTTCAACTTACATATTTAAAGAAAGCTGAACCTGAATGAAGAGATCTCTATGTCTGGATAAGGTCCGTGGTTTGTTTCCAAAGGGGGCAAAAGTTGGATGCAGCCAGAGATTCTTTGTTGATTTGTTCATAGTTATCTATTTTTTGAAGGTTGGTTTGTTTATTGTACTATGTTTTTTATAAAGCTGAATTGATTGCAAAGGTAAAATAAGAATTTCTTTTCCCAGGGCTATATTCATTCTTCCCAACTGAGGTGGAAAATTCCAGTTATAGTTTTAGCAGTACTTGAACCATCTTCTCCCTAATATAATGCTTCTAGGGAACATGGGGAAATTCTTAAGCCTGGGTAGCCAATATGAAAGATCCAGAAAGAATCAAGTATAATGAGAATGTCTGAAAGAATTTGTTCTCTCAAGCAAACTGGTCTATCAGAAGGACTAATAGCTTAGGCCTATTTTGCTCACCATTTTAGAGGGGCTACTTAATCTCCTAGTGCCTGAGCTTCCTTGTCTGTAAGATAGGAATAACAGGCCAGGCATGGTGGCTCACACCTGTAATCCCAGCACTTTGAGAGGCCGAGGGGATGGATCACTTGAGGCCAGGAGTTCCAGACCAGCCTGGCCAACATGGTAAAACCCTGTCTCTACTAAAAATACAATAATTAGCGAGGCGGGGTGGCACATGCCTGTAATCCCAGCTACTCAGGAGGGAGACTGAGGCAGAATAGCTTGAACCTGGGAGGCGGAGGTTGCAGTGAACTGAGATCACACCACTGCACTCCAGCCTGGGTGACAGAGCGAGACAAAAAATAAAAATAAAATAATAATAATAACAATAATAATAAAGAGTATTGTGAGGATTCAACGAGTTACACATGTAAATACTTGGAAGAGTGCCTGGAACATAGTAAATTTTTGATTAATGCTAGTTTTCATTATTTTTCTTAACCTCATTTTTTCTGAACTTGTAAAATACATTTACATAATAGCAGTCACCTCTCCTTGGGGATTTAGAAATAGTACCCACTATTTATTGAGCATTTATTATGTTCCAGTCCTCCGGCACATGTATACTTTGATCCTCACACTAATCCTATGAGAAAGTTATTATCATCAGTTTCAGTCAAGAAACTGAGGATCAGAGAAATAACTTGGCCATACCTAATAAGCAATGGAGCGGGGATTTGAACTCCCACCCTACTGGGTTAGTTCTCTAAGATCCTAAAGAAACTGCTTTGTATCCCAACATGAAACTGAACTCAGTTAAAAATAAGCACACGGGCTAAAGACCTCTTTTCCCTGACTTATCTCTCATAGCATAGATTGCTTGGTGCCTCTCAGAGAATTTCCGCTTAACACCCTGAGATTAGTTGGCCTTGTGGCTCTGATCAGTGGAGGTCTGTTTAACTCAAGTCACATGTGGGTATTTTCACTCCAATCATAACGTCAGTTCTAAATCTGTTGGTATGTCACAAAGGCACAAGTTAAAACCCAGGAAAGAACTTGAGCTGTTACTGTTCCCAAGTAGAAACATCCTTAGCAGCTTATCTGAACAGAAGGCCAATCTAAAACCTTGGAGGTTTGCCCAGCCCCGGTTTCCTGTCTAACTGAAAGCAGAGAGCCCAGACACAGAGCCAAGAAGTTCACGCTTGTGGGATCAGCAACCTAAATTTGAGAATTTGGATCAGTAAGACCAACTGCAGCCTGCAGCCAGAGCCGTGCTGGAGTCATGGGCCCGATGGTCCCAAGAGTGCAAGGAAAAACTTATGAGATGACTAAGGTAATTGTTAGGAATGAAATCAAAATACAACTAGGCAAACCAACTTCCCAACTGGCAGAGGAGAGATAAATCTCCCTGGGATTATTTTTATAGATTATTCTGCTATCTTTGGCTTCCAGAAATGATTTTTTGCTGTGTAATGCTGGTACTGACATGTACCGAGCACTTACCACATTTGTGATACTGTGCTAAACACTCTACACACTTCAGTCATGAGTGATTACAACTCAGGTATATGGACATGATTGAAAAGACTGGTACACAGCGTCAGAATTTCCATAGAGGATGTCATTTTAGCAGAATCTTTACTAAAATGAGCCACCCCTGTCCTTAGAGCTATATCACCTCACCTGGCTACCCTGTTTTCTAGCACAAGATCACCTTGAGTCAAGATGTTCAGTTTTGTTGTCACTGTGCCATGGCCATGACTGTGGGAATAACCCCATCTGCTTACCTTGGGAGGTGGAAACTTGACGAACCCAAGGTCCTTCCCCAGATACTTCCCAGTGATGCCTCCTGCTCTGGCTACCCTAAACCTACAGTCAAACTGTGTCTCTCTGCAGCTGAAAACCCCCCTTAATTGCAGTAAACAGGATAACATCTGTGGGAAGAAAGGGAACTATCTCTTCACATGTTGTTTTCTTAGGGGGGAAGCTTTCCTGGATAACCCACAAGAGACTTCATGTCTCATTGGCCAGCATTTGATCATGTACCCGTTTCTAAATCTATCAGTCACAGGAATGTGACTGCCATGTTTATCTTGGACTAATTGGGATCTGTCCCTAAGCCAGGGATAGGGTCAACTTCCCCAGAATCAAGTGAGTAGAGGTAGATCCCCGAATAAATCAGAGTTAAGAAGGAAGGGCTGGTGAGACTAGACACGGTAGAGCAGCCATCAGTGTCCGACGCAGGCCTCCGTATTTCACACAGGTAGTTTCCCTCCCTCCCACCTCATGCCCCAAATGAAGTCTTATTTTTCCTTAAGTACTGCTACTCTAGGTCTGGGTCTTGCTGTTCCCCCAAAAGAAATATCCCTCTTCATATTCCCAACCACTCTCGTAGCTACCTTTATTACAACATTTACATATTTTTTCACACCTATCTTCTTTTACACATCTCTCCTAGTTAGACTATGAGATCATGGAGACCATGTGTTATTCATTTTTTAAATTTCCAGTACCTAGCATAATTCCTGGCATAAAGCAGGTGCCCAATAAATGTTGGATTGATATGATTTGTTAATTTAGTTTATGAAAGTCTATTTCAGCATTACTTAGAATTGGATAGAACAAGTTTGGTTTTAAAAGTGGCAGAAAAAGGCGGATGATAATATTGTTCATAATCAATTTTTAACCTGCCTAATTCAAAAAAAAAAAGGATGTAAGGGAGCAGGGGTGCTGTGTGTAATGTGCTGTGCTTAATGTTGCTTTTCTTTTATTTCCCACAGCACACAGGACACGGTGGGGATGCAGCAACTTGGACCTCATCTGCCTGTGCTCTAATTCAAAGACAAATATGTTTCCCAACTTGCCCAAGGCTCTGGCAGGGAAAACCAGATCCCCGAACTCAGGTCGTTCTAGTGCAGCAATAACCAGCTGGGTTTTCAGCAACTTGGATGGAGCCATCTGTTTTCCCAGCCCACATAAAAATATGCACAAGAAGGGTGCAAATCAGCAAGTCCGCAGCTTCCAGAGGCCCCAGCTGGGATGCGCCCTCCCTTTGCGGACTAATGAAAGGTAAATCCAGTGTCAAAAGACAGAGGGCCAGCAGCAAGACTAAGGAGCTAAGTGAGTCCAGACTGGTCCCTTTTCTGCCTTTGCCTGAAATAGAGCCCATCTGGCTCCCTGGCCACTGTGCTTGTGTGAAGGGCACTGCAGTGCATGCTGAGTGCCCGGAAAATTACCAGAGGTCTCCCGCCTCTCTCTCTGGGGGCACCAGGAACTGGCCACATAGAAACTCTCTTCTCTGATGCTCTGCGTTCCTCTGACTGCCTGGTCAACCCTTAAGCTTTCACATAATGAGCCTGGTGAGCCCAGGTGGTCAGGAATAGAGGGGCTTTTTGTGTCTTGGTCTTAGAGAAGGGAGCCCCTCAGATTTTCCTGCATACTCCCCCTTCCTTTCCTACCACTCCACATCACAGAAGGGAATTTAGAGTCGTCTTGGCTCTCCAGCTAAGACAGAGGACAGTAGATTCCACATGAAAAGCCAAATTAAATGGGGGTGCTGTTACCCAGCCACCCCAGGTGCAGATGGCTTTTGGCAGCCCAGTACTGGGCGGTGATTGAGAAGAGTCTGTCTCAAAGTCATTACAGTTAATTGTCACAGAGTTACAGACTCATCTGCAGGCAAAGAGCCAGCTCAAAATCCCCAGGGAATTTTCAGATGGATTAATAAACAAAATGGCATATGTGTAAAGCAGCTGATTCTCTACAAAGAAATGATGGTATTATTTCTTTACTCTTCATTCCTGGACCGAGGAATATTTTACAGTCTCTTTCACATCTTGAAAGGCATTTGTCCAATAGGGATCTGAGTCAGGGGAAAGTATTTTCTTCCTTGTTTTTATCTAGTAGCACAGACACTTTCACCATGGGGTTAGTGCATTTTTCATGGCTCCTGGTTCATCTCAGAAAAATGCACATCAACCCGGCCATCCTGTTGACTAAGTGGCGTTCACTGAGCCAATATTCCACGTAGAAGCACTGATGCGGTCTTAACAGTGGTAGAGTAAATGGCATCACCACCTGTCTACATACGTAAAACAGGTGCACAGTTGGGAGCTGGAGCCATAGCCTCATTGATATCATAGACAGAAACAGGATCTGTTCAATAGCACTGGTACTGAGGAGAAAAGCAGCACAGTACTGGATCCTGCACATCACTTCCTTTTCCAGTTTCTTCTTTGATTTTTCTGCTAAGGTTTATATGATTACTCCTGAGAAGCAGGAATTGCCTCAGAAAGTTATCCTGCTCTTTGGCATAACTGCCCTGCTGGCTCACCCTGCCCCACAAACTCTGCCAGCCCAGTGTAAGGAAGAGAGCTGAGCATCTGCTAAAGTCCCTCCATCACCAGTGATCTGTGCCTGAATTTGTCTTTCCTTCCTGCTTGTAAATTTCATTTCCTCTAAGCCTTCTCTATATTACATAGCCCAGAGAAGTACTGGTTAACGAAAAAATGAAAAGCTTGACTTTACAAATGAAGAGGAAAATGCACTCTTTAAAAAAAAAAAAGTTGCAGCTAAGTGAACTTATATGTGTGCAAGAAAATTGTTTTGAGCTAATAATTACATTACGTTACCGTGTTTTGAGTAATAATTACATTACGTTACCGTGTTACTGTCTGAAGATATTCGTATTTTGCTTTTTTTTTTTTTTTTTTTTTTTAGCAGAGTGTTTTTCAGTTGCCCAGGCTGGAGTGCAGTGGCACAATCTTGGCCTCAAGCAATTCTCCTGCCTCAGCCTTCCAAGTAGCTGGGATTACAGGCATGCACCACCATGCCCAGCTAATTTTTGTATTTTTAGTAGAGGGGTTTCACCTTGTTGGCCCAGCTGGTCTTGAACTCCTGACCTCAGGTGATCCATCTGCCTCGGCCTCCCAGAGTTCTGGGATTACAGATGTGAGCCACTGCACCTGGCCTTATTTTGCTTTTTAGTGCTATTTCCTGTTTAAATTTCTCAGTGTGACTCAAGAGTCTATCATACTGAGTTCATGCTCCCAGTATTTAAAACTGCATGAAAACAATGCAGAAAATAATTTGCTAGCATTGCCTTGCTCCCAGAACTTAAACTGATCAAGCAGGACCTCTGAGGAATAATACTTTTTAACAGGGGTTGGCAAACTTTTTCCGTAAAAGGCCAGAGTGTAAATGTTGTAGGTTTTGTGAGCCATACAGCGTCTGTTGCTGATACTCAATTCAGTCCTTGTAACACAAAAGCAGTCATAGACAACGCATAAAGAAATGGTGTGTCTGTGTTCCAGCAAAACTTTATTTATAAAAACAAGTTGCAGGTTATATTTGACTCACAATTTATTGATCTCTGCTTTGTAGTAAAGCCCTGATAAAGTTTCTTCTTGGGTTAAGTAGTGAGTGGGAACTTGCCACATTAGAGTCATTTTGGGGAGATGGCACATCCCCACATGAGAGCCAGCATGGAATAATTTGGTTTATTTCTCCTACTTTTTAACAGTAAGTGACAATTTTGCAGCTATTTTCAGCTTACAAGGAACATATTAACCACTAGAACTTCCAATTCCATGAGATAATATCAGCATAATGCAGATTATTCCTTATACTAGGCTTCTAGTTTCTGGGAATAGCAGGTACATTATCCTACTGAAATGCTGAATATAATACAAAAAGCATCTACCTTAAAGCATCTAGGAGCTAACAAGATAGAAAGGAATTACCTGACCTAAATGGGAGGAAAATATTAAGGAATTACATGAACAACTTTTGCCCTGATATATTTGCTGATCCTGCAAAACTGAACTTCCTTTTGATGTTTTCATGGGATGCTCAGTATTTAAAGCCAAAGGCTACATAAGTCTGAAAGTCTACTAAGAAATTGTCCGTACAATAAACTTGAACCTCAAAGGACCAACCCCAGGAGTAAAAAGAAGTGACACAGCCTTCCTGCATATAAGCAGGTGGCTTTCACATTCTCTGGTGGGTCAAGGACTCTCAAGCCTTGAATTTGGCTTAAGTGGTAGTTCCTCCAGACATCTTTCAGAAGCAAATATAAATTCTTTCTGAAGGAAGGCAACTTCAGTTCATCCTGGGCCTGAAGTACCCCTACAAATGATTTTGTAAACACAAGGAACAATCATATATTAATAGATTTTTTTAATAAAAGAGGTACATAAGTAAACAAAACACCATGATGTCACCTGAATTTGAAGATATAATGGCTGCCATTTTTTCAAAACCGATGAAAGATGTCAGAGAAGTACTACAAACCCCAAGTGGGATAAATACAAAGGAAATCACAATTAGGCTCAAACAAATTTCCAAATACTTCAGCTACTAGAATTATCATATACAAGTTATAGAGCAAGAATGTTTATGATTCTTAAGGAAAAAATCAAGATCAGCTTAGTAGCAGAAAACCGTAATATAATCACAGAGTAGATTTTTCTTTGAAGAACCAATAGAACATCTACAAAGGGAAAATAGAACAATCAAAAAATTTTAAATTTAATAAATATTTTTAGTAGCAGATTAGACACACCAAAAGAGAGAATTAGATATCAGTAGCCCAATTTTTGGAGAAGAGGTGTTCAATATTTCACAATTAGCAAGTACCTAATAAATGATAAGTTAACTTCCTTGGACCTAAAATTCCACAGACTTCTCAATGCATGGCCAACTTTGTGGTTAATATGTGTTTATATTGCTAAGGATAAGAGGAAAATGTATCTTCTCTTTTCAATTTTCAATCCAGTTTTGGTGCTACATTCTGCCTCTTAACTATAAGCTCTTCAAGTAACCAGAACATTGATACCTTTGTCCTGTTTAGGATTTTGGTCTTATGGTCAAATTCACTTGATCTGCCGTGGCTGAATTCAAGTTTTTACCTTCAGTTTCAGTTTGTTCTAACCTCTTTTTAACTAATTTCACTTTGGCTGAGTTCTGCCCAGATGCCTTCACAAGAACCCCGAGGGTTGGCTTGACAAATTCAATAGGATTTTCGTTGTTTCCTATAATAGACAATATGACACTAATTTCGATTACACTTCCCCTCTTAATTTTGTGTTATGATTTTCATGAATATAAATTCTCTCTGTATTTTAAGCCCCATAAGGCAGTAACTGCATTAGATTTACCATTTGCTTTCTCTGTTGCTCTTCATTCCCTCTTGGATTGCTTGGATAAATTTCCTTCTGTCCAAAGAATTCCTTTAAGCATTTATTTTATTGTGGGTCCCCTGGTGATGAATTCTGGTTTGGCTTATCGCTAAAGATGCATATTTCATTTTCACATCAGTGATGTTTTCCCTGAATAAACAACTCTAGGTTGGAATTTTTGTTTTTCATGTTTTCTTTTGCCACTTTAAAGACGTCATTGCATTGCCTTCTGGCGTCTATTTCTGTTTGGAAAAAGTAGCTGTCAGTCTTATTGATGTTCCTTTAAGGATAATGTGTCTTTTTCCTTTGGTGCTTTTAAGATTGTAGTTTGCAGAAATTTTATAATCATGAACCTAATTGTGATTTCCTTTGTATTTGTCCCACTTGGGGTTTGTGGTACTTCTCTGATATCTTCCATCAGTTTTGAAAAAATCGCAGCCATTGTATCTTCAAATATTGCTTCTGCATTATTATCTCTCTCCTTATCTTCTATACCTCCAATTACATGTATGTTAGACTTTTTCTCTGTGTTCTGTATAGCACTCATGATGCTATTTCTGCATTTTTTGGTCTTTTTGCTCAACGAAGTTCAATTTTAATATTTTAACTGAAGTATTTTCTAGTTCACAAACCCCGTTTTTTGTTATGTCTAATAAGTGGTTTGGTCATAATTTCAGTTGTCTCATTCTTTGGTTCTAGAAGTTTCATTTGATACTTTTATTTTATTACTATTATCTAGTATTTTTGTAGCTACATAGTAGGTGTATATATTTACAGGGTACATGGGATATTTTGAAACAGGCATGCAATGTGAAATAAGCACATCAAAGAGAATGCGGTAGCCATCCCTTTAAGCATTTATCCTTTGAGTTACAAACAATCCAATTACACTCTTTAAGTTATTTTAAATTATACAGTTAAGTTATTATTGACTATAGTCACCCTATCATGCTATCAAATAGTAGGTCTTATTCATTCTTTCTAACTATATTTTTTATACCCATTAACCATCCACATCTCTTCCCTCCCCTCCCACCATCCTTCCCAGCCTCTGGTAACCATTCTTCTACTCTCTATGTCCATAACTTCAATTGTTTTCATTTTTAGATCCCACAAATTAGTGAGAACATGTGATGTCTGTCTTTCTGTACCTGGCTTATTTCACTTAACATAATGATCTGAATGATCTTTAGTTCCATCCATGTTGTTGCAAATGACAGGATCTCATTCTTTTTATGGCTGAATGGTACTCCATTGTGTATATGTACCACATTTTCTTTATCCATTGATCTGTTGATGGACACTTAGGTTGTTTCCAAATCTTAGCTATTGTAAATAGTGCTGCAACAAACATAGGAGTGTAGACATCTTTTCAATATACTGATTTCCTCTGAGTATATTCCCAGGAGTGAGATTGCTGGATTCCACTGGTAGCTGAATTTTTAGTTTTTTTGAGGAAACTCTAAACTGTTCTCCATGGTTGTTGTACTAATTTACATTTCCACTAACAGTGTTTGAGGGTTCTCTTTTCTCCACATCCTCGCCAGCCTTTGTTATTGCCTGTCTTTTGAAATATAAGCCATTTTAACTGGGGTGAGATAAATCTCATTGTAGTTTTTCATTTGCATTTCTCTGACAATTGGTGATGTTGAGCACCTTTTGATATGCCTGTTGTCATTTGTATGTCTTCTTTTGAGAAATGTCTTTTCAAATCTTTTGCCCATTTTTGATTGGATTATTAGATTTTTTTATAGAGTTGCTTGAGCTCTTTTTATATTCCAGTTATTAATCCCTTGTCAGAGTTTGCAAATATTTTCTCCCATTCTGTGCAGTCTCTTCACTTTGTTGATTACTTGCTTTGCTGTGCAAAAGGTTTTTAACTTGATGTGATCCTATTTATCCATGTTTGCTTTGGTCACCTGTGCCTGTGGGTATTACTTAAGGAATCTTTGCCCAGTCCAACATCCTAGAGAGTTTCCCTTGTGTTTTCTTTTAGTTTTTGCATAGTTTTAGGTCTTAGATTTAGGTCTTTAATCTATTTTGGTTTTATTTTTGTATATGGTTAGAAATAGGGGTCTAGTTTCATTCATCTGTATATGGAGATCCAGTTTTCCCAACACCATTTATTGAAGAGACTGTCTTTTTCCCAGTGTATGTTCTTGACACCTATGTCAAAAATGAGTTTACTGTAGGTATGTGAATTTATTTCTGGGTATTCTATTGTGTTCCATTGGTCTTTGTGACTGTTCTTATGCCAGTACCATGCTGTTGTGGTTACTAAGGCTCTGTGATATGATTCGAAGTTATGTGATTCCTCCAGATTTGTTCTTTTTACTTAGAATAGCTTTGGCTATTCTGGGTCTTTTGTGGTTTCATATAAATATTAGGATATTTTTTTCTATTTTTGTGAAGAATGTCATTGGTATTTTGATAGGAATTTCATTGAATCTGTGGAATTGCTTTGGATGGTATGGACATTTTAACAGTATTGATTCTTCCAGTCCATGAACATGGGATAGCTCTCCTTTTTGTGTGTGTTATCTTCAATTTCTTTCATCAATGTTTTAGTTTTTATTATAGAAATCTTTCACTTTTTTGGTGAATTTAATTTCTAGGATTTAATTTTATTAACATCTGTTATAGGTGGGATTACTTTCTTGATTTCTTTTCAGAATATGTGCTATATTTTCAGAATATATGCATATTTTCTATATGCTCTATCAGTAGCATATAGAAATGCTACTGATCTTTGCATATTGATTTTGTGCCCTGCAATATTACTGAATTTGTTTATTGGTTCTAATAGGTTTTTTTTTTTTTTTGGTGGAGTCTGGATTTTTCCAAATGTAAATCATATTATTTGCAAACAAGGATAATTTGACTTCTTCCTTTCCAATTTAGATGCCTTTCATTTTTTTCTCTTGTCTGATTGCTCTAAATAGGACTTCAGTACTATGGTGAATAACAGTGGTGAAAGTGGGCATCCTTGTTGTGTTTCAGATCTTAGAGGAAAGAATTTCAGTTTTCTCCATTCAGTATGGTACTAGCTGTGGGTCTGTTTTATATTGCTTTTATTATGTTGAGATATTTTACTTCAATACCCAGTTTGTTTAGTGTTTTTATCATGAAGGGATGTTGAATGTTATCAAATGTTTTTTCAGCATCAATTGAAATGACCATATGGTTTTTGTCCTTTATTCTGTTGATATGATGTATCACATTGATTGATTTGCATATGTTGAACCATCCTTGCATCCCAGGGATAAATCCCACTCAGTCGTGATGAATGATCTTTTTAATGTATTACTGCATTTGATTTGCTAGTATTTTGCTGAGGATTTTTGCATCAGTGTTCACCGGGGATATTAGCATTTAGTTTTCTTCTTTGATGTGTCTTTATCTGCTTTTGGTATCAGGATAATACTGGCATCATAGAATGGGTTTGGAAGTATTCCTTCTTCATTTTTTGAAAAGTTAGAGTAGGATTGGTATTAGTTCTTCTTTAAATGTTTGGTAGAATTCAGCAGTGAAGCCATCAGATTCCAGGTTTTTATTTACTGGTAGGCTTTATATTAGAGCTTCTATCTTGTTACTTTTATTGGCCTATTTAGGTTTTGAATTTCTTCCTGGTTCAATCTTGGTAGGTTGCATGTATCTAAGAATTTGTTCATTTCTTTTCAATTTTCTAATTTATTGACATATAGTTGCTCATAGTAGCCACTAATGATCCTTTGAATTTCTGCAGTATCAGTTGTAGTGTCTCTGTTTTCATTTCTGGTTTTATTTATTTGAATTTTCTCTCTTTTTTTCTTAGTCTGGCTAAAGGTTTGTCAATCTTGTTTAACTTTTCAAAAAACCAACTTTTTGTTTCATCAATCTTTTGTATTTTTTAATTTCAATTTCATTTATTTTTGCTCGATTTTATTATTTATTTTCTTCTACTAGTTTTTGGTTTGCTTTGCTCTTGCTTTTCTAGTTTTTAAAGATGCATCATTAGATTATTCATTTGAAGTTTTTCCTCTTTTTTGATGTAGGAATTTATAGCTATAAACTTCCATCTTAGTACTGCTTTTGCTGTATCCCATAGGTTTTGGTATGTTATGTTTCCATTATTATTTGTTTCAAGAAATTTTTCAATTTCCTTCTTAATTTCTTTATTGACCTACTGGTCATTCAGGAGAATATTTTTAAATTTTTATGTATTTATGTAGTTTCCAAAATTCCTCTTGTTATTAATTTCTAGTTTCATTCCATTGTGGTCAGAGAAGATGTTTGATATTATTTTGATTTGTTTTAATGTTTTAAGACTTGTTTTGTGATTTAATATATGGTCTATCCTTGAGAATGATCCATATGCTGAGGAAAGGAATGTGTATTCTGCAGCTCTTAGCTGAAATGTTCTGTAAATATCTATTAGATCCATTTGGTCTATAGTACAGATTAAGAATGATGTTTCTTTTTTAATTTTCTGTCTGGAAGATCTATCCAATGCTGAAAGTGTGGTGCTGACATCTCCAGCTATTATTGTATTGGTGCCTATCTTTCTCATTAGCACTAATAACATTTTATTTATATATTTGAGTGCTCCAATGCTGGGTGCATATATATTTATAATTGTTATATCATCTTGCTGAAGTGACCCCTTTATCATTATACAGTGACCTTCGTTGTCTCTTCTTACAGGGTTTTTGTCTTAAAATCTATTTTATCTGATATAAGTATAGCAACTCTTGCTCTTTTTTTGTTTTTATTTGCATGGAATATCTTTTTTCATCCTTTTATTTTCAGTCTATGTGTGTATTTATAGGTGAAGTGTATTTCTTGTAGGCAACAGCTCAATGGATATTGTTTTTTCATCCATTCAGCCAGTCTCTGTCTTTCGATTGGAGAATGTAGTCCATTTACATTAATGTTATTATTGATAATTAAGGACTTACTCCTACCATTTTAGTATGTGTTTTCTGGTGTTTTTATGGTCTTCTCTTTCATCTTTCCTTCCTGTATTCCTCTAGTGAAGGTAATTTTCTCTGGGGATGTGATTTAATTTCTTACTTTTTATTTTTTGTGTATCCATTGTATGTTTTTTGGTTTAAGATTATCATGAGATTTGCAAATACTATCTTATAAGCCATTATTTTAACCTGATAACAACTGGACACTATTTGCATAAACAAACAAGCAAAAAGAAAAGTAATAAAAACTGTATGCCTTAATTTCATCCAACTGCTTTTAACTTTTTGTTGTTTCTATTTATATCTTTTTGTACGGAGTATGTCTTGAAAAGTTGTTGTAGTTATCATATTTGATTAGTTCATTGTTTAGTCTTTCTACTTAGGATAAGAGTAGTTTACACAACACAGTTAAAGTGTTATAATACTCTGTGTTTTTCTGTGTACTTACTATTACCAGTGAGTTTTGTTTCTTCTGCTGATTATTGCTTCTTAATGTCCTTTATTTTCTGATTGAAGTACTCTCATTAATATTTCTTGTAGAACAGGTCTAGTATTGATAAAATCATCTCTCAACTTTTTGTCCAAGAAAGCCTTTATTTCTCCTTCCCATTTGAAGGATATTTTCATCAGGTATACTATTCTAGGGTAGAAGTTTTTTTTTTCTTCAGCACTTTAAAAATGTCATGCCACTCTTTCATGGACTGTAAGGTTTCCACTGAAAAGTCTGCTGCCAGACATATTGGAGCTCCATTGTATGTTATTTGTTTGTTTTTTCTTGCTGCTTTTAGGATCCTTTTTTATCTTTGACCTTTGAGAGTTTGAATATTAAATGCCTTCAGGAAGTCTTCTTTGGGTTAATTCTGCTTGGTGTTCTATAACCTTCTTGTACTTGGATATTGATATCTTACTCTAGGTTTGGGACATTCTCTGTTATCATCTCCTTGAATAAACTTTTTACCCTTATCTCTTTCTCTGCCTCCTCTTTGAGGCCAATAATTCTTAGGTTTGCCCTTTTGAGGCTATTTTCTAGATCCTATAGGCATGTTTTCATTGTTTTTTATTCTTTTTTCTTTTTTTTTTTTTTTTTTTTTGAGACAGAGTCTTGCTCTGTCACCCAGGATGGAGTGCAGCGACATGTTCTCAGCTCACTGCAACCTGAGCCTCCTGGGTTCAAGTGATTCTCCTGCCTTACCCTCCCTCCTGAGTAGCTGGGATTACAGGTACTTGCCACCATGTCTAGATAATTTTTTTTTATTTTTAGTAGAGATGGGGTTTCATCATGTTGACCAGGCTGGTCTCAAACTCTTGAGCTCAGGTGATCCACCCACCTTGGCCTCCCAAAGTGCTGGGATTACAGGCATGAGCCAACATACCCAGCGTTTTATTATTTTTTCTTTTGTCTCCTCTGACTGTGTGTTTTCCAATAGCCTGTCTCCAAGCTTACTGAATCTTTTTCTTTTTTCTTTTCTTTTCTTTTTTTTTTTTTTGAGACGGAGGTTCACCCTCTTTGCCCAGGCTGGAGTGCAATGGCGCGATCTCAGCTAACTGCAATCTCTGCCTCCTGGGTTCAAGTGATACTCCTGTCTCAGCCTCCTGAGTAGCTGGGATTACAGGCACCCACCACCATGCCCGGCTAACTTTTGTATTTTTAGTAGAGAGAGAGTTTCACCATGTTGGTCAGGCTGGTCTCAAACTCCTGACCTCGGGTAATCCACCCGCCTCAGCCTCCTAAACTGCTGAGATTACAAGTGTGAACCACCGCACCTGGCCCAAGCTCACTAAATCTTTCTTCTGCTTGATCAATTCTACTAAAAGACTCTGATGCATTCTTCAGTATGCCAATTACATTTTTTAGCTCCAGAATTTCTGCTTGGTTCTTTTTATTTCAATCTCTTTGTTAAATTTATCTGATAGAATTCTAAATTCCTTCTCTGTGTTGTCTTGAATTTCTTTGAGTTTCTTCAACGCAGGTATTTTGAATTCTGTATCTGAAAGGTCACATATCTCTGTTTCTCCAGGATTGGTCCTTGGTGCTTTATTTACTTCATTTGGTGGGGTCATGTTTTCCTGGATGGTGTTGATGCTAATAGATGTTCTTCAGTGTCTGGGTATTGAAGAGTTATTTATTTATTGTGGTCTCCACTGTCTGGGCTTATTTGTGGCTATCCTTCTTGGGAAGGCTTTCTAGATATTTGAAAGAACTTGCATGTTGTTAACTAAGCTGTATCTACTTTAGAGGGCACCCTAAGCCCAGTAACGCTATGGTTCTTGCAGACTCACAGAGGTACACCTTGATGGCCTTGGACAAGATCTGGGAGAATTCTCTGGATTCCCAGGCAGAGACTCTTGTTCTCTTCCCTTACTTTCTCCAAAACAAGCAGAGTCTCTCTCTCTGCTCTGAGCCACCTAAAGCTGGGAGTGGAGTGACACAAGCACCCCTGTGGCCACCACCACTCTGACTGCACTGGGTCTGACCTGAAGACAGTACAGCACTGAGTTTTGCCCAAACACTGTTGTAATCACTCCCTGGTTACTGCTAATGTTTGTTAAGGCTCTGGGACTCTAATCAGCAGATGGCAAAGCCAGCTAGGCCTGTGTTTTTCCTTTCAAGATGGTGAGGTCCCCCAGGCCCTGGATGGGTCCAGAAGTGCTGTCTAGGAATCAGGGATAAGAGTCAAAAGCCTTAGAAGTCTTCCTTTGTGTTCTATTGCATTGTGGCTGAACTGGCATTAAAACCACCAGATGCAGTCCTTCCCACTCTTCCCTCCCCTTACCAAAAGCAGAGGAGCCTCACCCCATATCCATCCACCCTAGACCACCAGGAGTATTGCCAGACTACCAGATAGTGTTCCTTTAAGGCCCAAGGGCTCTTAAGTCAGCTTGTGGTGAATGCTGCCTGGCCTGGGACTCACCAATCAGGGCAGAGGCCTACCCTCTGGCCCATGGCAGGTCCAGAAATCCTATCTGAGAGTTAAGTCCTAGAATTGGGGACCCCAAGAGCACACTTGATGTTCTGCTTTGCTGTGGCCATGCTGGTACATGAAGCCAGAAAGTCTCAGAGGCTCACCAAGGCCCTCAGTGTAGTACCTGGGTATCGCTGCTGGTTTTTCAGGGCCCAAGGGCTCTTCAGTTAGCAGGTGATGAATGCTTCTAGGACTGGATCCTTCCCTTCAAGGCAGCAGGTTCCCTTCTGACCCAGGGTGTGTCTAGAAATGTCATCTGGGATCTGGGGCCTGGAACGAGGAGGAGAGTCATGACTCTGTCCAATGCCCTATTTGGCCAGCTATGGCTGAGCGGGTATCCAAGATGGAAGACAAAATCCTCCCCACTCTTTCCTTTCCTCTCCTCAAGTGGAAGGAAGGGGTCTCTTTTGGAGCCACAAGTTGTGCAGCCTGGGGTTAGGGGAGGGATGATGCCAGCACTCCCTTGGCTGTTCCAGCTGTTGTCTCAGTATGTTGCATGCCCCCACAGTCCACTGTCTCTGGGCCTAGTTCAGCATTAGGACTCACCTAAGAGTTGCAGTCCTTATTGCCTAGACTGCCTTTCAAGTTTACTGAAGACACAAAGCACTGTAGCCCTCCATGGTGAGGTTTGCAGGCACTCAAGTTCTGACAGCTGGGACTGATTCCCCTCTGCCTAGGGCTGGTTTAAATGTGCCCTCTGTGAATGGGTGTCAGCTGAGTTTGGTCTGGTTTTCCTTTCTGCTGTAACAAGACAGCACTGAGTTCAATGTCTCACAGCTGCTGTGTTCTCTCTTCCCCAGTGCTCTCTACACCACTCTGTTGCTGCTGGGGGTTGGGGAGGAGTGGTGTAAGCAATTCAGGACTGTTTTTCTCTGTCTCTTCAGTGCCTCTTTCAGCAATATGAAGTTAAAACCAGGTACTTTGAGTGCTCACCTGATTTTTTGGTTCTTATGAAGGCGTTTTTTTCTGTGTATATAGTTTTTAACTTGGCATCCTTGCAGGGGTGGGAAGAAGATCTGGGGAGCCTTCTATTCCACCGTCTTGCTCCATCTCTCATTTGATGCTGTTATAGACGTTAGTTCTCTGGTGAAATTTTCCCTCTTGATGTCATTTTTCTTTTTTAAAAAAAAATTTGACACGTGATTGTACATATTTATGGGGTACAGTTTGATGGTTTGAGACATGTATGTTGTATAATGATCAAATCAGGGTATTTAGTGTATCCTTCACCTCATGCATTTATCATTTCTTTGTGATAAGAACATTCAAAAGGCTCTCTTCTAGCTATTTTGTAATATACGATGCCTTGCTGTTAACCATTGTCATCCTGCTATGCAGTAGAACACCAGAACTTATTTATTCTATCTAATTGTAACTTTGTACTCCTTGACCAACCTCTCCCCATTGTCTGCTCCCCTGTTTCCTCCGTAGTCTTTGGTAACTACTGTTCTACTCTCTGCATCTATGAAATCAATTCTTTTCTTTTCTTTAAGATTCTACACAAGTGAAATCATACAGTATTTGTCTTTCTGTGCCTGGCTTATTTCACTTAACATGAGGTCCTTCGCTACCATCAATATAGTCACAAGTGGTAAAATTTTATTTATTTTTTTATAACTGAACAGTGTCCCATTGTGTATGTATACTACATTTTCTTTATCTATTTATCAGTTATTGAACACTTGGGTTGATTCCTTGTCTTAGTGATTGTAAACAGTGCTGCAATAAACAGGTAACATAGATATCTCTTTGTCATACAAATTTGATTTCCTTTGAATATACACTCAGTAATGGGATTGCTAGATTACATGGAAGTTCTATTTTTAACTTTTAAAGGAATCTTGATACTATTTCCCTAGTAATTTACAATCCCACTAATAGTGTGTAAGTGTTCCCTTTTCTTCACATCCTTGCCAACACTTGTTTTCTTATGTCTTTTTAATAAAATCCATTCTAACTGGAGTGAAATGGTATCTCATTGTGGTTTTGATTTGTGTTTTACTGGTGATTAGTGTTGTTGAGCATTTTTTCACTTACATGTTGGCCAACTGTCTGTCTTCTTTTGAGAAATGTCTATTAAGGTCTTTTGTTCATTTTTAAGTTGGGTTTTTCGTTTTGTTATTGTTGTTGTTGTTGCCGTTCTTCATATATTCTGGATATTAACCCCCTGTCAAATGTGTAGTTTGCAAATATTTTCTTCTATTCTGTAGGTTCTCTCTTCACTTTGTTTCCTCTGCTGTGCAAAAGCTTTTCAGTTTGATATAGTTCTATTTGTCTATTTTTATTTTTGTTGTGACATCTATTTTTCTTGAGCATATTAATCAGTTTTCTGAAAGTCCATATCTCTTAATTCTAATATGTGAGTTAACTATGAATATGTTTCTCTTGTCTTGTTATTAAATTCTGTTTCTTGATATGTATAGTAATAGTTTATTGAATGTACAGAATTTTTAATGAGAAACTGTAGACAATTAGAATTATGTTGTCTTTCCCCAGAGAAATGTATCCTATCCTCTACAGACAGCTATAGGAAAGGAGATCACATTGATAAAACCAAGGAGTGAGCTGACACAAGTCTGTTGTAACCTTTGTAAGGCTTTGTATATCTCTGGCACGTCAACTGAGAGCCTAGGGTTCTGACTAAAGCTCTTCCTCCTTGGCTCCTGCAGAGCTCCATGTTCTATCTCCTAAGGAGATATCCCCATGAGACTGCCCCAAATTCTTTTGTTTTTCACCTGCTTTCTTCTTTACCTTTTAACCGCTTATCTATGCATCTTACAAATTTAACAACCTAGGTGAAAGCGAATTTAACACTTCTAGATGAAACAACAGATTTAACACCTCTAGGTGAAAGCCAGAGTATCCTCATGCTCTCTTCTCTCAGAGATCTTGGGTCCTCAGGTCCTGACTCCCTTGGCAGTCCTAAACTCTAATTTTTTTTCTTTCTATGAGATTGCTGAAAGCTCCGCTGGCTCTGCCTCTTAACATCCACCTTCTGCTCAATTCTCAATCTTTTTTCATGCCCAAAATTAGTAAAATCCCTGAATGTGGCACAGAGGATATTGGGGTCCTCTCAGTTTCTCTCTTCTCTGGGATATTGGCTACTCACATCCTGGATGTCCTGGCTGCTCTTTGATGCCATATAAGACATATGTATTTTGTATTTTATATGGATTTTCCAGGTGTTTTCAGTAACAGACTTGTTCTGCTATAAGATACTCTATCATGACCAAATTAGAATGTTTCCTATAATAGAAATATATAATTTTTCTCTTTCTGCTTCCATCTTTCCAAAATTCGCTTTCGGTTCTTTCTCAGATACATGAGAATTATTTTCCAATACTACTTAAATGTTTAATGACTTTGACACGTTAGGGCTGAGTCTCCCTAGTTCATACTTCTGATCATATCCAGAGTTTCAAGTAAGAGAATGTGGCTGTCACATATTTCCTGAGTTATGAACTTCTAATCTAATGTCCGGGAAGACATATTTCCTTAATCTGAGTTTTCAAGCTTCAGGTTAACCTCTGCTAACTTCCAAGTTTTGCAGATGTAGTAAAGTTCTTCCTGTTGTTCAGAAGTAGAGTTTCCTTGTTTATTCTGCAAACATTTATTTGACCCCAACAATTTCTTGGTTATTTCCTTTTTGAGCTTACATGTTTGTTATAAAATTCCTCAAAATGAGGAAAATATGAGACAATTCTATAGAAATCTGTTCATATACAATTGCTATTTTCCCTTTCTTTTGTGATTCCTTTAAAAAGTATCCTTTAACTATATTTGGAATCCATCCAATGATGCCCATTTATTACAACTGCATTAGGCATTATTAAGTCAATTAAAATATATAATTCAGTAGGCAGTGCATTGAGCCTAATTTAAAATGCATATATTGTAGCCATAATGGATTGCTGTGTTGTCAGATACGGCAGTTCTTCATCTGTTGCTGATAAAGATGAAACTGTCTTTTGAAAAGTAAAAGACATCTGCAGCTGCTTTGAAAGTCAACTGACATTTTGTTTATTAGCATTTATTTATAATAGTTGAATAACAATATCGAACTACAATAAGGAATGAGCAGTTAACATTAAAAAAATGCTGGTGACATTAAGTTTCATCATTTGGCATCTGGTTAAAAACACAAATTCTTTCAGGGGTGTAGAAGAGAAATCACTGATGCCTGTTTAAATGTAAAATAAACTGGCAAAGGAAGCTAGAGCTGCCAGAGAGGGCTTAAGGTGTGGGTCTGTGTCTTAGAATGGAATAGACATGCAAACCATTAGTTGAGTGTCCAGTTAGGCAAGAGGGGAGGATAAGAAGAAATAGAAGAAATTTTTTCCTTATTATTGGCTTTTTAAACACATACCAAATTATCACTGGAATTTTGTTAGTCAGCAGATTCCAGATGACTAAGATGATCAAATTAAGATGTCACGTTCAACTCGTGTCCTGCAGTGTTTCACCATCAACCTCTGGGTTTGAAACAAGCTGGGAGTAAGAGGAAAGAGAAGAGCCTAATTTTATCAGGAACACGTTGGTCTATAAAAATTAGTAATAGGCTGAGCCAAGGGTAGTGAGTTATCTCAGTTGATTGTTCACAGTCAGTTACAGATGGAAGTCCTTGTTCTACTCTCTCCCTTCCCACTACCGTACTTGACTAGTCTTTAAGAGAGAGAAAGGGAGAGACAGAGAGAGAGAGAGAGAGGAAAATGCCCACAGTATTAATTTTTTGTTTGTTTTTTTCCCCTACCTAAGACTCCTAGAAAATGTAAATGTCAAAACTAAAAGTAATATACTGTTATTAAAAATAACCAGTGATATGTTACCAAATTTCCAGTTGATCTTAAATGCTGTTATTAATAAGCACATAATTTTACCATAATCCATAGAGAAGTTCATTTGCCACGTCAGTCTTCATCCCCTGTAATTGGTACCAATGCTAAACATTTGTTAATGAAAGAGAAAAAATAAATTCTTCCACCATTTTGCCTTTTAGGAATTCTAACCCAGAGGTCCAGTGTGTTTAAACTTTTATATTGACAAGAAAGGCACAGCACTGCTTCCTCTCTGTTAAAACTACCAACGAGCTGGCTCTGCCTCACACAGTACTCTGTAGCATTACTGTTTTCATTTAGGTGGGCAAAAAACAAAATATATAGCCAGTGAACAGCTAATGATTTCCATGACTGTAAGCATGCCAACACCTATGCATTTTGAACTAGGTGTTTGTTTTCTCTACAGGTTTGGTATGATTTTCCTACCCAGCTCTGCTTTCCACACCATGAAGTAGGATGGGTAGTTTAGCAATAGCCTAGACTTCCTATCTCAAAGTTCATGTAGAAATTAGGGATACAGATATACAACATTTTCATAAGAAGAAAAAAAAGCATCCACTTTTCTATTCCCCAGCTCCCCCTCACCAGGTATAATATTGACTGACAGTTCTGACCGGGAATTCAAAACTAGTTTTTAAGCCACCCTCATTTACTGAAAAGAAAATTTGAAAAGGAAATGTAAAGGCAGGTTCTAGCTCCACTGAAGCTAATAATTGTAGCTTTAAAAGAAGTGGTGGCTTTATATTTTAATTGTGAATCTCACTTTTAACAAATGTGTTCTGAATCTGCCCAGCTACTTGTTGGCTCAAGTCAAGTGAACTATTTCCTTGCTATGCAAGCAGGATGCTAGGAAATAAGATATTTGTGTTGTAAAGCATTTTTTAATAAATATGATTGGCTAATACCCACAAATTTTTCTAAATATTTTAGATGAAAAGATTTTTAAAATAATTGGCCTAAGGTGTGAGACAATGGTAGGGCACCATGTTAATTTATTCATCAGGTCTCCATTTGGTGTTAACATGCTTCCAGTTACCCTTTTGCTTCAAAGCATCCAAAGGTTTAGTTTTTTATTAAACATTTTCCTTCCTTACCAGCAAATTTATTCAGATCTGTAATAGATAGGCCTGAACTTGCCTACCCTTGTTCTGACACACAGAAGAGCAATTACTTGAAAAATAAATTGTTTTTTCACACAGAAGTATCAACCACTTCATTTTAAATTAAAATGTGTCAAGAGCTTTAACATATACTATCTTATTAAATGTAATGCAATCTTCCAACAATCTTATAAATTGGGGATTATTATTCCCATTTCATGTATTAGGAAGCTGAGGTTCATAGAGGCTAAGTGCGCAATTCAAAGTGACACAGTTAGAAAGCAGCTAATGGCAGATCAAACCTCATTCTTAGGACCCCAGAGCCGACACTCTTCCTATCACAGAACAATTGACTCATTTCATTTAGACAATCAGAAGATAGTTGATATTGTTAAGGAGAAGGTGAAGCTCTTATCCTTACATTTTCAATTCAATTTGGAGCTATGCTGTCTTTTATTAAAATGAATGCCAAATCCCTCCGTTGTCATCAGAACATCTAGAAAAGGCTGGCTTAGGCCTCGTTTGATCTTCTGCCAGCTTTGGAAGTATGAGAATAAAGTAGGCATATCACATGCTATTGAGCTTTCAAATTCAGAAGTCAACACGGGTGAAAAAACCAAAATGATCTTCAGGAGTTAAGTAGAACTATCCTATTTCGCTGTAGATTATCTATCTCTCTCACCTTATTAAAAATCATTTCTTCCCGCTTTCTCTTCCTACAACTGAACAATGTTTGTATTTCCTCAAATATTCCTACATATGGAGCTATGATCTTTAGTACTTCAAACTGAGTGAAAACTTAAAGCAAGTCCAGTGGAAGAGAGTATGGGCTTTGACACAGACTTGGCATCAAATTCCTTATGTGACCTAAAACCCCCGCCCCGCCTTTCCCCCATTGTAAGAATAGACAAGCTGTCTTCTGATTATCTAAATGAAATGAATCAATTGTTCTGCAATACAGCATTGTCTCTGGGAACATAAGAATGAGGTTTTATCTGTCCTTAGCTGCTTTCCAATTGTGTCACTTTGAACTACACTCTTAGCCTCTGTGAGTCTCAGCTTCCTAATACATCAAATGGGAATAATAACCCCCAATCCCTTCGAGCTTCAGTTTCCTGATGATATTTGCCCTACATTACCATATATATATGATATCTCATATATATATCTCATATATATATGATATCTCATATATATATCTCATATATATGAGATATCATATCTCATATATATGAGATATGATATCTCATATATATATCTCATATATATGAGATCTCATCTCATATATATCTCATATATATGATATCTCATATATATATCTCATATATCTATATATATATATATTCTGTCTTTTTGCTGAACATTAACATATGTATAAGACAGCAGGAACCTTTTGCAGTAAATATTCCTCTCCACTTCCCTGTGTTGGTTCACCTAGAGGCAACTTATTTTTTATAAAGAAATTTTCCTCATTGCAGCTATCTCTGACCTAAATAGGTAATTTGTTATTATCATTATTGTGGTGAAATACACATAACATAAAATTTACCATCTTAACCATTTTTAAGTGTACAGTTCAGTGTCATTAAGTAAATTCACATTGTTGTGTCACCATTGCCACTATCTGTCCACAGACCTTTTCATCTCGCAAACTGAAACTCTATACTTATTAAACACTAATTCCCACCCCCTTCCTCTCACCACTACCCCTGGAAACCACCATCCTACTTTCTGTCTCCAGGAATTTGACTATTGTAGGTGCCTCATAGAATCATACCATATTTGTCCTTTTGTAACTGCCTTATTTCACTCAGCATAATGTCCTCAAGGTTCCTCCATGCTGTAGGCATGTTTCAGAATTTCCTTCCTTTCCAAGACTGAAAAATATTCCATTACATGTATAAAGCCCATTTTGTTTATCCATTTATCTGGACAGACCATTTTGATTTTATGAGTGTTTGGGCAAAAATGTGACCAGGATCATCTTCCTTCAGAAAAGACTTTGGTAGCTCATGTTAGGAGCTAGGGAGGTTGGGGAGCAGAAGAGCACCCCAGGAAAACTTAGCACTGGGTGGACAAAGCCTTCTCAGCCATCTCCCCTCCGTGTACCTCTTGGTGATCCAGCACTTTTTGCGTATTGCTCTTTCTTCTTCTGTATCAGGTATATCATTTTAATAGCAATGCCCTAACCCCTACCCCAACCCTAAGATCTCATTCTGACATCTCAGTGTGATGGGAAGGTAAATAATATCTACTGCACCCTAAGCAAAGCTTAGATTTTGATGGTTCAGGATTTTTGCACCCATGAGATCAGAAAATAATCCATTTTTATTCATCTATTTCCTCTTTCTCTCTTTTCTGCTCCTTCTCTCCCTCTTTCTTCTCCTCTTTTATTTCCCATACTCATGATACTTATTTACTGTGATATATGTGAGTCTATATTCTTTCCATGAAATCAGTGGCTAATGCAAAGAAACATACCATTCACCTAAATAATTTTTCTACTGTAAAAATATTTCCGAGAAATTCTTTTTTTTCTTCATTTGGCTTTGTATCTTCAGGGCTCCAAATCCTAGGGGAAAAAAATAATAGTGAGACACCAAATACTACAGCACAATATTGTATAATTCAATAGGAATTTGAAATAATAAAAAATCTGGAGACAAATACAACGACTTACATGAAACTTCCTGGTAGGTTCTCAAGACATGTATCTTTCTGAAGAATCGTTTCAACCCAAAATTTGCTGTAGGTGAAAAGAGCACATGACATGTCCATCCTTCTCTTTAGAAAATGAAGAAACATAAATCAACTTGAGTTTCTTGCCTTCAGAACAGTGTGAAAGATTACATTGGAAATGTATGTTCTCCCCAACCTAGGCAGCTTTCTAATTCTCTCTTAAGGAAATTAGTGATTTTGATCAGAAACAGTCTCAAGCCCACATCCCAAAGCAAAACTTTTTATAACCAAACTGTCCCTAGAAATACATCTACCATGAACTAGATAGTCTGGTTCCATAACAAAGAATTGTAAAATTTTAGAGATGGAAGTGTCTTGGTCTAAACCTCTAACTGGATGCTTCTCCTCTAGTTAACAAAAACAGAAGTTATATCACAAAAAGCGTAGAGACTGTGTCTTACATGACACATGATCATTGTAGAATATTAGTAGTAGTATCACCATGTTTCGGTGGTTTGGAAGTGAGAGGAAAGACAGAGAGAAAGGGAGAAAGGAGAGGGGAGGGAAGTAGGTAAGATAAAACAAGTGAGTATTGGTATTGTTTAATATATATATTTTGCCAATAGCCTTCACTATTTAGAGTAGCTAATTAAATTATCTCAGCCAACCACTTATAAAGATACTAATATTCCATACTTAGGGTTGAGGAAATTGAAGTTCAAAGAATATAAGGTCATATATTTTTAGCACACTGGAGAAGAGGCATTGATAGGAGAGATAGAATTTGTTTTTAACAGGATATGGGACAAGAGAAAGCCTGTGACAGACGCACACTTAGTAAATGCTTCCTACCTTTGACTACAGGACTGTAATGAAGAGATCATAGTTAGGCCAGTGAGTTACATAGACACTGTTCATGGCTCTGGATTAGTGTTGACTGAAGTTAATTTCTTTCCTATCTGTCAGAAGTGGCAAAGGAAAAAGTGATAGCAGGAATTAGAGTGTTTTCCCTCTGTAAGTTCTAATTATTACACTAATGTCTCCTTGAACTTTCTCACCAACTGTGGGATGTAACAGATTATAGAATTATAATAGAAAATGGCCTAATATTGTTGATGCTAAAAAGCAAGAAAACATCACCTTGATTGGGGCAGTGTATACACCAAGATGTAAGTTTTTATTGTTCTGATTTTAGCTTCTAGAACAATCGGTGCTATGACTGATTGGGCTAATAACTGATTTTAGGAAAAGACAAAATCTCCTAAGTGCATTTTGTCTGCAGTTTGTAAGCAGGACTTTGCTGACACATCCTTTAAATAATTTAGAAAAAGTGAAAGGCTCTCAAATTCACCAGCATCTCTTGCCTCAGGACACACAATTCTCTTCTCAGGGTCTCTAAGACAATGTTCTGAGGCTTCATGCAGACTTTTCTGATGAATGTTAGACAAATCATTTAACTTCTTTGTGCCTCAGTTATTTTCCATTATCAAATGAGAAAGATGGACTGGTCTCTAAGGCACATGCCAGCTCCAGCACTTTGTGGTTCACTGAAAGGTCAGTGTATGGAGTGCTGGATTTATTCTTGATTCTTCTGCACCAGTGCAAAGAATTATACATAAATTTTCATCATCATGATCAAGATCATGATCATCATCATCCCAACAACCACATCTGTTACATGGTAATGACTGTATGTATAGTATTTCTAATTCTCACTATAATCCTTGAAGTAAGCATTATTTTCTCCAGTTGACTGATGAAGAAATTGCACTAGTTTAAGAGTCATTTAATATTGAAGATTAATTTGAATATGAGGCCTATATGACATTTTCAAAGCTGATTCACCAAAACAGTTTTTAATATATATATTTTTTGCTTAATTCTTTTTCTTTATTGAGGGATATTTCCTAAGGCTAAATTCACTAGAGAATACTTGTATTTTCAAAGATAGGAGGATGAACTCTTTTCCAAGGCAGCACAATTCTCACTGCATCTATCATGCAGTTCCTGAATGTATCTTCCCACGAACAGAATGAGCCACTCCTTTCTAGTATCTTTTTTGGACCCTGCCTGAATTTCTGGCACAGCACCTGTTACACTTCATGGAATGTAATCATTATCTGCCTATCCCCCCCTTATTGGATTCTATCTGTGAATCCCTAAGATTACTGTTTTCTGTACTGGGGGAGATTTTTTTAAATATTTATAGTTCCATTAGTTCAATACTACTTGATATATAGTAGGTATGTAAAAAAAAAAAAAACCTTAAATGAATGAATGAAATGTTGATAAATTTACTTTCACAGTGTTGTATAAATTTAAACTACAAGCAAAAATAATATGAGTGTGTTTTATGTTTTCTACATTCCCATCAGCATGGTAGGCTGGCAGGGAAAATGCCCTTAAGACTTCTTTCCTTTCCTAGTCCCACACTCTATGAGATATTTGCAAACACTCTCCCTTCTAGTTTGGGAAATCTTCTCAGTTCTTTTTTTTTTTTCTTTTTTTTCTTTTTTTCTTTTTTATTATTATACTTTAGGTTTTAGGGTACATGTGTACAATGTGCAGGTTTCTTACATATGTATCCATGTGCCATGTTGATTTGCTGCACCCATTAACTCGTCATTTAGCATTAGGTATATCTCCTAATGCTGTCCCTCCCCCCTCCCCCCACCCCACAACAGTCCCCGGAGTGTGATGTTCCCCTTCCTGTGTCCATGAGTTCTCATTGTTCAATTCCCACCTATGAGTGAGAACATGCGGTGTTTGGTTTTTTGTCCTTGCGATAGTTTACTGAGAATGATGTTTTCCAGTTTCATCCATGTCCCTACAAAGGGCATGAACTCATCATTTTTTATGGCTGCATAGTATTTCATGGTGTATGTGTGCCACATTTTCTTAATCCAGTCTATTGTTGTTGGACATTTGGATTGGTTCCAACTCTTTGCTATTGTGAATAGTGCCGCAATAAACATACGTGTGCATGTGTCTTTATAGCAGCATGATTAATAGTCCTTTGGGTATATACCCAGTAATGGGATGGCTGGGTCAAATGGTATTTCTAGTTCTAGATCCCTGAGGAATCGCCACACTGACTTCCACAATGGTTGAATTAGTTTACAGTCCCATCAACAGTGTAAAAGTGTTCCTATTTCTCCACATCCTCTCCAGCATCTGTTGTTTCCTGATTTTTTAATGATGGCCATTCTAACTGGTGTGAAATGGTTCTTTTTAACTTCAAACCAGCAACCCTGGTATGATTTCTAGCTTTTCTGCTTCATCTCTATTCTATGTTCTCCTTCTTCACTTATTCCTTCACTATTGACAGCCAGTTGGATGGTGAAACATTGCTCTACAGTTCCTATTGACAAGATCATAAACATTGGAGATGGAAATGGTCACCATCATCTCTCAGGTTATACCATTATTTCTTGATTGATCTGCATTAGACATTAGTTATTGGATCTCTGCTGAAGTTAGGCTGTGATTCATCTCTTGTCCCTCCTCCTCCCTGTACACTTATTATTTATATTTTCTCTGTTGGATCCAGCTAACTTATTTTCCCATCAGTATGCTTTCTTAATTTATACCCTCAATTTGTTGAGGAGCACATACTCAAGTAACTTCCTATGAAGGGCGCATGAAAGATAGGTTTTTAACATACTGGTATATCTGAATATATTTTATTATTGGGTTAATCACTTGGCTGAGCATTATATTTTAGATTGAAGGCATTTTCAACCTCATAATTTAAAGACATTGATCCATTTTCTTTTAGCATTCACTGTTACTGTTGAAAAATTTGCTGCTAAGCTGGATCCCATCCATTTGTATGTGACCTTTCCCCCACCCCTCCAGTCCTGCTCCCACTGCTGCAAACTGATCTCACACCCCATACTTCACTGAGGTATGCTTAGATGTGCATAACTCTTCACTAACCCTTCCTGCCTGGTAGTTTCCTTTAGTAGGAATGTTGTGACTGTCTAGTGTCTTTGCGTAGGTGTCACCATCTGAGTAAGGTCTTTCCTGACCACCCTGCTAAATTTGCACACCTGCCCCAGCATTCAGTGTCTCTTCCTTTCCTGCCTAATATTTGTCCATAGCACATATCAATCTCTTAATTTCTGAATAACTTACTTATGTTTTTTCCCTCTTCCTTCACTTCAGCAGGAATTTTGGTCTATTTTGTTCACTGTTGAATGCCGAGAACTCTGTTCAGCACCTCATAGATATTTAATAAATATTTGTTTAAAAATGTTTTTGCGGGGAGGGAACTTAGAGGACGGGCCAATAAGTGCAGCAAGCCACCATGGCACATGTATACCTATGTGACAAACCTGTACATTCTGCACATGTATCCTGGTTTTCTTTTTTTTTAGAAGAAGAAATTTTAAAAAGGAACATTAGGAGAAACACTGAGATAATACTCTAATTTTTGAAATAAAATCAAATTATGTAGTACAAAAAATGTTTTTGCTTCATATTTAAGAAAGAAGCAATAAAAGCTTCATCTGCATGTGTAAGGCTCATTAACTCTCAGGTTGCATGTACATGCAGCTGTCCACGAGGAGAGCTAGCTATTGCCCTGTGGGACCCCGAAATGAGATATTGGAGATATCATTTACACTAGGGTGCAAACATCCAAGTTTCTGCATGCTCAGAGATAGTTCATTCTGAAAAACAATTAAGATACAAAATTTTATTTAGGGTTATGAGTAAATATCTTTAAAAATAATGTATGTCTGTAATCGCAGCACTTTTGGAGGCCGAGGCGGGTGGATCACGAGGTCAGGAGATCGAGACCATCCTGGCTAACATGGTGAAACCCCATCTCTACTAAAAATACAAAAAATTAGCCGGGCGTTGTGGAACACGCCTATAGTCCCAGCTACATGGGAGGCTGAGGCAGGACAATGGGGTGAACCCAGGAGACGGAGCTTGCAGTGAGCCGAGATCTCGCCACTGCACTCCAGCCTGGGCAACAGAGCGAGACTCCATCTCAAATAAATAAATAAATAAATAAAATAAAAATAATATATGTGTATAGTAGGGGGGTGTGTGAAGAGAGAGAGAGAGAGATGGGGGACGAAGGGTAGAGAATGAGAGAAAATAGAAATCAGAAGTGACTTCACTGAAATAGTAGTATTATTGGTGATTATTTTTAATCTCCATATTTTCCTGTATATTTCAAATTTTTATATTATTTTAAGAATTTACAATAACAAAAATTGACAAAATATGTTTTGAAGATGCTGCAGTGAGGATTATGTATGTGTGCTGGGTAATGTGAACTGCTCATGTGAATATCTATTCAGCACTTCCTCTTCATTCCAAGTTTCTGATTCTCCTCGTCAGCTTTCCATGTTTTTTTGTTTTTTTTTGTTTTTTTGTTTTGTTTTTTTGTTTTTTCACTTTTTAACCATTTGGAAATACCACTTTAATTTAGATCTGGGTTTATTTAGAAATCTTATATTTGATATAGTTGTCAGCATTTCTGCTACCTAGGCAACAAAATATGGTTCTGCTGCTAACATCTTTTCATTTTTAGCAAAATGAAATCTTAAAAATCTTTTAATAAACTTGTAAAAATAAAAGCCAGACTTAAATATACTCCTTGCCTTAAAGAAAAGAAACATGGGGGTAATAAGTACAATGGGCAGCATATAGGACCATGTTTCTTGGAGAATGTAGAACAAGTTTGGAGAGAGAAAGAGGGGCGCACATTTCAAAATAAAACCAAAACAATCCTGAAATACCAATTAAATCCACTTCTAATTTTCAAAGTTTGACTAATTGCTTGAAGAGCACACTGATCGACTACAAATATTGCATCTTAAATATATATAGACTCACATGTACTATTTTTTAGATTATGGAAATATTGCACCTTATAGAAAACATGAAAGTATTGAAAATGCATATAAAGACTCCAGCTAAAATACTCTATCCTAAATATCAGAGATAATCTCTCTAGGATACAGTTTTGAATTCTATACTTTTACTTAAAAATTATATTGTAAACATTTATCATACGAATATTTATGAATTATTAATGTTCGTCAAAATCAGAATTCTTCAGGACCATCAACGTACTATAGTCTAACTGCTCCAATACAATTTGTCGTTTCATTTCTTTCCAGTTTTTGATATAATAAAATGTAAAGAACATTCTGGTGCAAACAGGGTTGTCTGCATCTCTTTTTCATTCCTAATGACAGAATTCTAGAAGAGGCTCCTGAAGCCTGATGCCAAACACTCTCCAGCAAGACAGCAGCATTGCACGCCCTGCCCGCCACCTCCCCCCATCCCCAGGTTACATGACGGCATCCCCCTGACCCTCTCTAGCCCTGAGTTGACAATTCAGTAGGTCAAATGTGATGCTTAGACTTGTGAGATTTCGGAGAAAATTGCACTTTTCCCCATCTTTATTGACCATCTGTAATTCCTCTATAAATCACTCATGCCCTTTAACCCATTTTTCCCTATGGAAGTGTTAGTATTTTTCTTACAGGTTTATATAAAAAACAAAAAGAAACAAACAAACAAAAAACTCTAAAAACAAATGGTATTAATTCTTTGACTATAATCAGTGGGAAACGGTTTTTCAAACTTGTCATTTTTATGTGTTAGTGATACTTTCTTTTTAGTTTAAAAAAGGATAGTATTGATATACACACCTTGAAACTTCCTGTCATCATATCTGTTGATCTTTTCCTTGCCCAAAGGATCTTTCTCCTAACAGTCATCCTTATTTTCTCTGTATATTTGTGTTGTTTCGTTTTCTACATACGTTGTATTATTTAGACATCGCTGGAATTGATTGTGTGTGACCTATGGGATAAGGTAAGGATCCAGCTTGATATTTTCCGTATTCCATTTATTGAGTAATCTGTCCCTTCCTTTGTTTTGTGATGTTGCCTTTTCAGCATTCAAGCCATTATATATAATAGAGTATTTCCTTATTCAGGGCTATTCTCTTTTACCCATCCATACTGTGGCAATGCTACCCTTTACTGTAGCTTTGCAATATATCTTCTGTATGGTGAAACAAGTTCACCCCCTCTTATTAGCTTGCATTTCCAAATTTTCTTTTGCTGTTCTTCCAGTTTTGCATTCTTCCAGCAAAACTCCCAAGAAAAAAAATCTCATTGAGATTTACCAGACAGCATTAAACCTAAAAATTAATGTGAGTAAAATTGAAATCTTTATAATAGTCTACACCGACACATTGTATGTCTTTTTTAAGTCTTATTTTATGTTTCTTGATATAGCCTTGTAGTATTTTTCACAAGGTCTGACACATTTCTTAGTAAGCTTGTATTTCTCGGTGTTTTATATTTCTATTTGTATTGTGAAAGAGATTTTTCCTCATCAGATTTTCCGATCATTGCTAGTATGTTTGAAGCCCATTTGTACTTAGATTCCTTCATCTTGATGAACTCTATTTTAATTATTTTCTAGCTGATTGTCTAGAGTTTTTCTAGGTATATATATTATCATTTTGTCTGTGAATAATAACTTTGTTCCTTCTTTTCCAGTGGCCACACATTCTATTTCTATTTTTTCTGTGATCAAAACTTGTAAAAATAATATTAAACAATAGAAAGGATAGCAGAAATCCTGTTTTGTTCTTAATATTAATAGAAATGTCTCTAGTGGCATTTCCCAATAAATAATAGTATGGGCTATCAGTGTAAAATATTCTTTAATGTGTTAAGGAACTATTCTTCTATTCATGGCTAGTAAAAAGACTTTTCCCTTTAGGAATGATTGTAATATTTTTATCAATGCCTTTCAAAATTTAATGATCATATGGTTTTCCTTGTTTGATCTATTGATACAACCAAAGTGATATTTTCTACTTGGTTGTGGTAGATTATTCCTTTCAAATATTTTTAATTCAATTGCCTGATAAATTATTTAGAATTTTTAAATATATTCATTTTTTCTTTTTATTCTATCTTTATTATAAAGTTTTATTATTATTAATAATAATAATGGCAGTTGGGATAATTTCACAATTTCCTACCATGTTCTGCTGCACTTAAATTCTTACACGAATTTTCTCATGTAATTCTTATAATAATTTTACAATTAGATGTACCATTATCTACATTTTGCACATAAGGAACCAAGCTCCAAAGGGGGTCTTAACTCCATTAAGATCATTTAGCTTGTGAGGGGGGCCTGTCTGTACTGCCTTTGCTACATAGTACTGGGGAATTAAAAATGAGTTGGGTAGCTTTCCTGCTCTGCAATGGAATAGTACATAAAACAGGAAAAATCTGCTTCTTGAAGGTATGAAAGGACAGATTTCTACATGCACAGGAGGCAAAATGATGCTGTGAAAGAACATTGGCTTTGAAACTAGACAAATGCTGGTTCGAAATCTAGCTCTGTCTGTTACTTCATAGCACTCAACAGAAACTAATCATTATAAAAACATCTTATCCAAGCGCCATCTTTGACAACATTTTCCATTTGTGCCTGGATCTTTTTCTAATTTTTTTCCCATAACATCCTGTTGCCCCAGGAAGTAATATATTTCATCTACATAATGAAAAGTATTATTTCATATTCATATGTATTATTCTCTGATAGTCTTAAAATCTCTGTGGCTGCTGTCCTATCCCCTTGGTCTTTGGTATTTAATTGTGTGTCCTCTTTTTATCCTAACTAGATTTTCTAAAGATTTTTCTATTTTTTCTTAAACCATTTTTTTTATTTTAGAATAATGTAGTTGGCTGAATATTGGCTCTCCAAAAATGTTCATGTCTTAATTTCCAGAACCTGTGAATGTTGTCTTATAAGGCAAAGATACTTTGCAGATGTGATTAGATTAAGAATCATGTGATGGGGAGATTATCCAGATTATCCAAGTGGGCCCCGTGTAATCACAGGATCCTTATACGATGAACACAGGAAGTTCAGACAGAGGAGAAAGCAATATGACAATAGACACAAAAATTGGAGTGATGTAGCTACAAGTCAAGCAATGCTGTCACCCTCTAGAAGCTGGAAAGGCCAAGGAATGGAATCTCCCTAGAGCCTCCCAAAGAAAGTGCCATCACTTTCATTTTAGTCCCCAAGACTCATTTTGGACTTCTGACCTGTAGAACTGTAGGAAAATAAATTTGTATTTTAAACCACTGAATGTGTGCTAACGTGTTACTGCCACACTAGGAAACTAAAACCAACAGTTTTAGATTAACAGAAAAATTACAAAGATGGTACAGAGTTTCCATATCCCCCATACCCAGTTTCCCCTATTGTCAACATGGTGCATTTGTCACAAGGCATGAAACAATATTGATCCAGTATCACTAACTAAAGTCCATATTTTATTTAGATTTCTTTTGTTTTTACCTGATGTCCTTTTTCTGTTCCAGGAGTGCATCTGGGAAACTATCTGTATTTAGTTGTCATGTGTCCTTGGGTTCTTTTTAACTGTAACACTTTCTCAGACTTTTCGTCGTTTTTGATGAGCTTGATAGTTTGAGGAATGCTGGTCAGGCATTATTTAAAATGTCCCTCAACTGGGATTTGTCTGATGTTTTTCTCATGATTAGGCTGAAGTATGGATTTGGGGGAATGATGATCACAGAGACAAAGTGTGTTGTCATCACATTATAGCAAGGGTACATACTGTCAACATGGCTTATTGTTGACATTGACCTTGATCACCTGACTCAAGTAGTGTTTGCCAGCCTCTCCACTGTAAAGTTACTCTTTTCCCTTCCGTTGTCTATTGTTTTACAACAAAAAGGGAGATTTTTAAAAATTGTCAGTTCCACTCTTTTTCTGCTATATGATTAATTAATTTCTTCCCTTATGTTGATTAATTCCTTCTGTCATCCTTGTGGTTCCTTTTTTGTTCTTTTTCTAACTTCCTGAGTTAAATCCTAGGTTTACTTATTGTTATTTTTTTAATACATAAAGCATTTAAGGACATGTGATCTCCATTTAGCAAGGAGTTACTAGTTTATTTGTTTGTTTTGATTTTTGTTTGTAGAGACAGGGTCTCACTATGTCACTCAGGCTGGAGTGCAATGGCACAATCTTGGCTCACTGCAACCTCCACCTCCCAGTCTCAAGCCATCCTCCCATCTCAGCCTCCTGAATAGCTGGGACTATAGGCGCACACCACCACACCCAGCTAATTTTTTTGTACTTTTAGTAGAGACAGGGTTTTGCCATATTGCCCAAGCTGGTCTCAAAATCCTGGGCTCAAGTGCTCTGCCCGCTTCAGCCTCCCAAAGTGCTGGGATTATAGCCATGAATCATCCCGACTAGCTTAGTTTGTTTAAACACTTGTTATTAGTTTCCATGTTTATAATATAGTGGTAAAAGTGTCTACCTTATATAACTTCTGCTGTTTGGAACTTTGTCAGGTTTTTCTTTCTCTTTTGACAATTACTTTCTGTAAATATCCCATGAGTACTTTGAAAGAAGTTATGTTTTCTGTTTGCAGGGTATAAACTCAACACTAAATTCTGCAGTGGATAAGAATGTATCTGTTTGACTTACCATTAAATATCTAGCCCCTACTACAGGACCTGATACCTAGTAGGATTGCATTAAATAACTATTGAGTAAATAGCTGCAAAATTTCAACAGTCCCAGTTGCAACAACCAAAAACGTCTCTAGACATGGCCAGCTGTCCCCTTGCACACAAAATCATTCCTGATTGTGAACCACTGCTCTAAAATGATATGACTATTCACAGAAAATCCAAAAGAATCTCCTCAAAAAGTATTAGAAATAATATTTGAATTCAGCAAAATTAGTTGATGGTTATAAAATTAATATACAAAGATAGCATTCATATATAGCAGTAGTAAACATTTAGAAAATGTAGTTTTAAAATAAATAATATCAACAATAGCAATTAAAAGTATAAAGAATAAATCTAATAAAGTATGGGCAAGACTTATGAAGAAATTTATTAAAATGTAACGAGAAACATTAAAGAAGACCTAAGAACAGAGAAATTTACCATGATTATCTAAGAGAAGATTCATTATCATTGAAGTGTTGTTTCTTCCCCAGTTGGCCTATAATTACAATTCAATTCCAATAAAAACCTAACAGAGTTTTTGTGGGACTTAACTGATTCTAAAACTTATATTGAGAATACAGCATAAATATAGTTAAGCTACTTTTGTAGAAGAATAATTTGGAAGACTTGCTATATCAGATTTTAAATTTTATTCTAAAGCCATAGTAATCAAGAATGTAGACAGAGATAGACAAGTAGAATCAGGAAATAGGATAAATATTTAATATTTAATATATAGTTCTACACATACATGAAAACTTGACATAGAACAGAGGAGGCTTTTAAAACAGTGGGCAAAAGATATAATGTGCTGAGATAACTGACTTTATGTTTTGAAACATTCTTTTTATTTACTCTCTTTGTCCCAATGGAAGGTAAGCTCCATGAGGGCAGAGATTTGGTATGTTTTCTTCACAGCTGCATCTCCAATGTCTAGAATAACTCAGGCATACAGTAGATATTCAGTAGATATTTTTGAACTATTAAGTGAAAAATCCATTTTATTACTTTTCATTGCTTTTCCTATTATTATATAACAAAATATTTACAGTTTCTATGAAGGTTCGGAAAAAAATGTTTCTCTCTCTCTCTCTCTCTCCTTCCCTCCCTCCCTCCCTCCCTCCCTCTCTCTCTCTCCCTCCCTCCCTCTCTCTCTCTGTGTGTGTGTGTGTGTGTGTGTGTGTCTGTGTGTGTGTATTTCTTTCCCAAGAGCCCAAGGAGGTCACTGAAAGCTAGATATAGCAAAATCTTAGCTCAACACCAGATGCAATTATTTAATAATAAACTCTAAATTTGTTTGCCCCTTTAATAAAACTCTATATTCCAATATTCAATATTATAAAACAAAGTAAAGAAATCATTGTTTATTTCAAAGATTTTTGTATGCTGCAGATATCACAGGTCCCTTTAAATATTTATATTAAAATATGGTTCAACCCATAAAGCCATAGGAATATGTCTGTTTTGCCAGGTAAGCTAGCTCACCTGTATCTCTTATGAGAATTTTAATAAAACAAGTATTAAGCCTTCTTTCAGACAGTTCCAACAGCATGATTCTAATTTTTGGTGTCCTTTAAAATGTCAAATTACTCCTGGCTATGCTTCCTTATGGACCATCCAAAAACAATAGTACTTAGCCAGCTGACAAGGATATTTATAATCACACATGGCACCCTCCAACAGTTCCCTCTCTCACACCTATTGGTCTAAGAGAGTTTGTCTGAGAGAAGCAGGTGACATTGGATAGTTCAGAGCAAATCCAAGAAACCACCTGGAAAATTGAGCCAATCCACAGGTCTCTCAAAAAGCATTCATTTATGCTTCATTAAGCATTCATTATGACCAAGAATTTGTGAGTTCCTATCACTTGTCAGGCACTACCACATCATTAATATTGCAGAGTCCAAGAGTTATATTTGTTATTATCATACAAAGTTTGAGCATCTCAACCAGCTGAGGTATTAAGTTCAAACTCTGAAGCAGTAAATAGTGGCACAGTGATTTGGCAAGTCTTAAAATGGCTCTGTGAACCTTTCAGTTGAGTGCAAACACCTGGTATCAAGATTCTCCTTCATCTTGAGACCCAACAACCCTCCTCCCCATACTGTACCCCAGGCCCCTTTCACTCCACCACTGCAAACTCTCACTCTCTGGCAAACAGCCCAGCCTCACTCCCGGCTCTGGAGGCTGGCGTTTGTTCTGACTTCTGCCTCAATCTAGAAGACCCTCCACTTCCTCTGTGTTCATCCAAATCCTACTTTTCTTCAAGGCTCAGCCACTCTGAACTGTGTTCCCCCCATCAAATGTAGGGCACTCCAACAGCCCTGGTCCCAAGTGTGAAGCTATGACCTCAGCTAGACATCCTGTCTGGTCTTGGTTAGCCGTAAGGCAACAGAATGAATGTCCACTCCAGGTAAGAAACCTCTTCATTTTATAGACCAAGAAACTAAGATATAGAATGATTGAGTGACTCTTTCTAAGAAACAAAGTGGTTAGCATGCTAGAAATAGGAAGTTGGTGGGCATAGTGAAAAACATTTGTTTCTCTAAAGGGAGAAATATCTGAATGTAAATCCCGCTTTGACAACTTACTAGCCGAGGAAATTCAGGGAAGTTACTCACCTTCCTCAATCACTGTTCCCATACTATAAATTGACAAGGATAATATCTTCTTTGCAATATTGTTGTGAAGATAAGATATAAAGAGATAAAATATCTGACTCATACTAAATGTAACTGTGGGAACCCACTTCTTTCTTAATTTTACTACCCTGCTTCTCTACAAGATTGTAATCTGCTTGAAAACAGGATCTACGTTGATCCTACATTTTATAGTCCCCTACGTTCTCCATAACAGCCAACACACAGTGCACAGCATAAAGTGGGAGCTTCAGAAATACTGTTTTTTCCTTTTTCTTTTTTTGAGACAGGGTCTTGTTCTGTCACCCAGGCTGGAGTGCAGTGGCACGATCACAGTTCATTGCAGCCTTACCCACCTCTGGGGCTAAAGCAATCCTCCCACTTCACCCTCCGGAGTCGCTGGGACTACAGGCACATGCCACTATACCCAGTTGATTTTTGTATTTTTTGTAGAGATGGGGTTTCACCATGTTGCCCAGGCTGGTCTCAAATTCCTGGGCTCAAGCAATCCTCCTGCCTCAGCCTCCCAAAGTGCTCTGATTACAGGTTTAAACCTCCATGCTCAGCCCAAAAACACTTTTTTAAATGAAAAAGTTTGTTTTCCAGAGGGACAACATTCACTTAAATGAATGTTCTCTCAAAGAACAACTATGACTTAAATAAACAATGAATTTAAGTCTATTATCTTGTTTTTTCCATTTTTATTGCTCTATCATACACTTATCTTTTATATACATTCCCTTATATGACAAAATATTGTGTAAACAAATAAAATGTTAGTAATGAATGAGACTTCTACCCTTGGATAAAATGTAGGAGCTTATATAGTTTTAATCCATGACAAATAATTAAGTGCTTCCCAATGCTAATTTTTACTTTAGCACTAAAACTCCAAATATCAGAGCCAAAAAGATTTCCAGAATCATGCCAAAGGGTAGCTCCTAAGTTTACTCTGGCGCAATGCCATTTACAGGGTGAGAAAAAGTTCATGATTTCCCATTGTGTGAATCACGTGTACAAAGTCTTTTTGTCCAAGTGGCCTTGTCATGTGAGACTGCTAAATATCTTTCACTTGGCCTTCCAATCACGTCCAAAGTGTCATACCCCTAGAAGCAATTTGTTGTATGAATAATGGAAGCCTGAACTGAAGCTCAACAGTTTGTAAGAATTGTACTGTGCCTAGTGAACCAAATGCAGACCTCTCCAAAGCTCACTCAGAATATTTACAAGATGAGGGAAATTCAAATTAAGAGTCAAAGTCATCTCAGGGCTGAGAGGTAAAAATAGAATACTGGTCAGGTTATTGGAGGACAAAGAACAAAAAGTTTATTTTGTTTGAGAACAGAATTTGAATTAGAATGGAGTTCATCTCAGTTTAGGACTTGTTCATTTTACCAAAAAGAAGTAAAAGCAAACAAAAATTTATTAGAGAGTAGAAGGTAGAAGAATTGGGATTTGATTTCTCACATGGCATGGGAATAAAAATGTGCAAGATTTTTCCTGTTTTGAAAATTTATCAAAGGGTTATTTAGCAGGAATCTACGTTTTAAATTTCTGCTTTAAACTACATCATTTTAACCTTCTAAGCCTACCCGATTCCCCTGTAGCTGTGGAATCACATGAACCCACAAAGGCCTGTGTCTACTTGTTTTCCTCTGCAGATTCTCAATCAGCCCTCATGAATGCTTGTTTTGACACTTTGCCTTTAGCAATTCTGTGTGCACTTCCCTAGCTCCCTTCGTCCACTAACAAATCTTCATTGGACTTTATTAGACCTCAGCTTTTCAGCCACTTAAACGCTGAAAACTACACATTTTAGAATATTATCTAGGTCATCTACCTGCCAGAATTACATGGTAAATTTCTTAATAAAAGATACAATTCGACATACCTCAAGCATGTATATGTGTTAAAGTGATATTCTTCTAAGGAAAATATTAGCAGGCATCTATATGGTTGTTGGGGGAGGGAAGGAGTGCTATTTTTCTTTAAGAATTTCTTGAGAAGGAGCCATATTCCGAGTCCTTATTACACTCTCCAACAGAAATAGGTGAGATAAAAAGAAATTGTGAGCAGATGAGATATCCCTCCAGTGAAGTTAATTATGGAAGTTATTTCTGGGGCCTCTTATGAAATCTTTTCACTTGATTTCCTGGCTAACAGGGTGGCTAGATCTAAGGCTACTTTATGAGCTGAGTGAAAGAAACACAGCACAGGTCTTCCAGAAATCTCTAGAAGGGCCCCAAACATTCCTAATCATCTAGTCCTGTCCCATTAACCTGGAGGTTTCAGGGAACTCAGATCCTCTTTAGAGGTGCTCTTGGGAATATTGGTCTTATTGATTTAAAAATGATGGTGCTGTGGCCGGGCGCAGTGGCTCACACCTGTAATCCCAGCACTTTGGGAGAGTGAGGTGGGCAGATCACTTGAGGTCAGGAGTTCAAGACCACCCTGGCCAACATGGTGAAACCTGTCTCTACGAGCTTTACCTACAGTCCTAAAAGCACTAAAGGTGCTTGGTAGAAATTTGAGTTAGCATAGGTAAACATTTTTTTCTTATTTTACTTCCACCCAAAAAAATACATAATAGATAACACATTTACTGTTATTACCTCCCCTTTATGGAACAGAAAACTAAGGCTTAGGGGGTTTGACTTCACTAGGCAACTTTGCCACTTTCTAATTGACAGAGCCCTTTCTGCCCACCTCTCCATGAGTGAGTTCTTCATGAGTAAAGTTTCCCTGGGGTGGTAGGCTGAGTACCCTGGCTGCATAAATGTCTTCTTTTGAGAAGCGTCTGTTCATGTCCTTCGCCCACTTTTTGATGGGGTTGTTTGTTTTTTTCTTGTAAATTTGTTTGCGTTCATTGTAGATTCTGGATATTAGCCCTTTGTCAGATGAGTAGGTTGCAAAAATTTTCTCCCATTCTGTAGGTTGCCTGTTCACTCTGATAGTAGTTTCTTTTGCTGTGCAGAAGCTCTTTAGTTTAATTAGATCCCATTTGTCAATTGTGGCTTTTGTTGCCATTGCTTTTGGTGTTTTAGACATGAAGTCCTTGCCCATGCCTATGTCCTGAATGGTATTGCCTAGGTTTTCTTCTAGGGTTTTTATGGTTTTAGGTCTAACATGTAAGTCTTTAATCCATCTTGAATTAATTTTTGTATAAGGTGTAAGGAAGGGACCCAGTTTCAGCTTTCTACATATGGCTAGCCAGATTTCCCAGCACCATTTATTAAATAGGGAATCCTTTCCCCATTTCTTGTTTTTGTCAGGTTTGTCAAAGATCAGATGGTTGTAGATATGCGGCATTATTTCTGAGGGCTCTGTTCTGTTCCATTGGTCTATATCTCTGTTTTGGTACCAGTACCATGCTGTTTTGGTTACTGTAGCCTTGTAGTATAGTTTGAAGTCAGGTAGTGTGACGCCTCCCGCTTTGTTCTTTTGGCTTAGGATTGACTTGGCAATGCAGGCTCTTTTTTGGTTCCATATGAACTTTAAAGTAGTTTTTTCCAATTCTGTGAAGAAAGTCATTGTTATGACTTTCCAATTCTGTGAAGAAAGTCATCCTTGATGGGGATGGCATTGAATCTATAAATTACCTTGGGCAGTATGGCCATTTTCACGATATTGATTCTTCCTACCCATGAGCATGGAATGTTCTTCCATTTGTTTGTATCCTCTTTTATTTCATTGAGCAGTCGTTTGTAGTTCTCCTTGAAGAGGTCCTTCACGTCCCTTGTAAGTTGGATTCCTAGGTATTTTATTCTCTTTGAAACAATTGTGAATGGGAGTTCACTCATGATTTGGCTCTCTGTTTGTCTGTTATTGATGTATAGGAATGCTTGTGATTTTTGCACATTGATTTTATAACCTGAGACTTTGCTGAAGTTGCCTATCAGCTTAAGGAGATTTTGGGCTGAGATGATGGGGTTTTCTAGATATGCAATCATGTCATCTGCAAACAGGGACAATTTGACTTCCCCTTTTCCTAATTAAATACCGTTTATTTCCTTCTCCTGCCTGATTGCCCTGGCCAGAACCTCCAACAGTATGTTGAATAGGAGTGGTGAGAGAGGGCATCCCTGTCTTGTGCCAGTTTTCAAAAGGAATGCTTCCAGTTTTTGCCCATTCAGTATGATATTGGCTGTGGGTTTGTCATAGATAGCTCTTATTATTTTGAGATACGTCCCATCGATACCTAATTTATTGAGAGTTTTTAGCATGAAGGGTTGTTGAATTTTGTCAAAGGCCTTTTCTGAATCTATTGAGATAATCATGTGGTTTTTGTCGTTGGTTCTGTTTATATGCTGGATTACATTTACTGATTTGCGTATGTTGAACCAAACTTGCATCCCAGGGATGAAGCCCACTTGATCATGGTGGATAAGCTTTTTGATGTGCTGCTGGATTCGGTTTGCCAGTATTTTATTGAGGATTTTTGCGTCGATGTTCATCAGGGATATTGGTCTAAAATTCTCTTTTTTTGTTGTGTCTCTGCCAGGCTTTGGTATCAGGATGATGCTGGCCTCATAAAATGAGTTAGGGAGGATTCCCTCTTTTTCTATTGATTGGAATAGTTTCAGAAGGGATGGTACCAGCTCCTCCTTGTACCTCTGGTAGAATTCGGCTGTGAATCCATCTGGTCCTGGACTTTTTTTGGTTGGTGAGCTATTAATTAATGCCTCAATTTCAGAGCCTGTTTTTGGTCTATTCAGAGATTCAACTTCTTCCTGGTTTAGTCTTGGGAGGGTGTATGTGTCGAGGAATTTATCCATTTCTTCTAGATTTTCTAGTTTATTTGCATAGAGGTGTTTATAGTATTCTCTGATGGTAGTTTGTATTTCTGTGGGATCGGTGGTGATATCCCCTTTATCATTTTTTATTGTGTCTGTTTGATTCTTTTCTCTTTTCTTCTTTATTAGTCTTGCTAGCAGTCTATCAATTTTGTTGATCTTTTCAAAAAACCAGCTCCTGGATTCATTGATTTTTTGAAGGGTTTTTTTGTGTCTCTATTTCCTTCAGTTCTGCTCTGATATTAGTTATTGCTTGCCTTCTGCTAGCTTTTGAATGTGTTTGCTCTTGCTTCTCTAGTTCTTTTAATTGTGATGTTAAGGTGTCAATTTTAGATCTTTCCTGCTTTCTCTTGTGGGCATTTAGTGCTATAAATTTCCCTCTACACACTGCTTTGAATGTGTCCCAGAGATTCAGGTATGTTGTGTCTTTGTTCTTGTTGGTTTCAAAGAACACCTTTATTTCTGCCTTCATTTCTTTATGTACCCAGTAGTCATTCAGGAGCAGGTTGTTCAGTTTCCATGTAGTTGAGTGGTTATGAGTGATTTTCTTAATCCTGAGTTCTAGTTTGATTGTACTGTGGACTGAGAGACAGTTTGTTATAATTTCTGTTCTTTTACACTTGCTAAGGAGTGCTTTACTTCCAACTATGTGGTCAATTTTGGAATAAGTGCGGTGTGGTGCTGAGAAGAATGTATATTCTGTTGATTTGGGGTGGAGAGTTCTGTAGATGTCTATTAGGTCCGCTTGGTGCAGAGCTGTGACCACTTTGACCACTAGAATGAAGTGGAAATGGAACTATTCCATTTCCAGGCCTTGCCTTTAAGAGACTAGCAGCTTGACACTGGTCTCTCAAAGCCCTGGGATGCCTTATAAGAACGCCCACTACCTTGCTTGAACACCCACATGGAGAGGCTCTGAAACTTCATAGAGTAAGAGAGGGGGCCAGCTGAACCCAGCTTCCTGGCACCCTCCAAAAGACAACACATATGTGCGTAGAAATGTCTTAGACCCTAGAGACCAGACAACTCACTGAATGAGTATTACTGAATCACCCCAGATAACACCACAGGGGGCAGTAGAATCAGCCAGCTGAGCCCTAACTCAAATCCTGACCCACGGAATCATGAGATATAATAAGAAGGTACTGTTTTAAAACATTCATTCTCAGGATACTTTGTCAGGCAGCAATAGTTAACTAGAAAACTGATCAAAGGGCATTCCCATTTCTGTTGCCACTGAGATATTTCAATTCTTCATGGTAAACTTTCTTTCTAGTATTCCAGATATGATACCATACTTTTCCCACTTAGGGGCTTAATAAAAGATGAACAGCTGAAAGAATTATGGAGCCCATTCTCACTAGTTACATCAAGTCTGTAAATAAACGGAAATGTCAATTCAGAACCACCAGCATCCTCTGCTCAGGCTATTGTAACTGGACTACTGATATTTATTCACCACATTTAAGGTAAGGTATAGGCAATTCTCAGCACACCTAGTCCAAAAATTAAACAACCTCAAGTTTTTGTGTAGCAGTAGATACTTATATAATTCTTCTTCTATGAAAGGCAATCTTTTCTGATATACCAAATCACCTACTGGATACAGGTAAGAAATTGGATGCATCAGAAAGAAGATATTTTCTGAAACGTTGGGCAATGTCTGATTTTAGCATCTGTGTTAATGCACTTCAGTAAATATAAAGTACTGATGCTTCACTTTATGGGGTTGGAACTCTGCTTAGCTACAAAATGCCAGCTGTTCCTATGGCTCCAATTGCTTACTACTCAAGAATGGAGTCAATGTACAAAATAGAACTATGCACAAACTGGCAGAGAAGCCCTTGATAGTACTGTAGATTCAAGAATTGTTGAGACTATACTAGTGCCTTTCAGATAAAATTGCTTCCATTTGCTATAATTTACAAAATGTATTCTCATAGAATCAAAGTTTTTAAAAATGTATTTCTTTGTTTACTGGTTGTTTATGACAACCCACTTATCTATAGTCTGATAAAACAGTGTCAAATGCTAATACTTAAATGATCTGCTAATACTATTAGTAATGCCAGATTATGTCTCTCCCTGCATAAAACCCACTAATGGCCACTTATTGCAAGCTATTTACCATGGCCTCGAAATTCTGGCATGATCTCCCGACTGTCAACCTCCTTCGTCTGGTATTGTCTTCCCCTTCACTATTCTCCAGCCACAGAAGCCTTTATTAGGCACTTATTTCGTGCCAGGCCCTGCGCCAAGTTCTTTAGATGCATTATCCGATTTAATATTCATAACAGCCCTGGGAAAGGATAACATCATTGCCATTTTGTAAATAAATAAAGACCCAGAAATCATGTAACTTGGCCAAGGTGACATAAATACTGAGTATTGGAGCCAGTTATTTAACCTCTATATACTGATTCAACTTCCAAATGTGTCTCTTCCCTGAATTCAGACCATATATCCAGCTGTCCCTCTGATATCTCCACTTGAATGTCTAACAGACATATCAAACATAACCCGCTAAGTAAATCCAAATTAGAAGTTTTGGTTTCCCCTTTCATCCTCATCTTTCCAATCTCGGTCATTGGCACCACCCACTTGCCAAAGACAAAAGCTTCAGTATCATCTTTCATTGCTCTCCTGCCCACGTTTAATTTCTCAGCAGCTCATGTCATGTTTCTCTCGAAAATATAACCAGTATCTGCCCACTGCTCTCCATCTCTGTTGTTGCTACCCTAATCTGGGCCATCTTCATCTCCCACATGAGCTTCTGCAAGTCTCCTAATCGGCCTCCCTACTTCCTCTCCCGCTTCATCACATGTGGCCTAGTGGTCCTTAGAAAGGGTTGTCACTCACTCCTTAAAACCCTCCAGTGATTTCTTCCCACAACGTGAAGAATGACAGCCAAACTCCTGACCACAGCCTTCGTAATCGCACTTGATCTGGCATCCCTGCCAGTTTTCAGCCTCTCATTGTTTGTTATTATTGCTGCTGTTGTATAGGAAGGGGAACCCAGAGGCAGAATCGTGTCAGTCATATTCCTTAGTTTGTGGAGCATTAGCATCTTTGATCCACATAAGATCCCTCTCTTGCATGTTGGTTGGTTATCTTGTTTATTTCCTTTTACCCAAATTCCCCACCTGCATTTCCTCACCTACTGTAAGCAGCCTACCATTTTGTTTGTAGGTGTTATTATAAATTGTATATTGATGTTTTCTATATTTTTAATTTATATAAATGATATTGTGTAATAAATCACATTTTGCTTCTTACTTTTTACACATGGTGTCATGAAGATCCATCTATGTAGCATTTTTCATCTAGTCCATGTCTTCTCACTGCCGCATAGTACTGTCTGGTGCATCCACTGCCTTTTGACAATTCCTCCTTTGGGATGGACACCAGGTTAGATTGGCACCCACTCACAAACAGTAAACATCCCATTATTATGCTCTTGTGTGAAAATTATTTTGCAACATATATCAGTGGGATTGCTGGGTAATCTTGCGAATTTAATCTGAAAATGTACTGTCAAATGGCTCTCCAGAAGGCCTACAGCCTATGTTCTTACCAGCAGTGCATAAGGGAGCCAATATCTGCACCCCTCAATACAAATATCCAAGCAATTTGATCCAAGTGAACATTAGGCATTTTCCAACTTTCTGAGTTTTGTCACTTAAAGAGGTGGGATGTTTTTGATAGCTAATGAATTTGAGCACCTTTTATGTGCCATAACTTAGGTTTCCTCTTCTGTAAATTGCCTGTTCATGGCTTTTGCCTGTTTTTTCAACTAGTATTACTTTTTCTTGCTGATTTTACAAGAACTTCTTGTAAATGCTAGGTATAGGTCTTTTATTGTATAGATCTTTTATTGACATTAGACAGTGAAAATATTTTCTGCCAAACTATCATCTGTCTGTTAACTTTTTCCATATTATTCTGTACTGAATAGCAATCCTTTGATAAAATTGGATTTGCCCATTTATTTTTATTTTATTTTTTCTTATGATTTGTGCTCCTGAATTTTTTTAGGAAGTCCTTTCTTGCTACCAAGATGCAAATGATGAGGGTTTTGTATTTTTCCCTTTCTATAGTTGACTGCTTTTTTTCCCTTTTCATATTGCTTGGGAAACTGCCAACGTTATTTTAACAGTAGCAGTGATAGTGGGTATCTTTTTTTTATTCCCAATCTTAAAGGGACTGCACATTCAGTTTTTCCATAAGTATAGTTTTTCTTGTGGGTTTCCAGTATAGAACTCTACTGTGTTAAAGAGTCCCTTCAGTTCCTTCTATATTGATAGGCTTATCCTAAATAGGTATTGACTTATTTATGTTTTATTAAATGCTTTTTCCACATCAACTGAGATCATTTATTTTTACATTAGACTAGTTATATGGTGAATTATGTGGCTAGAAATTTTTTGTTAAACCATCCTTTCATTCCAGGGATATAAAGGATAACTAATCTTTTATTTAGGATTTTTTTCTCTATGACCGTAAGTAAAATATACCTATTATTTTCTTTTGTTTATGTTTTTTGTGTTCTTTCTATCTACTTATATGTCAAAATTACACTTGCTTCACAGAACAATCTGGGCAATTCATTTTCTGTGTTCCATATGTACTTCTATAAGATAGAAATCGATTGTTCCTTGAAATACTGGTAATACTAATGTGTAAAACCATCTGTGCCTGGGATTTCATGTGATGGCTTGTCTTTCAGATGCCATTTCAGTTAGTAATTATTGGTATTTCCTGGCCTATTTAAATTTTCCATTTCTTGTTATGCCAATTTTGACACCTTCCATTTTCTAGGCATTTGTCTATTATATATAAGTTTTCAAATATTATAATTCTCTTTTATTATTTTTAAAAATCTTTGTTGAGGCTGATGTTATTTCTGCTTTTTAATTTTGTGTTTAATTTTCATTATCTCTCTTGTATTTTTTATTAAATAAACATTTTATTGAAGTATAATATACATACAGAAAAATACATATCATAGGTATATAGCTCTATGAATTTTTATGTATCTCTGTGACATACATATCTACAAATAAAAATTATGGATCAAGCCTACACATGTGCACAAAAATGCATGTATAAAAATTATCACAGCAACATAATTTACAATTGAGAAAAGTGAAAATAATATCAACATTTATCAACAATAAATAACAGGATGGGTAAAGAAATGTTAGCATATTTATATTATGGGATATTATACAGCAATAAAAAATAATAAATTACTACCACACACAAATATATGGATAAAACACACAAACACAATGTTAAGCCAAAGAAACCAAACTCAAAGGAGAATGTACTATATGATTTCATTCATATAACCTTAACAGAGGCAAAACTAACTTATAGAATAATGATTAACTTGAGAGGAGGGGGACAGGGGCTGGGAAGCGCATGAGGAAGGGTTCTATGGTTCTATGGTTTGATCTGGGTAGCGGTTACAAAGATGTGTTTGCTTTGTAAAAATTCAGTGAACTATGTGTACACTTATGAGTTGTGCCCTTTTCTATGTGTACAATATGTTGCAATCAAACATTTATAAAAGAGGCAGTGACTGTCACAACAAAATAACTAAAAGCCCTAGGAGTATCCCACATATGGTAAGAACATTCCAAACAAAGTGATTTCAAGAGGTTGAAAATAAAGGCATTAGCGAAGAGATACAGGACAAATACTAAACAACAAACAAAAAAAGGAGTGGTCATATTAAAATTAGGCAAGGTGGAAAGTAAGGTTAAAAGTACTCAAAGGACACAAGTAAGCATAATATGATAATAAAAAAGCACAACATTGTGAAGAAGTTGTAGCAGTCATAAACTTGCTTAAACCAAACAGCACAGGAGCTAAATATACACAAAGCAAACCAATTAGGAAGCTATTTTAAATTCAACTAAAGTGTGAGATGTCTGTATATTTCTTTCAGAATCAAAGAATACTGTACTCAAATAAAAATAAGGAGAAAAAGAGATTAAATAATATATCAAAAATGAAAAGTAATAAAATATTTAGAATAACTTTGGTACTTTTAGTACTTTCCAACTTTGCCTAATTTTAATATTACCACTCCCTTTTACCTTTTTGTTTGTTTGGTATTTCCCTTGTGTAAAATACACAATTTTCATATGACCATAAAATATTTATCAAAATCAATCATATATATGTATATATATGCATACACATACACACATATATATGTGTATATACATATAGTAGACTTTATAAATTGAGGCTATGAAATAACCCAATTATATTAAGAGTAAATAATAAAATGTTGACCAAAAATAAAAAGCATTAACAATTTAGAAATTAAGAAAGACATTTCCAAATAGCCATTAGATCAAGAAAATTTCAAAGCTAAAATTATAAATGCTACAGAAGCAAGTAAAAAGAACACTTCATAGATGAACTTATGGGAGACAGCCAAAGATATACTCAGAGATCTGAAAAAATAGTCATAATGCCATTAGGATTTTAAATTTAAAAGCCTGGACCCCATGGTGAAACCCAGTCTCTACAAAATACACAAAAATTAGCCGGGCATGGTGGCCTATGCCTGTAATCCCAGCTACTCAGGAGGCTGAGTTGGGAGGATCACTTGAGGCCAGGAGGTTGTGGCTGCAGTGAGCTGTGATTGCACCACTGCACTCCAGCCTGGGAGACAAAACGGGACCCTGCCCCCCTGCCCCCACCCAGAAAAAAACCCAAAAAACAAAACAAAATAAACAAAAACCTCATTAATTTAATTTAATTTAATAAATAAATAAAAGATGAAGACACTTGGTACCTATCCAGTAAATTAATGAAAAATGGAAAGCCACTTTAGGAAGACAGAATTTATAGAAATAAAATTTGAATTTAACCAAATGAGCAACAAAAATTAGCAGATGATAAATTAATCCAAATGCTGGTATTTCAAAGGACCCAATAAAATACATAACCTATCACAAACTTATTTTAGGAGATAAAAAATAAAAACGTAGAGGATCAGGAGTGAGAAAAGAGACAAACTACAATACAGGAGAATTTTTTTTAATTACAAGACGGAATTATATGCAACTCCATGGCAACAAATTTGTGAATCTAGAAGAAATGAATAATTTCTTGGTAAAATGTGAAGGACCAAAATTAACCCAGGAAAAAGACATGAAAAACTTTGAATAGGCCAATTACCACAGAAGACACTAGAAAGGTTAAAAAGACCTTTCACAAAATATGTTACCTACTGGCTTCATAACTGAAATCTAACCTTTAAAGAACAGCTAGTTCCTATGTTATTCAAATAATTCTAAGTCAGAAAAAAATACAGAAGTTCTTGACTCATTTTACAAAACCTGTACAACTTTAATACAAAAAACAGTTGTATTAAACTTTTTAAAGAAAGTACAGAAACAGATAACTGTAATTTCATTTATGTGTTTGTATGCAACAATTGTTTTTAAAAATTAGCAAATGGAAACTGGCATGGAACAAAAGAAATTAATTCATTAAATAATTTTTGGTAGCCACTCAAATATTTATTGAATGAATCAATGAAAGAATAAGCATGCATTTGTCTTTAAAAACAGCATGAATAATTAGGATTTACTCAAAGAATGCAGAGGTAATTGTACATTAGGAAGTCTATCCAGGTAATTCATTAGGACAACAAAAGAAAAATATGTGATATATCAAAAATACTGAAAAGCTATTGAAGAAACTCAATAATCATTCTTATGACACTCCAGGTTGGGGGTGAAACTTCCAGAAGAACTGCATGAGAAGCTCAGCAAATATTCTCCTCAAAAAGCAATGATAAAACTAAAGAAAATTGTCCAGCAACCATTTCAAACTCTAAAAATTAAGCAAAGCATGCAACAAATTGAAGGGCATTATTTACTCCTGGTTATATCTCTTGCCATGAAATCCCTATTGTCTGATATTAACATAGCCAGTTCAGCATCCTTTAGATTAGTATTTTTTATCTTTTTACTTTTAACCTATTCATATCTTTATATGTAAGGTGGGTTTATTATATAAACATTTTCTGCCATTTACTTGTAGTGCAATTATAAACATGGTTAGGTTTAAATATATCTTTTTGCTATTTGTTTTCTATTTCATCCCATCTCTCCTTTGTTCTTTTTTTCTTCTTACTCTTCTTTAAAAAATTTTTTATAATTCCATTTTATTCACTATTGGCTTATTAAATATTTCTCTTTTTCTTTTGTAGTTACTGCTCTGTGATTTATAATATACAATTGAATTGTCCCTTGGTATCTATGGGGGATTGGTTCCAGGACCCCTCACAGACACCAAAATTCATGGATGCTCAAGTTTCTTACATAAAATAGTATATTATTGGCATACAGTATTGGCACACATCCTCCCATATACTTTAAATTATGTCTAGATTACGTGTAATACATACTACAAGGTAAATGCTATATAAACAGATGTTACCTGTATTGTTGAGGGAATTATGACCAAAAAAAGATCTGTACATGCTCAGTACGGATGCAACCATCCATTTTTTTTTCAAATACTTTCAATTCACAGTTGGTTGAATCCATGGATGCAGAACCCACTGATACAGAGGGCCAACTGTGTATCCATTTTATCACAGTCTACCTTCGAATAGTTTTATAGCACTTCCCATGTGTTTTAAGAATCTTACAATGGTGTACTCCCATTTCTGCCCTCCCATCCTTTGTGCTATTGTCACCTGTTTTAGTTCTACATGTTATAAACCTAACAATGCATGCTTATTATACTTTTCCTTAAACAATTATCTTTTGAAGAGACTTTAAAAGTGAGGAAAATTTATCTGCTTACCTACATATTTACTATTTTCAACAATCTCTATTCTTTAGTGTAGATCCAAATTTCTTTTAGTATCACATTCCTTCTGCCTGAGCAACTTCTTTTAACATTTTTTTTGTAGCATAGGTCTGCTGGCAATAAATTCTCTCAGTTTTGTTTCTCATTTTAAAGTCCCTCTTTAGCCTACATTTTGAAAGATACTTTTGTAGGTTGTAGACTTCCAGGATGATGCTTTTTTCTTTCAGTATTTTAAAGACTTCACTTCATTACCTTCTAGCTTCGACAGGAAGTCTGCTGCCTGCCTTTTTTGTTGTTATTGTTTTTCTTCTCCGTGTGTTGTGGCCCCATACTCTGCACTTGCTTTTAAGATTTTCTGTTTATCACTGGTTTCCAGCAATTCGATTATGATGTGCCTTGGTGTGGTATTCTCTTTTCCTTTGTTTGTGGTTCGTTGGGCTTGTTGTATTGCAAGTTTAGAGTATTCATCATTTAGACATTTTCCAGCCATTATTTCTTGAATTTTTTTTCTCTCTTCCTCCACCTGCCAGGGCTCACATTACACACATGTTAGACTTCTAGATATCATCTCACAACACTGATACCCTGTTCCTTATTTCCCCAGGTTTTCCCCCTTTTGTGTTTTATTTTACTTAGTTTCTAATGTTATGTTTTCAAAGATCACTGATATTTTTTCTGTGGTGTCTAAGCTGCTATTCATCCCAGTCAGTATAACTTTCTTTCAGATATTACATTGAGAAAAATAAAGCAGGGAAGGAAAATAGAACCCAGGTGAGTGAGATGGACATTTTAAATCGGGCCATTAAGGAAAGAGTTACTGATAGGATAAAACTTGAGTAAAAACCTGGAGGAGGTGAAGTGAAGATATTCAGGTCTTCATCATTCTCCAAAGCTGTTTCTATGACACCTTTACCACATTTCTCCTTTCTATTAAGTCTCTTCCTTCCTTCTGGTGTAGCAAGGAGAGCCCTCCGTTGTCTTCTGTAGGTTCCTTTTTGTCTCAAATCCTCCTTAACTATATTCTTGCACATTTTTTTCTATTTGTCTATATCCTGTCTTCCTTTCCCTTATGACGGATTCCTTTTGCTGCTTCTCTTATGGCTTCTGTATCTACAATGGTTTCATTTTTCTCACCCATTCTTTCCAAAGCTATGTCTGCTCACCTGTCATCTCCTTTAATAGTTTTTCACCTTATATTTGAACACCATTATTTCATTTCCTCTTTAACTTCTTATTTCTAGGGACCATGTCATCCTTAACTTATTTAATATCAGAAGGGAAACACATCTACTGTAGCATGTTTCTGTTTTGTGAATATTTTTTATCTGATTTTTGCTTATTATATATCCTTTTCTTTATGGCTGCTTTTGATTACTACTCAACTCTGAATGGGGCCAGGGCTTTTCTGCAGCAGTTGTTTATAAAAGGTTGTGTGGGAAGGCTCCATGAAGTGAGTAGAGACAGAAAGTAGCCTGGGTTTAGGACTTTCTCAAATCCTCTTACCAAACGCATGTCTCAAATTCTACATTCTGGAGCCCTCTTTGGGATAAGCAGAAAGTCCACTTGTCTCCTGTATGCCATGGCTTTCTTTAATGGTGATTTAATGATGACTACTGCTGATTATTTTTCTTTCTCAATTATCATCAGCATTAAGCTAATTGTCACTTGCCTTCTCTCATCTACCCCATCAAACTGACACCCGTTCTTCCAGAAATGGCAGGTCTAATCGGGTGATCATCCAGCCCCTCCTCTCCTGCTGCTCTAGGGTGTTAAACCAGGCTTGGGATACTCTCACACCAATTTCCACGCCCCGCAGACCTACCGATACAAGTCAGCAAATAATGGTTGACCCTCAGTATAGGCAAACACTCTAAGGAAATCTGTCTGCCCCTCCAGGAACTCTTAAGGTATATGTTAAGATATGTGTCCACTCTTGCTCTGCTCCCTATGTTTGGTCTACATATTACTACATTTGATAGCCTTCTTCATAAACTATCATTCCCTGGCATCGTGCCTTCCTTATTTCGTTTTCTTCTCTGTGGTTCATTATTGTTTTGTTATTACTGGTTTGACAGAGAAGAGTAGAACAAAAAAACCTTCTTTCCTATCTTTAATTGGAAGTTTCTGTTTTAATTTAACTCAAAAAATATGTATTGAGTGCCCATAAAAAATAAGATTCCGTGATTAGTGCTGAGGAGAGGGAAAAGATGAGAGTAAAAAAAACTTATGGCAAATATTTAAAGAACACAAGGAATCCCATTGTACTGGAACACAAACAGAAGGAAAGAAATCTTCACCTATCTGTGTAGTGTTAATAGGAGTGTTCTGTTGTTTCAGCAGAAAAGTCTTTGCAACTTTGTCTTAAGTGAAAGAGTCCTATTTATGTTCTGGGAGCCCTCAGGACCATCCTAATAATAGCAATGCTTGTAAGTATTAATAAATGATGCTGAACTATCCAAATAATTATGGTAACTAATATTCAGCATGTTCTTTGGTAGGTACTTTCATGCAGACCCATGTGGGTCACTTAACAAAATAGAATTTCATTTTTTTAAGAAAAAAGACCAAGTATAGAATAAGCCGTTATCTGGAGTAGCTCATTGCCTAGTTGAGAGGGTAACTGTGCCCCACAGACTTAAAGTAATTGTACTGTGGCAATTTAGTGAAAGGAAGGAAGGAAGGAAGGAGGGAGGGAGGGAGGGAAAGAAAAAAGAAAAGAAAGAAGGAAAGAAGGAAGGAAGGAAGGAGACAGAAAGAAAGAAGAAAAGAAAGAGAAAGAGAAAAGAAAGGAAAGGAAAGGAAAGGAGACGAGGAGACATTGCATCTCTTCAGGAGGCCAGGCAGAAAACAAAAACTAGATAAAACCAAGGGCTTTAGGGCCCCTGATGATGCAGTAGGCAAGGAAATAAATTTAAATACAACTAAGCAGAAAGGAGAAGTAGTGGTCACTTTTTATTCTCCTTAAATCTAGGGATATTGACACCAAAAATTAAACTTCAATAATTTATGGGGTTAAAGTGCTTTTGCCTTCTGCCCCAAACCATCAAAAAGTCTTCACCCCAAGGAAGCAGTATTTGACTCTCAAAGCATGTGCTCACTCATTTGCTGCTGACCTCCCTGCCCATCCCCTTTCCCCTGACTCCTCTGTGTGTCCTCAAGAGCCATATTTTCCTCAGTGTCTTCTCCCCTCTGGGTTCTAGGTAGAGACCAACGGGACTCTGACCTGCTATTTATAAAACTGATCTTGCAAAGTCAACAGTGGGCTCTTCTCGTCTTTCTGAATCTTCTGGGATGTCCTACAGATGCACTAGCTATGGAGCTGTTTAATTGGGGAAGGGACCTGGGATGAAAAAGCTTAAGAACTGCTGGCCTAACATCAGACTTTGGTTTTCGGAAACATTAGTATATGCCCAAGTCATATTGGTGACGGATGGCTCTGGATTGAAAGTAACTATATATAAACATATTCTTAGAAAATATGTTTTATTGATTTAGCAATAAGAATCAGATGAATCCTATCAGGAGCCATGGAAGGAAGAAAATGGACTGTTAGGGACCTGAGACCTCTGGGGAAATGGTTTTCTAAAATATAGTCATCACCGGGGGACTTGTTAGAATTGCAAATTCTCGGGCCTCTCCTTAGACCTACTGGACCAAACATTTTGAGGGTGGGGGCCCCAAAACCAAGTTTAACAAGGCCTCCCGGTGATTCTGATGTATGTTAAAGTTTAAGAACCAGTGTAGTAGGGGAAGAAAATAACTCAAGGCATAGATCAGTGGGTCTCAAATTTTCTGTTGCCTCAGAATCCTCTGGAGAGCTTATTGAAACAAAGATCACTAGATCCTACTCTGTGAATGTATGATTCAGTAGGGCTGGGGTGGGGAGAATTTGCATTCCTAACAAATTCCTAGGTGGTGCTGATCCTGCTGGCCCCAGAACCACACTTGGAGAACCACCAGTCTACATAAAAGATTTAGGCAAGTAGAAAACTTCCCTGGCTCAAGACTAGAAAAGGATTTTCTGGGCTAAGGGGTTGGAAGGCAGGGGAGGAGGAGAATTAATAACTACATAAACATGTTAGTAATTTATATAGAAAAAGGCTCTGCTTCCTTCGGGCTCTAGGGAGACAGCAAAGCAGTAAGATTGCTGCTTTAGGCAGTCAGGGTTTTAGAATCACTCACTGACTTTCCTACTCTCCAGGTGTGGGAATGGTTGGAAAGTAGGGATATGCTGTCCAGAATAGGCCAAGTGAACAATCTTCAAAGTGGCCTGCAAGAACCAATGCCCAATCATGATGATGACATGTTCGTTGATACCTGAATGAAGAGATAAATTCATAGAAAATATTCTCCTCCTCACACCAAACGCCCTGACAATGTAGCAATGGGAAGCTTCCAGAACTCAACCATGAACTGAGGGAAAGTGGAGAAACCAAGATGGTGCATTTGAAAGGAGGCTATGTTGTTAGCACCTTTCATAGGCTCTTTGGAATAATGTGAAAGATAAAAATTTTGAAATGTTATTTCAGTAATTCCTAGGAAACACAAGTGAAGTACGGTGCCTCATGATAGGGTTACCCTTCAAGCATGGACCTGAAATGGTCACCTCAGATGCGTCATAGCCAGGAATGGTGGTGAGCACCTGTAGTCCCAGCTACTCGGGAGGCTGAGGCGGGAGGATTGCTTGAGGCCAGGAGTTCTGGGCTGCAGTGTGCTGACTGGGTGTCTGCACTAAGTTCAGCATCAGTATGGTGACCTCCAGGAGAAGAGGACCACTAGGTTGCTTAAGGATCAGTGAACTGGACCAGGTCAGAAATGGAGCAGGTCATGGCAACATAGTAAGACCTTGTCTCTAAAATAAATAAATAAATAGAAATTGAGTCATAAAACATAAAATGACTAATTTTGAAGAAACAATTGGTAAAACTCAAATGGAGGAACATTCTTTCAAACAACTGGCCTATACATTCAAATGTATATTCTGTAAACAAATTGTTTGCCAAAAAATTAAGAATTCTGCATCTGCATATGATGAGGTGTTTTATTTTTGTCATTAATGGTCACCTGCATCTTAGATTATGGCATTATATCAATAATTTTCTAAATGTGAACAAAAATGAACATGGCTTTGTGAATTGAGATCTGTACCTGCTATGTTACCCATATCCTTATGCTTAACACTTTTTCAGAATAGTGACGACCAGAATAGTGAAGGTCACAGTTCAGCACCTTAGAGAACTTACACACCAAGAATAGGAATTGTTTTTTCTTTTTTTTTTCTTTCTTTCTTTCTCTTTCTTTCTTTCTTCTTTCTTTCTCTTTCTTTTTTTCTTTCTTTCTCTTTCCTTCCTTCCTTCCTTCTTTCTTTTTCTTTTTTTGAGTCGAAGTCTCACTCTGTCGCCTAGGATGGAATACAGTGGCTCAATCTCGGTTCACTGCAACCTCCGCCACCCGGGTTCAAGCAATCTCCTTCCTCAGCCTCCCAGGTAGCTGAGATTACAGGGATGCACCACCACACTCAGCTAGTTTTTCGTATTTTTAGTAGAGACAGGGTTTCACCATGTTAGCCAGGCTGGTCTCAAACTCCTGACCTCAGGTGATTTGCCCACCTCGGCCTCCCAAAGTGCTTGGATTACAGGCCTGAGCCACTGTGCCTGGCCTGTGAGTGATCTAAAATAAAACTTTTAAGAGGCCATGGTTGAATTCCTTCTCTAGGTGGTTAATAGGATATTCTTGGAGTAGAATTCTGTCCAGGGCAGGTGTGGAATATCACACAGTCTTGATTTCAGGGATTTCCCAGGATGATAACAGCCACAGTTTAGCACAGACACCTGAGACAGGAAAAGAGGCTTCTTGTAATCCCTTTCAAAGTGAATGTTCTTTGATTTCTCTCCTTGTATGATCTTTCTTGTCTCTGAATTCAATAGTGTTTGCAGTCTGAACCAAATACCCTCATGCTTGATTTTATCCAGGCAGGTATTTTTCACCTGTTGTTTCAAGTACATATCACTCATCTCCCAGCCCAGATATAACCTCTGCAGAGGCAGGAACTGCGTCTTCCATTACTTTCACCTCCTGAGTAGCACTCTACCATGCTAGAACCCTGTAAGCACAGAAGAGAAATACTTATTGATTCACAGAATGCAATGAATGGAAGAATGAGGGGGGAGTACCTTTTTTCCTAATCTGCCTATTTAAAAAATAAGCTCCTCTCAGAAACATGTCTATTGGATTTGAGAGGAGTTGAGTAACAAAGTATTCACCAAAAAATTAAGAATTCTCCATCTGCATATGACAAGGTGTTTTATTTGTGTCATTAATGGTTGTCTGCATGTTCCTTTCTACACCTTGTTAGAGAACTGCCACATGCCTCATTATTTATGGCCAGCAATTATGCATTTGTAAGTTTACTCGTTGCTTAAAGCCCAGAGAAGGCTGTGAAATAAGCAAAATCTGGCTCTGCCATCCCTCCTTAGGACTGTTCATATCCTCATCCTATCCCCCGTCCCCACTCTCCCATCTTCTTTTAACTAGTAGTCAACCAATTAGTCAGTAAGAGCTAAATTATTACCCCTCTAGGACTATGTTTCTTTTAGTAAAGGATTCATGAAGAGCTAACTTTTAAAATCTAAAGAAATGGATCTCTAGTTGCAAACTTTCTGATCTTCAATAGATAGTGGGGGATTTCACAACCAGGCTCCTTAAATCTCGCCTTCTAGAGCCTATTTTACCTACTCCTGAGGCCGGGGCTAGTAAGATTTAGGAAAAAGATCTCATTTCGAAGTGAGGTGTAAAAACTCAGGTTTTTCATTTCACATAGGTATATTCATGCTTTGGGGAATGGATGTGGGTTAATGAAACTCACGAGTTACTGGTTTAGAAGTTATAAAGTAATTTATTAATTTGTTTATGCTTTTCTTGTTCTTAGAATAGGTGTGTATTCTATTTAAGAGATAGGTATCAAATATCCGACAGAGGTGCCAATAATTTCTCCTGCCATGCTCAGAGCAGACATTGCTACTTAAGCACAGCACTCTTTTCCTTGTTAACACAGTGATTCAGATATCCATTGCCATTGGTCTGTGCTGGCATGCAAGATGAAACATTTTCTGCCATTGCTATTCTTCTTGATATCAAGGTGCCTAGGAAGTAATAATTTATTAGAATATTGTTTGGCAAAAATGGAATCAAAGCAAATGACCAATTACAAAAAAATAAAATTAGGAAATAAAATAACACAAGTGAAAATAAATTAGAACTAAGGAATTATAAAATAAATTAGGACATCAAGATGGGGAAGGGGCATGGTTCTGTGTAGTTAATGTCATTAGAACTTAATATAGGTTTACTGGCATCAGAAGCTTAAAAAAGAAAGAAAAAGAAGGTAGACAGGAAGGAAAAAAGCAAGGAAGGGAGGGAGGAAGGAAGGAAGGAAAGAAGAAAAGGAGTGAGAAAGGGAGGATGGAAGGGAGGAAGAAAGAAAGAAGGAAAAGTTTTTGGATAGACTGTCACAGGAGGGACAGCAAGTGATATGTTAGACAATGTCCTTATTTCTATGACAAATGAAGTAATGAACTTCATAATTCATAAGGCTATGTAATATCCCTTAGTAAATGCCAAGGGCATAAGCCTCGGGCATAATTCAATAAAGACAGTTCCAGAGTGGGTCCAGATAATGTGTTCTAATTTAATCTCAGAAAAAGAACCTAGACTACTGAGACGCATAGGTGGGTAATACCAAAGGGAACGTGATCATTCTGTAGAATTTTTGAAGCCTGGGATATTATTGCCAACACACTATATAGTATAACTTTCTAATGACTGTAATACCAAAAACTAGTGTCATTCTTGGGTAAGCCACGACAAAACATCATTCTTCTCTCCCTTTTAAGTAGTCCTGAGAGTTCGCCAGAAACTTCTGTCATTGCATTCCCTCATAACATTGCTATGTCCCATGTTAAGGCATTTCTGAATCAACTATCTTTTAAAATAATTGCTTCTTGCAAACATATGAAACATATTAAATTGACAACGTTTGTTCACATGGCGTAAGACATGGTGGTGCTGTGTCCTCAAACACAGAAATTGTGATTCCAGTAATTTCACAATCTAGTACAGTTCTTTGTAGACATAGGTGCTCAATAAATATTCATCAGGCCGGGCATGGTGGGTCATGCCTGTAATCCCAGTACTTTGGGAGGCCGAGGTGGGCGGATCACCTGAGGTTGGGAGTTCGAGACCAGCCTGACCAACATGGAGAAACCCCGTCTCTACTGAAAATACAAAAAATTAGCCAGGAGTGGTGGTGCATGCCTATAATCCCAGCTACTCGGGACCCTGAGGCAGGAGAATCGCTTGAACCTGGGAGGCGGAGGTTGCAGTGAGCCGAGATTGCACCATTGCACTCTAGCCTGGGCAACAAGAGTAAAACTCTGTTTCAAAAAATAAAAATAAAAAATATATATTCATCAAATGAATAAGTATCAATGACACTTTTATTATTTTCTCCCATGTGTTTCAGATTTTGAAAGTTTGTCTAGTAGACAATTTGCATTTGAATAATAATGGATTTGCTTTTACAGATCAGTATAACTAGTTTTATCTCCTGGACTCAATATAATTATAGTAAAATGCAAAGAAACATGACATTTTAGCCTGATCTCAGTCATCTCAAGTAAATGAAAAGCTTCTTGAGATTATGTTTGGCACTGTTCATTCTTACAGAGAATGAAACACACTTTCTAGTCGTGGAATGTTGCCTTAGTTTGGGAGCTTCTTTCGATGATATGTGTGTGATTCTACCTTACACCATAAACCAAAATAAATTCCAGAATGATTTAAGAAGTAATCGTAGAAAATACAACAATAATTTTTAAAACTAAAATAAGATTTAGATGAATATTTATCTTTCTCACATTTGAGAAATAGAGCCATTAAAATATTAAGAAAAAAATTAAAGTTTTCAGCACATAAAAGTTAAATTCCTCTTCATGTAAAAAAAAAAACTAAAGGCAAACAAAAAGAATATATTCTTCTTAATAACCTTCATTTATAAAGCACTAATATAATCAAAAAGAAAATTATTTTCTCAATAGAAAGATTGGCAAAGGGCACTGACAATTTTAAGAAGAAAAAATAACAATAGCCATTTAAAACCTGTTTAAGTGGTCAGTATTACTAGTAGTGTGGAAATGGAAATTAGAGTAAGATGCTCAGTTTGATCTACCACTTTACTACATATTTCAAAAATAATAATACTTGACACTGGCAAGGGAATAGATTTTCTGGAAAGCATTTTGGCAATATGTGCCAAAAATCTTTAAATTTCCCAGTCAAACAGGGAAAGACCATATTTATATTATTATTTATAATAGCCAAAAACTGGGGAGAAAAATAGATGTATTATTTACCATGCCCAAAAACTGGGAAGAAAAATAGATCTCTAAAGAGAAAGTAAAAGGTTCAAATAATTAAAATGTATAGTGGAAGATTTTTTTTTTTTTTCCGAGACAAGATCAGGCTTTATCGCCCAGGCTAGAGTGTAGTGGGGCAATCCCTGCTCACTGCAACCTCCACCTCCTGGGCTCAAGCGATCCTCCTACCTCAGCCTCCAGAGTAGCTGCGATTACGGGCATGCACCACCACACCTGGAGAATTTTTTGCATTTTTTGTAGAGACAGGGTTTTGCCTTGTTGCCCAGGCTGGTCTTGAACTCCTGGCCTCAAGTGATCTGCCCACCTCGGCCTCCCATAGTGCTGGGATTACAGGCGTGAGCCACTGCCCTTGGCCTCAGTGGAAGAAATGTTGATGAAACTGTGAAATCATGAAAACATTTGTATGAAATAATGCTAAATAAAAAAACTATACATAGCTATATATGCACTACAATTTCATTTACTTAAAACCTATGTATCATTGGGCGTGGTGGCTCACGCCTGTAATCCTAGCACTTTGGGAGGCTGAGGCAGGAGGATTACTTGAGCCCAGGAGTTCAAGACCAGCCTGGGCAACATAGTGAAACACTAGTCTCTGTTAAAAATTTTTAAGTTTTTTTAAAAAGACCTATGTATCTATATAGACATGGAAAAAATTTAGAAGAAAATATACCAAAATAGCAAAATATTAACTTTGGGTTGTACTAATATAAATAATTTTTTCTTCTTTGTACTTTTTCCTTATTTTCCAAATCTTCTACAATTATCATATATTATTCTCCCATGTTTTAAAAAGCACCATATGAAATTGTAAAACGCAATGCCTGACCTAAATAGCAGATTCGAGAATGTTTCCATGTAAACATTTAGCTTTTTCTAGTTGAGTTGTTTCCCAGAACATCCTCTGGATTCTGTGGTCTGGTGTTATGTGTACCCTTAAACTGTTCTCAACTTACTCACCCAGGGGCAGGTGTACTTCAGTGATAGATGATAGAATTCCTTAGGACTATACCTAAATTATTAAAAGTCAGGCCAAACCTGATGGATTGGATATGTGGTTTACAGTAAGAAAAAATAAAATAGCCTGTCCCAAAGAAATAGCTAAAGGTGTCACCATCAGATTTCAGAAGCAAACTTTTTGCTCTGCAGTCTCTCCTGGAGGCCTACCTTAAGTCCCTTGGAGGGTGAAGGGTGCCTCTCTTGGGTTCTCGTGCTGTCCTGACTTGACCTCAGCATTTTCTGCATTGTACTGAATTAATCTGTTCACCTGACTCCCACTCCTCCCTCCCCCTACCCACAGGCCCCAACAGAGCTGTGAATTCCTTACACACAAGCCTCTGTTTTACTCACCTCTGTAGCTTCAGAGCACAGCCCTAGGCAGTCTGAATGATATTTCTTGTCTAGTGATTTCACCTGAAACTTGACCCTTAAAAATGAATTCAAATGAGAAGTGAAAATATTAGTCTCTTGAACTAACATCAGTGAATGATGCAGAATCCTGCCTGCTTCCTCAACTTGGCGTGGCAAATCACACATCTATAAAATTGGTGGTTTCAGATTGTTCTGCCCAAAAGTGGTGGTATGAAATCCAACTCTTGTATCATTATCACATGCTCTCTTACAACTCTCCCTGTCCATCAGCAGACTAAGCATTAACTTAAATAAAGCTTTCTTTTAATAACTTTGCTTGGAAATGATCATGTCAAACCATGAAATCGAATTGAAAGTTTCTTGTTTCACTGAAATTGGACCAACATTGACTTCACTCACTAACTGCTGGCGGGGCAGGGGCCTCTTCTCTGCTGTCTCCGAGTCTCTTATTTGTTCAGCCAGAGGCCAAGGTAAGGTTGAACTCTGCATCCTACAGGAATCCTGAGAGACTCTTCGAACTGGTAAAATCCTTCCATCCGGGACTTGCCTATATTGGAGCATCAGTGTTGTCTGCTCTGTAGGACCAAGCCTTGTCCAACTAGAGAATCAGCATCCTACAAGGGCCCTCTGCTCTGTGAAACCTTGCCCACCTTGATGCCCTCCTTTGAGCCCCACCCGACTTTGATAAGCTTCTTCCCATGTCTGTTTCTTTCACTATCCTGTAAGTTCCTTGAAGGTCAGAACAATATTTCTTGTATTTTTGTGGTATGAGTGCCTAGCACGTGCCTGAAATACAGTCAATAATAAATTAAATTGAACCACTGGGGAAAAGGATGTTTTTAGATGCTTATTATATTTTTAGACTCACTCTGGGAGTTACAACCACTTCTATACAGAAATATAAGCTTCTTCTAGGACATAGTGTGATTAGTAGAAAGCTTTTTCATAGTAGCATAGGGCAGGTGAGCCCCAAATTGGAGCTTAGCCCCAAAGAGTTCTTGGCTTTGCTCAGAAAAGAATTGTTTTCTAACTTTTAAGTTCAGGGGTACAAGTGCAGGTTTGTTACATAGATAAACTTATGTCATGGGGTTTGTTGTACAGATTACTTCATCACCCAGGTATTAAGCCTACTACTCATTAGTTATTTTTCCTGATCCTCTCCCTCCTCCCACCCTCCACTCTCAGAAAGGCCTCAGTGCTGTTGTTCCCCTCTTTTAAGAGTGAGTCAGTGGTAGAACAAATCCGCTTTATGGAGGTGACAGTATTACAGCTCCGAGACTGCTCCTGCACAGCAGGCTATCCCACAGGCAGTGTGTGGAGAGGAGGAGCTCAGAGGCTGTTTTGTAGTTATATTTATACCCACTTTTAATTACATGCAAATTAAGGAGCGGATTATGCAGAAACTTTTAGGAAAAGGATGGTAACTTTCAGGTGGCGAGGTTGTTGCCATGGAAAGGGGAGGTAACTTTGAGGTGTTGCATGGCAATGGTAAACTGACATGGCACACTGGAAGGCATGTCCTATAGAAAGCTGTTTCTACCCTTTCCCTGTTTTAGCTAGTCCTCAATTTGGTCTGGTGTCTGAGCCCCACCTCCAGAGTCGTGTCCCATCTCCTACCTCAATAGTTCTATGACTTTAGTAACTTTATATACTAGCAAGTTAATGTCTCTTTAGCCTCCATGTTCCGATCCATAAAAGAGGGAGCGATACTAACTGTATTGTTGTCTAGATTAAATGAAATTATGCCACTCCCCTGGCACATAGTAGGGGGTTAAAAATCTCGCAGCTGGGTTTAGAGTTTCCCCCATGCCTACCAAAACAAATTTTCCCACCAAAGCTTTTCCCTTCTCCTTAAGAATCTTACTTTTTTTCCATGAGAACTCATGATCCTTTAGAGCAGGGCTCAAGCAAACATTTTTTGTAAAAGCCCAGATAGTCGGTACTTTAGGCTTTGTGGGCTGCAGGGTATCTGTTGTATATTCTTCTTTGTTTTTGCTATTGTTGCTGTTTTAGTTTTGTTTCTTTACACCTTTACCTTTTTTGCCTTCTTTACGTTTTAAAATGTAAAACCATTCTGAGCTCATGGGCTATACAAAAGCCTCTAGCCAGATTGGACCTACAACCTATAGTTTGCTGAACCCCGCTGTAGATCAGTGGTTCTCAAAGTGTAGTCCCCTAACCAGAAGCATCAACGTCTTTTGGGAATTTGTTCAAAGATGCAAATTCTCGGGCCCCATCCCAAACCTACTGAATCAGAAATTCTCAAGTTGGGCCCAGTAATCCGTATAGGAATAAGCCTTCCAGGTGATTCTGATGCAGGCATTCAACAGCGGTTGCATATTAAAATCACCCTTAAAACATTTCAATACCCAGGCTTCACCCTATATCAAATCAGAAACTCTGGGGGTGGGACGAGGCATCCATTGTTTAAAGTCCTGCAGGTGATTCAATGGGCAGCCACAGCTGAAAACCACTGGTATAAATCTGGGAGATAGTTTTTTTATCTGCAAAGAAAGATTTAGTGCTAATAATGTTGCCAAGGTATGCAATACTTGAGAATCTTCTTGTTTTGATAATTTCTTGAAGGAATTTCACGACAATCAATTAATCAAAGGATGGCTATACAGTACTACATATAAAGCACCAAGTTAGATATCCTGGAAATATTTTCTTGAAGCATATTTATATGATCCCACCCACTTCTGAGTAGTTTGCATATGGGAAATCAAACTTCTCCATTTCAAAGAAGCTTATAATTTCCATTTTACAAGGAAGAACCAACTCAAGAAGCACCACCCAAATTTGTTCACTGAGGTTAAACCTTCCTCAGATGAAGAAAGACATCTTCACTGGTTACCATTTTCTTACTCCCCTCACCATTGCCCAACAGGCTGGTTCCTTATTTCATTATTCCAAATGGAGTAAGTTGTAGGATGATTCATTCTTGTTGCAAAAGCACATTTTTCCTATAAATATTCTGTGGAAAAGCCTTTGTATGGTTTTATACTGGTAGGATAATTCTAGAGTGCCGCATTTGACAAATGACATCAGCTTGCCTGCCTAGCCATAAACCATTTTAGAACTCTTATGCATAATTTGGCTTCAGGTCAAGGTGGTGTAATATGAACCAGCAGAATATACAGCACAGAGTGTCCTCAGAAGCTATCTGAAAGATCAGCAAAACTCATTCCTGTAAGAGAAGCTTATCTGTGAAGCAAGGTCAAGCCCAGTGGTCATCAGAGAAGGATCCCGTAGCTGGAGTTGCTCTTTGCATGGAAGTGCTTCTGCCTTGTACCTCTGCTGTGGCAGACCCTCTAGTTGCCCACCTTACATCCATTCCCTCTACCACCAACTACTGCCTCGTTTTCTTGTTATAGGTATTCCCATTTGTTCAGGAATCAGACAGCCAAATTCTTCAGGGGAGGCTGGCCTTCTCTCCAGCCCCAGGGGTTGAATCTCAGTGGTTGGACAAATCATGGTAATTCCATTTCCTTTCCAGTCATTGGTTTAGGAATAAGCATGTGACCCACAATTCTGGCCAATAATACTTCTTGTTTTGACAGGAAGTCTGCAGGGGGACTTCTGCAAGGGGAAGTCTGCAGGCCTCAAAGATGGGCAGCAGTTGGGGCAGCTCTCACAGGAGGGTCTTCGGGATCACAGCAGGGACATGTATGTCCCCATAGCTGTCAAAGTTCATGGGCTTCCCTGCACACAGAACACAGTACAGCTGAGGTCTGGGCTCTGGCCTGGGGTTTGCTGCTGCAAAACAAGCTCTGAGGCAAAATGGCTTGAAAACTCCTGGTGAAAATAGCCTTATTCTAGAGCTACATGTCCCGCGGATGACTTTGTCCTCACCTGGATATGGGGGTGCTCTGACCTCACCAGCCCCTGTGACTGCACGCCTCACCATTACTGCTTCCTCCTGCATCCCTGGCAGAGGCTGGGGTGGGCTATTTAGCTCCTGTGCAGTGTTGCTCCCAGCTCAGATGGAAGCTCTCTGAGCCCAGGGCCTTAGCACAGGTGACACGCAGCCCACAGGCCTGGGACAGGCAGGCAGATGAGTGCCCGAGCTTGGCACCATGCAGCCCTGAGTCTCCGTGAGTAAGGCATGATTGATCGTGTGAGCAAGAGGGATCGAGGGCAAGTCTTCTCAGCAAGGTAGTGGCTTCATTAGTGTTTGCATAGAGGACTCTGCAGGAGGAGCTTCTGGAAAGTTCTCTTTGCTGTTCAAAAGAAATATAAAGAAAGATGTTTCTTCTTAGGCCATTGGATACTTTTGTGTGGATATGATCCTCAGGGCTGCTGTAGCCACCTTGAAACCATGAGTGAATATGCCTGGAGCCAAAAGCTAACACAATGAGGATGGTGTAATAGAAAATGGTTTATTACATTCTCCAGAGAAACATATATAGAGAGAAATATAGAGAGATGTAAGAGGAGACATATAATGAAACTTGGCTCACACAATTATGGAGGCCTAAAAGTTCCAAGATCTGCCAACAGCAAGCTGGAGAACCAGGAAATTGACTCCTGGTGGTGTAACTCCCACTTCAAGGCCAAAAGCCTGAAACCCTGGAGTGGGGTCAAGGGAGGGACAGTGGGAGGTGGAGCTAATATATGTCCCAGAGTCAGAAGGCCCCAGAACCAAGAGCTCTGATGTCCAAGGGTGGGAGAAAATGGATGTCTCAGATCAAGGAGACAGGGAGAGGCTGGGCACGGTGGCTCATGCCTGTAGTCCCAGCATTTTGGGAGGCCAAGGTAGGAGGATCGCTTGATGTCAAGAGTTCAAGACCAGCCTGGCCAACATGGTGAAATCCCGTCTGGGCCAGGCGTGGTGGCTCACGCTTATAATCCCAGCACTTTGGGAGGCCGAGGCGGGCAGATCACAAGGTCAGGAGATCGAGACCATGGTGAAACCCCGTCTCTACTAAAAACACAAAAAACTAGCCAGACGTGGTGGCGGGCGCCTGTAGTCCCAGCTACTCAGAGAGGCTGAGGCAGGAGAATGGCGTGAACCCGGTAGGCAGAGCTTGCAGTGAGCCGAGATTGCGCCACTGCACTCTAGCCTGGGTGACAGAGCGAGACTCTGTCTCAAAAAAAAAAAAAAGAAAGAAAGAAAGAAATCCCGTCTGTACCAAAAATAAAAAAAAATTAAAAAATTAAAAATTAGCCAGAGGTGGTGGCACGTGCCTATAATTCCAGCTACTTGGGAGGCTGGGGCAGGAGAATCACTTGAACTTGGGAGGTGGAGGCTGTAGTAAGCCAAGATTGTGCCACTGCACTCCAGCCTGGGTGACAGAGTGAAACTCCATCTCAAAAAGAAACAGACAGGGAGAGAATTCACTCTTTTATTCAGTGGGCATTCAGTGGATTGGATGATACTTGCCCACAATGGTGAGGACAGATCTTCTTTACTTAGTGCACTGATTCAAATGCTAATCTCTTCCAGAAACACTCTGGCAGACACACCCAAAAATAATGTTTAGTCACCCACCTGGGTATTCCTTACCCAGTCAAGTTGACACAAAAAATTAGCCATCACAAATGGGAAGAATCTGGATCCCCAGTGAACTCTGAGCTGAATTTAAAACCCCAAAATCACCTGACTTCAAGACTTTATTGTTATGTGAGGTAATAAATGCCCTTATTGTCTAAGCCGCTTCTGGTGGATTTTCTGTTCTTACAGTCAGAAGCATCCTAACTAGCCAGGCAAGGTGGCTCACACCTGTAGTCCCAGCATTTGGGGAGGCTGAGGTGGGTGGATCACTTGAGCTCAGCAGTTCGAGACCAGCCTGGGCAACATGGTGAAACCCCCTCTCTACAAAAAATATAAAAATTAGCAAGGCATGGTGGTATGCGCCCATAGTCCTATCCACTTCGGAGGCTGAGGTGGGAGGATTACTTGAGTCTGGGAGGTGAAGGCTACACTGAGCTGTGATCGCACCCCTGCACTCCTGCCTGGGCAACAGAGTGAAAGATAACAACAAAAGCACCTTAACTAATACGTCTGTTAGCCCCATAACCAAATCTAGAAGAACTTATATCTCATATTATAGTAAGTATCTGATTACTCCAAGAAAATACATATTAGTACTGGGATTTTTCTGTTGGGAGAAAGATTTTTTTTCTTTTTTTTTTTTTTTTTTTTGCTCATTCCTTTCCTAGTTTTCTCCCATACTGACATAGCAGCTTATCTCCACCACAAGGCTTAGTCTCACTGAGTACTTTATAGCTACCACTCATTCATGAAGACCTGACTGAGCTTTTAGTTCTGACATTATTGAATCAGCCTAAAACAGAATGGTAGTCCTAGCCACATCAGACACCGAAACAATGAAGAGAAGCTTTATCATTCAGGTGCTGGCATTTTAATTATCTGTTTGTTGTTGTTCACATTGACATTGTCATCTCCATTGCCAGCAATCTGAGCTCCCCAAAAGCTTCTCTGTAATATACCCAGTGCTTCACATATAATAGGCATTTACCAAATGTTTGTTGTATGAATGCATGAGTGAACTCTAGTTACAATTAAAATGTCAAGGAGGATTTGGAGAACTTGAAGATACATGTGGTTCTATTTTTGAGATAGAAACTGAAATACTAACTAGCCTTTTTCTGCCACATCTAATTAAACCAAAGAGTAAAAAGTATCATAGCCCCCTTTTTAAGAATGAAGTGCCCTCCTTCCTTGCTCTTCCTCTGATTATCATGCTTGCTCTCTCTGGAAGTTTTGGAATCTAAATGATCTGATCCTGTGAATTTTTTTTTTTTTTTTTGAGACGGAGTCTTGCTCTGTTGCCCGGGCTGGAGTGCAGTGGCGCAATCTAGGCTCACTGCAAGCTCCGCCTCCCGGGTTCACGCCATTCTCCTGCCTCAGCCTCCCAAGTAGCTGGGACTATAGGTGCCCGCCACCAATCCCGGCTAATTATTTTGTATTTTTAGTAGAGATGGGGTTTCACTATGTTAACCAGGATGGTCTCAATCTCCTGACCTTGTGATCCGCCCGCCTGGGCCTCCCAAAGTGCTGGGATTACAGGTGTGAGCCACCGCGCCTGTCCCCTGTGAATATTTTTTAAACAGATAGTTTCATGCCTGCAAGAAGATTTTTCTTTGAAGCCCAAGGAATTCCATCACTGTTGGTTACAAGACTCTGGTGCATTGGTGTGTGCATTTTGAGAGGGTCATGTAGTTATGTCAGCTCTATAGTAGCTAGTTTATTGGAAAACTTCAAAGGCGTTTAAGACTGTATATAACATTGCTTTGAAGAAGTACCATCTTTGGAAATATTTTATCCAGCAGACTGACTTTGGTAGCTAGGGTAAAGAAAAGAATTGGCTCTGTTCGCTTTCCTGTGTGCCTTACCCCCACTATCTCCCCGCCCAGAGAAGGGCAGATTTGTGACAGTCAGGGTGAGCGTGGCCACAGAAGGAAATGTCCTCCTGCTTTCTTGTGGAAACTTCATCATCTGTCTCAGAGAAGGGAGGCTGATTCACGCTAAGATTAAATGTTGCAAGAATCAGATCCTACTCATTGAGAGAGATTGAATGACCTCAACGGAGAAAAAGAAGCGTCATGCTGAGACCGGGCTTCTCTGAAGCTGATTCTGCTTTGGAAATTAATTCTCAGTGGACAGCACTTCTGCAATCGTCCCATGAAGGAGGAGAGCATGTGACAGCAAGGGAAACGTGTATTTAATGTGCCCCCTGCGGTCCCTGGTCATCCATGCGAGAATATAAAAATTATTGGCTGAATCCCAATGATTTGTATTAATCCCTCCACAGCAGAGTGGCTTGAATCTCTACCTAACACTTACTTAATGTTTCCTTATGAAACAGTGACTTGCTTATATGTCTGTTTCTTCCATTAAATTTTAAGTACCTTGAAGCCTGGTCCATGTTTCAAGTCATCTTTGAACCCCAGTGCCTGAAATACAGTAGCAGACACTCCGTAAATATTTTGAAATGGAACTAAATCATTCTGTAACAGTGAAAGGGCCCAGACTCTATCAGTTGGCAGATATTTACTAAGCCTAGAAGAAATAAGACAGAGACTGTAAATAAAAGTGTTCTGCTCATATAATGAGAAGAGTCTGGGGTTTGGAATCAGATAGACCATGTTTTGAATTACAGCTTTGTCACTCACTGATTGTTCTAGTTTGGGTTAATTACTTAGCCTCACGGAGCCTCAGTTTCATCCTCTGTGAAATGGGGATAACAACAAATTTCTCAATGAATTGGTGGAAAAGTGAAATGAGGTGATGATACAGGTGGAATAGTGGCCCCTGCAAAAGTCATATGTTGGAATCCTAACTCCTAACTCCCAGTACCTCAGAATGTGACCTTATTTGGAAATATGGCCATTGCCAATGTAGCTCATTAAGATAAGGCCAAACTGGAAAAGCATGTTCACCCTACTTTAGTACAACTGGTGACCTTGTAAGAGGGGAAAATTTGGAGTCAGACAAGCATACAAGGAGAATACCATGTGAAGATTAAGGCAGACGTCAGAGTGATATTTCTACAAGCCAAGGAACACCAGAGATGATCAGCCAACCACCAGAAGCTAAGGGAGAGGCACGGTACACATTCTTCTTTCCAGCCCTCAGAAGGACCCATACCAACCAGAACAGCAATTTGATCTTGGCCTTCTAGCCTCCAGAACTCTAAGACCACAAATTTCTGTAGTTTAAGCCACTCTGTACCTGGTGCTTTGTTATAGCCATCATAGCAAACGAATGCAGGGAGCATAAGTAGTACACTGAGGGGCAGAGCCTGGAATAACAAGTATTCAAAATTTGTACTTATTATTCCCTCTTTCTGTATTAGACTTTTCTGGAAGTTTGTGTTTAAGAATGACTTTGACTGAAGGTTAACATTTGATGATGGTAGGAACAACTGAAAACACGAGTGAGTAATGATATAACGAGTTATGTTGGGAAGGTAGAGTTTGGGTAATACAAGGCAATACAAATGTGAAGAAATAGCATTAGGTAGCGGTATGCTCCACGGTTTGAGTGAAATATTTCTATCTAAAGACGTACATTTTCTGGAAATTATTAAAAGTTTACTTCTGTTTTTTTTCTCGTATTTTTCTTCTTCTGAAAGCTATTAATAGAAGTAATGACAGCTGATTATGGTGCTCATGATATATCCTTAAAGCTAAAAGATAACAAGCCCACAAAAATGAAATCAAATAATGTTCATAGCAGCACTATTCACATTAGCCAAAGAGTGGAAGCAACCCAGATGTATACCAACAGATTACTGCATTAACAAAATTTGGTGTATATATAATGGAATATTATTCAGCCTTAAAAAGAATGAAATTGTTACACATGCTACAAATGAACAAACCTCAAAAACATTCAATAAGTGATCTAAGCCAGATACCAAAGGACAAATATTATATTATTCCAGCTAGAAGTTCCTAGAGTAGGCAAATTTATAGAGACAGAAAGTAAAATAGTGGTTACCAGAGGCTGACGAGAGAGAAGAGTGGGGATGTCATGTTTAATAATGAATTTCTGTTTGGAATGATGAAAAAGTTATGAAAATGGATAGTGGTGATGGTTGTACAACATTGTGGATGTACTTAATGCCAATGAACTGCATACTTTAAAATAGTTAAAATGGTAAATTGTATGTTATGTATATTTTACCACAATAAAAAAAAATATTATTGACTGTCAGCAGGATAAAATCCAGGCTGCTTAGATTGGCCAATAAGACCTTTCAAGTTTTTGTGATATATACCTAGAAGTAGACTGATAGATTATATGATAATTCTAATTTAACTTTTTGAAGAACAGTCAATCTGTTCTACACAGCAGCTGAGACATTTTACATTCCTACAAGCATTGCACAAGAGTTCCAATTTCTCGATATCCTTGCCAACACTTGTTATTTTCTGGGATTGGGGGTGGTTAATAGTAGCCATCCTGAGCCAGGAATGGTTGCTCACACCTGTAATCCCAGCACTCTGGGAGGCTGAGGTGGGTGGATCACCTGAGGTCAGGAGTTAGAGACAAGCCTGACCAATATGGTGAAACCCCTTCCTACTAAAAATACAAAAATTAGCTGGACGTGGTGGCATATACCTGTAGTCCCAGCTACTTGGGAGGCTGAGACAGGAGAATTGCTTGAATCCGGGAGGAGGAAGTTGTAGTGAGTGGAGATTGTGCCGCTACACTCCCACTCCAGCCTGGGCAACAGAGTGAGACTTCGTCTCAAAAAAAAAAAAAAAAAAAAAAAATTAGTAGCCATCCTAATGGTGTGTAGTGGATCTCATTGTGGCTTGAATTTGCATTTCTCTAATGAGTAGTTGGTGTTGAGCATTTTTTTCATGTGTTTATTGGGCATTTGTATATCTTCTTAGGAGAAATGTCTATTTAAGTCCTTTGTCCATTTTAAAATTGGGTTGTTTCCTTTTTTGTTGTTAAGTCATAGGATTCCTTTACATATTCTGGATCTTAACTGCTTATAAGATGCATGATTTGCAAATATTTTCTCCCATTTTGTGGGTTGCCTTTTCATGTTGTTGACAGTGTCCTTTGATGTACAAAAGGTCAGTAAATAATTTAAGCCAATAATTGATATTTTTAATTGGTGTGTGGGAGTTGGGTTTGAATGGGCCAAGAGGTAGAGAGACAGGTTAGATCACCAGGCAAGAAATGGTAAAGTCTGAGCTGAAACAGAGAAGGAATGGAAAGGAAGCCTATTTAGGAGGTAAAAATCAACAAGATTCTGTTGACAGTGTAGAGGAAAAAGGAACAGAGGGAGGATGTGTTCGGAAACTACTTCGATACTCAGCAAGAGATGATGTGGACCTGCACTGTGGGAGCAGCGATAGGAGCAGAGAAGAGGGCCAAATTTGGGGAGAGTAAGTGCTGATTGGACAAGTGTGGGAATGGGAGGAGTGACTGATGATTCCAAGTTTGGGCAACCCAGGAAAATATTACCTTAATTTATAGTTGACGACCTAAATAAAAGTATTCATTGACACAGACCTGTCTAGAAGTATAGATTCCTGTAGTAAAAAACATTCACTTGAGCCTGTCCTGAATCCCCCCTCCTCACCTCATTTTCCACTAGAATCAGTTTCATAAAAGTAACTTCTGGGATTTATCACTGCTGACAATGCTAGCCTCCAATCCTTTTAGGAGGTGAATGGGATAAGAAATAATTGTAAAAAAAAAAAAAAAAAATCCCAGGTTCAAATCTGAATGCTATTTGCTAGCTTTGGGAGGACTTTGTATAAGTGACCTAAATTCCATGAGCTTCCATATCTTCATCTGTTAATTGGGTATAATAGCACCTTCCTCACAGAGATGCTGTGAGAATCAAATGGAAATGATGCAAGTCAAACAGTGCTGTGCCTGGCATGCAGAGAGCCTCAGGACATAGACGCTGTTGGAGGAGGTGCTATTTCACCTCCATATCCAATGGCTCTGGGGAGACAGAGTGGCTCAGCAGTGAAGGTGATATGTGCAGGCCAGCACCCTCTGCCTAGAGAGCATGATGAAAGAATCATGGCCCTGGAATCAGAAAATCCTCAGTTTAAAGACCTGGGAGGCAGTGACAGCAAGCCAGCCCCAGTGGTGAAGGAAATATTTGGCACTGTAGTTTTTGTTGTGCCTGTCTTCAGATGAGTTACAGTCAGTGGAAGTGGCAGCTCCACTCACTTCGAGCCCAGATCTACAGAATCAGCCCAGATACCCACAGCAATGTGGTATCAGCATGGAGGATGCTCAGGATTGCATCCAGAATGTTCATGTTGCCGAATAAGAGCTTCTTGGCCACTCTGAACCCCAGGCAAACCCAGAGGAGCGTGGGTTACAGCTTTCCTGCCACAGCAGTGCTTCACAAGATTACTTCCTAAGTCTCTCTGTGCCAACAAGAGGTCACAGCTCTTTTGTAGCTGAGAATGGAAAGGATTTTGACATTGTCACATTTAAATACAGTAAGTACTTTCTGCCCCATGGGTTGTTAGCAGTGGTGATGCCAAGCATTTAAAGCTGTTGTGCCTCATCTAGCTAGGCTTCTATAGGGAAACATAAAGGTCTAGCTATATGTATATAGAGAGAAAGACAGAGAGAGAGAGAGGTTAAGAAACCAGATATTTATATTTCTGAAATAGGTTAACTCAAGCTTTCAAAAACATATTAAAACTGCCCTCTTCCTCACAAAAAGGCAATACGGCAGTTTTATGATTTTTTTTGTTTACTTCTCTTACTAATATGAATTAGCTTGTCACTGTATTTTGTCTGTCCTCAAAGGAGTTACATACAGTGGACAGTACTAGTCACAAGCATGTGTGTCCCACAAGCTAGCACTGACTTTTTACATTTGAATTAATTGCTGATATCAACAACTCAAAAATTGCATGTAAAAATCTATTTCTGGCCTCTCTTGATAAAGCATATGAGATTCACCCCCACAGATGTCAATGACCACCTGAAAGTGGGAGGTGGCTGCCCCCTGCAGATGGTGGAGTGGGGCATGCCCTGATGTGCCCCAGTCCCTACAGCCTGCCCTTTCGCCCACGTTACATCTGAGCCTTTATAGGCATGTGAGTAATGGTGCACTTTCTGCACCATGTCATGTACAAATAACCAGCTAACAAGTAATTACGAAGCACCTACTAAATGTCCATTACGGTCCTGGTTGCTCTCTGAATAGGAAAATTTCAAGAAATTGGGAAAATTCAAAAGTTAGAAGAAAACTCACCCCTATGCTCAAGGCACTTACAACCTAGTTCTGTGCCACCCAATACGATATTCCCTAACCACGTGGGGCTCCCGAGCACTGGAAATGTAGTTAGTCTGAATCAAGCTGTGCTGTACGTGTAAAATACATGCTAGATTTTAATGATATTTAATGACATTTTAGTGACACTGGATTTTAAAGATATTTTGAAATGATAATATTTTGATATATTGGGTTAAATGCAATCTGTTATTAAAAATAATTTTATGATTTTTTTTTAGTTTCCAATGTAGATACTAGAAAATTTAAAATAACGTGTGTTTTGCATTATATTTCTGTTGAATAGCATTGGTCTTGTTGGTGAATGTATGTTCAGCAAAAATATACCCAAACTCCCAGTAGGTGGGGTGATACATGCACCCTAATGGAAATGGAATATGAATCAAAATAGGTGAAATGTGACTAGATCTGTGTCTAGTACCGCATAGAACCTGGAACTGCAACAGGATGTCTGTCCTTTAATCTGATTCTCGACCTTTTCTTTCTGCTTTAATTGACACTTCCTGGTGAAGATGATGGTGAGATGGAGAATGGGGAGGAGGAGGCAGCAAGGTTTAGGATTTCAAGACTGCTGGGAAGTTGTGTTTGCTTGGGTCCTCTAAGAAGCAAATGCCAAGTTGGGCTTAAATGCACATGGGTTTTTATTAGGGGAAATGCTCGTGGGAAAGAAAATAGGGAGAGACCCAGAGAAGCCAGGGAGAGTAAGTCTAAGCCTTCAGAAGGAGAGAGGGGAAGTCGAATGGAAGCATCCCAGGCTGCTGTGCAGCCTAAGGCAGGTTCAGCAAAGCATGGGAGAGACCCGGGGACAAAGTCAGAGGAATCCTGTGTCTCCCAGGAATGGAGTGCCTTAGTATCCGTACTGCACTCAGTCATTGGCTGGGAGTAGCCTATGGGAAGCGTGGCCTCTGCAGACGCACAGCAATGGGTTTCAGGGCACAGTAGCCTGGAGCCCTGGGTCCTATGTGTTCTCCCTAGTTGGAGGTCAGCAAATGCATTCTCAGCAGCTGCAGGAGCCATCTAGGGTATCCAGCAGTCAATCTAGAAAACGCATGAGAATATTCCCTGCAAAAGAGCAAAGACTGAAAGTAGCCACCACTTTCTCTCATCCTTAGAATACCGGTATCTTTACCTGCCCACCTAGGTCTTATGGTTCATCCTTCATTTATTTGCATGGCTCCCCTCTGAAAACTATAAAGAAATATATATGTACCTAAAGAAAAGAGAGTAACTCCAAAATATATTAATTATAGTATAAGTTGAAGTGCTAAATGAGTTTACAGTGAGCAGAATAGGGGTTTGAACTAAAAATCTTAAAAGTCACTTCCAATTCCAACAGCTATACTTCTTTAACTATTTTCAGGGAAAGACTCTTAAAGGCATCAACTCCTTTTTCAATAACTGTTTTTTTTTCTGTCTATAATAAAGTAAAATGTACTCTTTATAGAAACTTTGAAATTTAGAGAAAATGTATTTTAAAGAGCAATCACCCCAAATCCTACCACATAAAACTTACCATTAACATTTATTTTTCCAAAGCACGCTTGTATCTATTTCAATTCGATCATAGTATATATACAATTTTACATATTCTTTTGTAGTATAGTGTATCACAAACATTTCCCCATATCATTAAAAATTCCTTAACAGGCTGAGCATAGTGGCTCATGCCTATAATCCCAGCACTTTGGGAGGCCGCAGCAGGCAGATCGCTTGAGGCCAGGAGTTTGAGGCCAGCCTGACCAACATAGCGAGACCTCATCTCTACTAAAAATACAAAAATTAGCTGGGCATAGTGGCACACACCTGTCCCAGCTACTCAAGAAGCTGAGGCAGGCCGGGCGCGGTGCTCACACCTGTAATCCCAGCACTTTGGGAGGCCAAGGTGGGTGGATCAACTGAGGTCAGGAGTTCAAGACCAGTCTGGCCAACATGGTGAAACCCCATCTCTACTAAAAATACAAAAATTAGCCAGACAGGGTGGCGGGCACCTGTAATCATAGCTACTCAGGAGGCTGAGGTGGGATAATTGCTTGAACTCAGGAGGCGGAAGTTGCAGTGAGCTGAGATTGCACCATTGCACTCCAGCATGGGTGACAAGAGCGAAACGCCGTCTCAAAAAAAAAAAAAAATGCTGAGGCAGGACAGTCTCTTGGATTCTAGGCTGCAGTAAGCTGTCATCTCACCACTGCACTCCAGCCTGGGCAACAGAGCAAGACACTGTCAAAAAAAAAAAAAAACCTTCTTAATATATATTATTATACATCTCTGATTATTTTCTCATGGTAAATTCTTAGGAGGCTAATAATTGCTAGGACAAAGGATATACAACTTCTGATTCTGAACATAGTGATAAATTACTTTATCAGTGGGGTAAGAGTGCCTCTTTTTCTAAACCTTCCTCAACTCTAGAGAACTACTTTAAAAAAATCTTTGTCAATTGATAGACAGAAAATGGCATCATATTTTCAATGTATTTCCTTTTATTACTAGTAACATTGAACCTTTTCATTCATTTTATTAATAATTTATATTTCCTATTTTGTAAATTATTTCTTCATATCCTTGATTGACCAGTTTTCTATTGATTTGCTGTTTTTTTCTGGACTTATAGGACTCTTTTTGTTTGTTCTGAGACAGAGTCTCGCTCTGTCACCCAGGCTGGAGTGCAGTGACGTCATCTCGGCTCATCGCAACCTCTGCCTCTAGGGCTCAAGTGATTCTCGTGCCTCAGCTACCCAAGTAGCTGGGACTACAGGTGTGCACCACCATGCCCAGCTAATTTTTCTATTTTTAGTAGAGACAGGGTTTCACCATGTTGCCCAGGCTGCTCTCGAACTCCTGGCCTCAAGATATCCTCCCACCTCAGCCTCCCAAAGTGCTGGGATTACAGGCGTGAGCCACTACGTCCGGCCTAGGACTCTTTACATATTAAGTGAACTAATCATTTATCTATCAAATATATTACAAATGTCAGTCCAGTGGGTCATTTATTTTCCATTTTTGTTTATGATGTTTTTCTGACATATAATTGTTTCATGTATGCAAAACTAGCAATCTTTTCATTTATGGTTTCTGCTTAGGTAAGCCTTGCCTATTTCAAGATTATATACAAATTTCCTTATGCTTTTTCTTCTACTGAAAGGAAAACAAAAGTGGATTTACTTTTCATATTCAATATGTCATCCATATGGAATTTATTTTTATATATTAATGAAAGTAGGAAGCTAATTTTCTTATTTTACAAAATATTGCCTGTTGTTCCCAACACTATGGCATAATCTATCTTTTCCTATTTATTTGAATTTTCATCTTGCACAAGGATAATGTTTTAAAAATTGCTGTGGGTTTTAAAAATCCTTTTGTTATTCATTTCCAGTTTTATTGCATTGTCATCAGAGAACATGGCCTAGATATTTGTCTACTTTGGGAAATATATGGACATTGCTCTTTTGCTAAGTATAGTGGGTTTCAGTCACAGTGAACTGTTATGTTATGTGGTGTGTTGCAAAGTAAAGTTTGACTATTTGAAAATATTTAAACTTGTGAATGGTGTACATTTTTATAAATTAGGATTTTGGCTTTTTTTTTTTTTTTTTTTTGAGACAGAGTTTCACTCGTGTTGTCCAGACTGGAGTGCAATGGCACAATCTCAGTTCACTCAGCCTATGCCTCTGGGGTTTAAGCGATTCTCCTGCCTCAGCCTCCCAAGTAACTGGGATTACAGGCATGCACCATGAGGCCTGGCTAATTTTTGTATTTTTAGTAGAGACGGGGTTTCACCACGTTGGGCAGGCTGGTCTCAAACTCCTAACCTTAGATGATCCACTCGCCTCGACCTCCCAAAGTGCTGGGATTATAGGTGTGAGCCACCTCACCCAGCCAAATTAGGGTATTTTTGATGTCTCCTCAATAATAATATAATCCTTACTCACCAGCATTACAGTTCTTTCTAGTGGGGCAGACTGGTGGAGCTGTATGGAATCACAGCATGGAGTAACAGAAGTACTGGGTGATGGCTGCCAAGGTTCCTGTGCATTGGTGTCCACGAGGCCTGGCCATTGTAGTTTCTGTTTTTGAGTTTCAAGAAGGACTCTGCTTCCCGTGATGCTGCAGAGAGTAATTACAGTAATTCTTTCTGGTCCCTCTGACTCAAGCCAGTATGATTAAGCCTCTATTCCTCACAATTAAAAAAAAAAAAAAAAAAGCCTAATTGAAACACCATGTGCTTTCTTTAGGGCTGAAAGAGGGTCCAGTTCATATCAGATAAGCTCAAACATGGGTCTCTAAGGAGGCGAGCAGCCCTAGCAGACCGGGAGACCTCTATTGAGTAGCGGCTCCATGGAGATGTTGCACAGCTGGACTAGGCCTTCTCCCCCAAGAGTCCTCTCACGGTGACAAGGCCTGGCACTGCCTTGGGATCTGAACTCTGAGCTTTGCTGTTTGGTATACTTCCAAAGGGATTTAGTAAGTACCTATTCCCGCCTCCCTGGTTATAGTAGCTCCAGCCCCTCTAGCCACAGTTACAGGAAGATTCTGCTGCAAACCTCCTTCCCTGGCTCTTTGGGTCTTTCTTTTGCGTTTGGTGAATTGAGTTTTCCTTCTTTTCTTTCAAATGCATTGCACTTCATTGAAAGAGAGTATCTAATACATATTTTGTAGATTGCTCTGGAATGTGGTAGCACCTCAATTGAGTTTCTAGGATGGTCACAAATGTCCCCCTATTGTTTTAATTCCTTTAAGAGTGGATTTTGAGGGAACATGGGTGAGTTAAGCCTTTCTGCTCCAATTACCATCATGAGTTGAAAATTACTTTTCCTGGTTTAATTCCTTTTTTCTCATTTTAAACTAAAAAGTTTTCATTTTAAAATAATACCTCTTTATTGAATCTGCCCAAGTAATTAAGGGAAGAAAAGTACAATGAGTAGGCATCAGTTGGTAGAAATACTAGGACATTTTTAATAGCTGAAATGAAACATATTAAATATAATTACAGCCTGAGCAACATAACAAGACCGCCATCTCTACAAAAATATTTTTAAAAAACGTAGTTGGCTGTGGTGGCATGCGCCTGTAGTTCTAGCTACTCAGGAGGCTGAAGTGGAAGGATTGCTTAAGCCCAGGAGGTTGAGGCTGCAGTGAGCCATGACTGCACCACTGCACCCCAGCCTGGGCAACAGAATGAGACCCCGACTCAAAAAAAAAAAAAAAAACCAAACAAACAATAAAAACGTATAACGGATAATCTCAGAATGGTATGCAACATATTCTTTGAATTTTGCTCAATTTTTTTCTTTGTACCTTCTTTATTCTCTCTCTTTTCCCTTGTAGTCATTTCATGTCAGGAAACCTAATGGGTGATATTAAGAGCAAATAACTCATTAAATAAACACATTTGGAGCCCCACAATTTGTAAAACTTTGAGCAAAGAATTGTAGGACATGCAAAGGGTAACTGAGTACTGGCTGTAGCAACTGCCGTCGTAAAATTGTAAACTTCCACAGGACAGCACATAAAAAAAAATGCTCAACATGATTCGTTATTAGGGAAATGTATTTGAAAACTATAAAGAGCTACCATTTCACATCCACTAGGATAGCTAGAATAAAAAAGTCAGGCCAGGCACAGAGGCTCACGCCTGTAATCCCAGCACTTTGGGAGGCCGAGGCAGGCAGATCACCTGAGGTCAGGAGTTCGAGACCAGCCTGGCCAACATGGTGAAACTCCATCTCTACTAAAATGGTGGATGCCTATAGTCCAGTATTGGAGGTGGAAATTGAACCTGGGTTTTACAGTTGCCCCCAGGTCAGCCATGTCAGTCTGGGTAACAGTGAAACTCGGTCTCAAAAAAAAAAAAAAAAAAGTCAGGCAATAAAATGTGGGGATGTGAGAGTGGAGTTTCTTTTTTTTTTTTTTTTTTTTTTTTTCAGAGTCTTCGTTTGTTATCACCAGGTGAGTGCTCTCATGCAAGTCCGCCTCCTTTCTCTTGCCTCTGCCTCTCTACTGTGATAAATTTTTTTTTTGTATTTTTAGTAGAGACGGGGTTTCACCGTGGTCTCGATCTCCTGAGCTCGTGATCCGCCCGCCTCGGCCTTCCAAAGTGCTGGGATTACAAGCATGAGCCACCGCGCTCGGCCAGCTCTTCTATTCTTTGGAGTGATAGAAATGTTCCAAAATTAGATGGTGGTGATGGTTGCATAGTCATGTCAATATATTAAACACCACGGAATTGTGTAATTTACAAAATACATATCTGCCTTGTATTAGTCAGAATTATAATGAATAAACCAAATTTCTGAGGTTTTCAAAAAACCTCAAAACTTTAACAAGAGATGAAGAGGAGAAGAGCTCCATTCTAACAAGGGAAATTTTGGAAAGCTTCTCAGAACAAATAGCATTTAAGCCAGATCACAAGGAACAAGGGTTAACATGATAGCCATATACAAAACACTTGTATCTGCTCTGTAAGTGTGCAGAGTACCAGGTCTTTATTTCAAATTCTCCGTCTACATAATATGTTCTCTTTGTTGTAGATGAATACCATCAGAGAGGTCAAGGTGGCTTGCCCACGGCCAGAGAGCTAATGAGTGTCAGGGGAAGAGTGAGATTGGCTGAGAGGCAGCTCCTGAAATGTGTAGGGGTTTGAGTAGTCTACGCAGAGGGAAGGCTAAGTGCAAGGGTGAAGGGGTAGAAAACAGCAGAATATGGATGGGAACCAGCAACACAGCCAGGTGATTGGGCTATTTGTCCAGTTAGTGTTTGGAACCAGGGATCTGTCTGAAAAAGTAGGCAGGAGCCAATTTATGGAAGGTTTTGCATGCATGATGGAAAAGTTTAGGCTTCATTCTGAACTCCTCCAGGAGCTAGAACTTTTAAGCTGGAACAGATCTATGCTTTAGAGACAGGGCTTTAGCAGCAAGGATGATGCACAACCACAGAGCCTGATGTCAAGACAACTGGTTAAGAATCCAGGATAGAGAGACTGAGGTCTGGGCTAGGGTTGCAGAACTAAACAAGGAGGAAAGGAGGAAGCTGATAAAACCATCATTTCAAATTGGTGCAAGCATTTTAAGTGTTTACATTCCTTTCCATTAACATCTGGCACTCCGAATAAGGTGAAATGATGTTCTTCATCAACAGCTTTATTTTGGATCAAGGACTGATTTGATTAAACTGAGTGCTGATGCATGGAAATGCTATCTTGTCCTAAACCTTCTAGCCCTCTTTGCTCTGTTATCTCCTACCTCATGAGGTTAATAGTCTTTTGGCTAGGAGAAGCGAGGGGGAGCTTCTGTTAGCCAGTACGTGGCATGGTCTGAGAATGTTAATCCCCTTTTCCTTGTCCTGGCCCCTCACATGTCATAAAGACTACACCCACGCAGGAGAAGGTGGAAAGTATACTGCAGATGTCTATCATTCAGCAGATTCCAGGAGATAAATTGTTCACTTCTATACCCAGAGTCACGAAGGTTTAGAGGCCACCATCAGTTTGGGGCAGTGGTTTCGTACCAGGCTTAAGAGCAAATCCCAGCTCTGCCACTTATAGCTGGGCACCCTTGGCTTTGCTCTACTTACTTAACCTTGCTGTTCCTTGGATTTCATATCTAGAAAATAGAGATAATAATAATAACATCTTCATAGCACTGTTGGGAGGCTTAAATCAGTTTAAACAGGCAGTAAAGATTAGAAAACTGCTTAATACACACTAATATCCAAAAACTATTTGAAATTCTTGTTTTGGGATTTACCAATCCCTTCCTTTCTCCTTTATATAATACAATCTTGAAATAATAGTTTGCTTATATCTCTGGTAGCAATTTTCCCATTCACTCTTAAGATAACTTGATTCTCAACAATTGCATCTGAAATCATACTGTAGTATCAGAACCAGTATAGCTTTTGAAAACTGTAGTGTAATCCATGCTAAAGACTTACTAGCTGCTTTAAGCGTTCTTGCTTCATTATGATGAACAAAACCGCAACTTTACTCCCTGTGTTTATCTATCTATCTATTTATCTATCTATTTATTTATTTGAGATGGAGTCTCATTCTGTTGCCCGGGCTCAAATGCAGTGGCTCGAACATGGCTCACTGTAGTCTTGACCTCCAAGGCTCAAACGATCCTCCAACTCAGCCTCCCAAGTAGCTAGGACTATAGGCAGGTGCACGCCACCACACCTGGCTAATTTTTAAATTTTTTATTGAGATGAAGTCTCCCTATATTGCTCAGGCTGATCTTAAACTCCTGAGCTCAAGCAATCCATCCACCTCAGCCTCCCAAAGTGCTGGGATTACAGGCCTTGAGCCACCACACCCAGCCTGTGTTTATCTTTTCAATACTGTTTCACTTTCTGAAAAGGATGGGGGAGGGAGAGGACATTTTCAAAGAGGTAAAGCTGAGAAAGAGATGAAATATAATGTGGTTTTGTTTTTTTGTTTCTTCTCACTCTCTGTTTCTTTCTTTTTAGCCACATCCTTCTTGCTGTGTCACAGTTGCTGAAATTTCTGGATGTCAATATTTGCTTTCTATCTCCACTAAGAGGAATGCACATAGTAACTTAATTGATTGATCCATCAACTTCCAAAGGTATATTGAGCCTGAGCCCTATAGGAACAACAAGGTCTGCTGTTTTCATAGAGCTTATAGTTGATTGGAGAGACAGGGCCAGTGTGTGAAATAACAATACTATTAGCATGTATAAGCTGGCAGCGGAACAATACTCTAAGCAGGTATCAGTAAGGGCCAGATGACTTGAGCGTCTGGGGATTCATCAGTTATACCCACAGTGGTGGGGCTGTCAAGTGTCCTGGGAGAAAAGAGCTCTACACTGGAATGCTAACTTCAATATCTGGGTGAAGCAAAGGCCAGAAAACAAAAAGGGGAGGAAGCCAGCAACCTTGAGAGGCTCTGCTGACCGTTTAATAGTATCTGGATTTACCTTCCCTCTGCCTCATTTTGAGTCTTACTCTGGTGATGGGCTCTTACACTCCTTGCTTCAAGGGAAAATGTTCCATGTTCTCATCTTCTATCTACCCAACTCTTGAAAACAACATAAAAGAGAATACAGGCCAGGCACAGTGGCTCACGCCTGTAATCCCAGCACTTTGGGAGGCCAAGGCAAGAGGATCACAAGGTCAAGGGATTGAGACCTCCTGGCCAACATGGTGAAACCACATCTCTACTAAAAATAGAAAAAAGAGCTGGGCGTGGTGACACATGCCTGTAGTCCCAGCTACTCGGGAGGCTGAGGCAGGAGAATCGCTTGAACCCAAGAGGCAGAGGTTGCGGTGAGCCAAGATCGCGCCACTGCACTCCAGCCTGGTGCATGACAGAGACTCCATCTCAAAAAAAAAAAAAAACAAAACAAACAAAAAACAAACCAAAAAAACCCCTACAGAGAAAGCCAAGAAGAAAATAAACAGATAACAGATATAAACAAGAAAGAGCTATCTAAGGTCTGGAAAAGCTGGTTACTCAGAGTAATTCACACATCATTGAAAGACCAATTAGAACCATTAGCAAGTTGTCAGCACTGACTTTAAACTCTGCTCTGATTTAGCCTGGAACCATCCAGAAGGAGCTGTGTCACCAAAAGTGGCACCACTATAAAATAAAAATGCATAAACAGCCCTCCATTCACAGCTGCTTATTGGGTCCTTTACTTGTGTGTGCGCTGTGGTGTCCGCAAAGGAAGATTTTAAACACACCAAACACACACACACACACACACACACACACACAATCAAGCCTGGTGGAGCTAATGTAAAAGATGTGGAAGGTCCCCAACAGTGTAAGGCTGTGGAAGATCCTGGATACTTCAAAAGTTCAGAAACACAGAAGCTGAGATCACTCATTTAGGAGTTAGGGTTTGAGCCTGGCCTTGAAAGATGAGTAAAACTGAGGCAGAAAAACAGAGGAGATTGAAGAGAAAACATATTTCTTAACAGTTAAGGCCGGGCGCGGTGGCTCACGCCTGTAATCCCAGCACTTTGGGAGGCCGAGATAGGCGGATCATGAGGTCAGGAGATCGAGACCATCCTGGCTAACATGGTGAAACCCCGTCTCTACTAAAAAAATACAAAAAAATTAGCCCGGCATAGTGGCAGGCTTAGTGGCGGACGCCTGTAGTCCCAGCTACTCGGGAGGCTGAGGCAGGAGAGTGGTGTGAACCCGGGAGGCGGAGGCTGCAGTGAGCCGAGATCGCGGCATTGCACTCCAGCCTGGCTGACAGAGTGAGACTCCGTCTCAAAAAAAAAAAAAAAAAAAAAAATACAGTTAAAAGCATGGGCTCTGGCATCTGACTAATGAAAATCAACTACTTTACCTTGCACTCATGACTTCACCCCTCCGTGCCTCTGTTTCCACATCTGCATGGGAATGATGATAATATTAGCATCTATCTGAATGTGTTGTCAGGAAGATGAAGTGAGTTAGTTTGTATTATGAATTACATGATGCCATGCTTGACATAGAGCAGACAACCAGTGTTAGCTGTGATTGCATGAAGCAAACGGAAATAAAGCACATTTCAGAGTAGTCTTCAGCTTAGGGTCACTTATTTTTGAATGACTCTGCCAAAGCTACTTTTGAACTTGATTATTCAGAAAAATTAACTTTATGGGAAAACATTTAAAAAATAAACCACATAAAATGAATTCATTTAGATTTATATGAGAAGTTATAGGAGAGTGGTGTGCTGCTTTTACTATCTTTTAAACAATCATACATTTTCCTTGACTATCAATGATAAAGGGAACCTATTGTCTTGGTGGGTTCAGGCTGCTATAACAAAACACCATAGTCTGCATGGTTTAAACAAAAGATATCATTTCTCACAGGTCCGGAGGCTTAGAGTCTGAGATCATGATGCCAGCCTGCTCAGGTTCTTAGTAGAAACCCTCTTCCTAGCTTAGATGGCTGTCTTCTTGCTGTGTTCTCATATGCGGGTGGGAGGGAACAAGCTCTCTGGCTTTTCTTATCAGTGCACTAATCCTATCATGAGGACCCCACTCTCAAATCATCAAATTCCAATTGCCTCCTAAAGACCTCACATTCTAATACCATCACATTGAGGGTTAGGGCTTCAAACATTCAGTTTGGCCTAAAAAAGCCCATGGAAGGGCATATCATATTTGAAAGAAAGAAGAAAGAAATAATTCAAACCATTATGTTATGTACAGTCCTATAGATGCAAGTCTTTATAAGCTAAAGCTTTAGGACTAAGAGAAAATTGATAATGAGAGTGGTGCCTTTGAAGATTAAAATGTAATTTTTCTGGGCAAAAAGAATATTAAATTTTTGGAAAACATATTTAGAGTGTTTGAAGATATGGAGTCCAGAGATTCTGGTGGTGTAGAAGGGTGATGCAACCAGGGGAAAAAAATCATGTTCTTCATTCTTTTTATGTAAATATGCTTATAGTCATCTTACTAATTATGAATAGCTAGAGAGATTATTCTGTGATAAAATGTCTAGTAGATTTAGCTTGTGCACACCAAGCAGATTTGCAATTTGTGGCCACTCCTGTTGCACAGTTAGTGAGTTGGTGTGCATACCAATGCCCGATGTGCCTTTCCAACACCTTGGTGGCCAACCTGTCTGTCCCCTCCCCTCCCATTTTGCTCTTCTCTCCCTCCTTTCCTCCTGCAGCCCCTATAGAGGTCCCCAGTCCCACTGCCCCTGCTGTGGCCAGGTGCAGGGAAATGTGTGTTGGTGGTGATGGGAGTCTCCCTCTCACCTCTTCTAAATTTGTGGGGGAGGGGAGGAGAGGTGTCCTGGGGATCCTAGGTAAAATGAGGAACATTTCACATTGAAGCAATGTTTATCAAAGCAGTTAATTTCTATAGAAATTCCAGCACCAGAGAGAGTAGGTTTACTCAAAAGCAAATGGGGCTTAGACCTTCATTTACATGAGCCCAATCAAGGGGTTTTTGTACTTTTGTCTTTCTTACATTGAAGGTAGCTCCCCAAATTGTTTCACGACCTTCATTTACATTAGCCACTCCTAAGGGGTTTTAGTACTTTTGTCTTTTTTAATCTTGAAGATGGCTCCCCAAATTTTAAGTGCTTCAAGTCCCACAAAATCTGGATTGTCTCTGGTCAGCATGGTCATTTAACTGTGGGATTCCTTCCGTGGGCTTTTGTAGGCTATCCTGAGAACCTTACTACTGTCTAAAATGTTGCTTCTGTGGAATAGTTTCTATGAGAAACAAACAACACTTACAACACATACACAGTCTTTTCTTGTATTGGTAAATTGTCTGATCTCTAACTAGGTACTTAATAAATGTTTGTTGATTGAATGATGATTAAATAAATGAGGGGAAAATAGACAAACTTGAAGCCCTTATTGAATGCTTCTCTCTAGATGGTGGAATTATGATTTTCATTTTCTTTGTACTTAGCTTTTTTCAAATGTTGAAAATTTCCACAATGAACCTGTATTATCTTGAGTAATCTAAACCTAGCTTTAAAAGTTCATAGTATAGATGTTCTTTCATCTACACACGTATGAAGTGCTTCTTCTGTGGCCTTCGGTTAGTTCTAAGGATATTAAGCCAAGCAAACCCCATAGCCTTGCCCTCAAGAAATCTACAGTACCAAGCACTGTCTGAGCCCTGAAGGGGTACACAGGTCAACATCACAGAGCTCTGTCTATTCAGGGTGGTCTATGTAGATGAGGGAAGGAAAAAGGAGGGGGAAGAACAAAACTTGTTGTCCTCAAAGATCCTTTTATATGGATGTACACACACACACACACACACACACACACACACACGCCCCTCAGTTATGTATTTATTTCATTTTACCACAGGCAAAAGTTTCAAGCAGGGCATAAAAACCCAAGGGAAGAGTGGACTACATTTGAATAAATCCATCAGCTGTGTCCATTCTCCTCCCTAACTTTTCAGAAGGAACGGAAAGAGAATAAAATTCTACCAAATTTGAGTTTAAAATAATCAAGTTTGAAACAATAGCTTCTATTTATTGAGTTCTCACCCATGTGTCAGGCACTATGCAAAGTGTTTCACATGCATTGCCACCTCGTTTTATTCTCTTTTTACTTTCACAACAAGCTTATGAGGTAGGAACGATCATTATCAATCCCTTTACAGATGAGGAAAGAAAAAAGAAATGAAACAAGTCACCAATGGTGAAAGGGATGGGGCTGGCTGCCCCTGATTGAAATCTCAATTTTTCTACCCTCCCTTCTTAACTGCTCCTTTCCAAGAGGCTAGACTACAAAAAATTGGGGCTCCAAGGAGAAGCATGAACCAGAATATGGATATTTTGTAAAAATAGAATATAAGTTAAGGTTCCTGAACAATGTGATGTTAGGCAGGGTGCGGTGGAATTGGCCTGTAGTCCTAGCTACTTGGGAGGCTGAGTTGGAGAAGATCCCTTGAGGAGGATCTCTTGGGTTCAGGAGTTCGAGTCCAGCCTTGGCAGGAGACCCCATCCCTGAAAACAATAAAAATTAAAACAACAACAGTGGGATACTAGCCTTTTAATTTGAAAACAAAAAAGGTGGAAAAAGGGAAAACCAGTTTTCAAAAAAGGCCAATTTCCTAGACATTAGTGGTTGATAACTAACTCATTTCATTAAACTAAATTATGAATTTGCGTTTCTCGTCAGTGTCACCGCTCTGATGCGTCCTTTTCCATTTTCCATCTTCATCCTGGCCGAATGTGGAAAATGATCTGGTTTGTGCATAATCCGCGAGGCCCAGGGAGGATCTTTTGCCCCTATTGTTTTCTTGGGTGTTCTCACTCTGGGGTCCTGACATTCCTCGCGTGTCTAAGGCAAAGAGGGAGCAGTGAAGCGCGGAGAAGCCGCACAAAAGACATCCAAAGGCTATCAATGGAAAAAGATCAATTAGGTGCACACAAGAAACACCCAATATGCCAGGGAAGAGAAAAATACCCTTTTCCAGAGGGTGGGAAATTGATTGAGCTTCTATGAGGGTCCACAAAGAACTGGACGTATGCAGTGGTGGGTGGCGATCTCTCTGGACCACTCCGGACGCGCCCAGCAGACGCAGCCTACGCCTTTAGGTCCCATGAGGCTGAGGAGGGTGGGGAGAGGGGCGCAGCACGATCTCGTGTCTTTCCTCCCGGTGCCGCCTCTACCGAATCGCGGATGCTTCATTAATCTTGCAGGCGCCGCAGCTCGGGTCAGTATGGAGGCGGATCGGTGGCAGGGCCCGGGCCTCTGGGCTGCGCCCGCCCGTTCAGCCTGGCCTGGGAGGGGAGCGGCCGCGCGGTGGGCCAAGGACGCCCAGCCTTCCCTCCGTCTGCTTCCAGCAGACACAGCCCCGAAGCTGGGCTCAGGGGCTGACCAGAATCTCCCCCAAAGCTGGGCCCACCCGGCTGCCCCTCCAGCAGCCTCGCCGCTCCCACGCCACCGCCCGAGAGACAGGCCCGGGAGGCCGGACGGGACGCAGTCTTCCCGCCGGGGTCTTCCCTCCGGCTGGCCGGCCGCTGCAGGGGACGCGCGCGCACACACGTACACACACACACACACACACACACACCTGCCCACACACACACGCACACTCCCGCCTCCTTCCCGCCCCGCAGTCCTAGCAGCCCCCAGCCGCTCCCCAGCGCGCTGCGCCCCGGCGGCCTCCGCAGGCCCCGCCCCGGGGAGGAGAGCCAGGCGCGCGCGGGAGCCGGGCGCGGGGAGGGGCCGGCGGTGGGGGAGTGTCTGCTGCCCCCGCCCCTCGAGTGAGTGACTGAGCGAGGAGCTCCCCTCCCTCGCTCGCTCCTCGCAAGCTCCCGCTCGCTCCCTGCCCACTCCCGGGGGGACGTTCCGTGCCGCGGCCGCCGCGGCCGCTGCTTCTTTCACACTTTAGTTGGGAGCTGGGCGCCGCGCTCAGTTACTGGAGAGCTGGCCGCGCGCCGCCGCCTCCCGCACGCTTGCACGCGGGCCCGGCTTCGGGGTTTTGGGTTCTTACTCCAAGCGGCGGGGAGGAGGGGGAGCCCCGGACACACTGTGGGGAGAAGGAGGAAGAAGAGGAGGAGGGAGAAAGAAAAAAGACGAGAAGAACAGGGGCGGGGGGCGGGAGGCTTGCCACCTTCAGCCCCCCCGCTAACTCCCAAGGTAAGCGTGAGCCATTGCCTGCTCTGGGGCGGGGGGAGCTGGCGGTGCAGCCCGCCCCGGCTCGGCTACCCGGGCATCCCCGGGTGGGCAGGGAGGGAGGCCTGCGGGGTGTCTGCCGCACGGAAGGGATGGGAGCCGCGGTCGTGGCTCTGCCTGCGCGGGGCCCGGGCCGGGGCTGCTGCTGGTACAGGGCTGGCGGGGCTGCTGCCAGGAACGGAAGCTGGGATGGGGGAGCCGCGAGGGGCGTCTGCCGGCCTGGGCGGAGGGGCTGGGATGTGATCGGGGCTGCTGACTTCTTTCGTCACATCGAGGCCTGGGTGGCTGGTGTTAGACACCCCTCCCTTCCCACCCGCACCCTGCCGCCCTCAGCCTTCCTGCTCTCCTCTAGCTTTGCATGTAGCCACTGTACTTTGCAAGCCAGAGCTTGAAAGGAAAAACACAATTTAGGATCCTTTGCTAAGTATCCAAGTCCCTTCTCCCGCTCCGACTGATTGATGTGTTTGTGTGGGTGGTTTGACCCCCGGGATTTCTGAAGTTTTGACCTTTTTGGGGTGGCTCGGTGCATCTGTTTGCCCACCTCGGTGTATTTATTATTCGTGCCCATGCGAGGCAGCCAGAGGGTGCTTGGTTATTGTACACGAAACAGATTTCACTCTCCTCTGCAGGCAGTTCGCGAAGTGCCGCCGCCGCGGCTGCCTTTGGTCTGCTGGTTATTATGTCCTTTCCCTATCATCCACCCTGCTGCCTCCCTCTACGGAGGGTTAGTTTTTGTTTTTGTTTTTGTTTTTTCCTTTCCACTTACAGTTTGTGTGAGAGAAGTCCTGGGCTTAAGGGCTCTCAGCACTCGTTCATTTCTCTTCTAAAGCTCTGAATGGCTCAGGCATGTCGGTAAAATTTGGGGTGGTCTTCTTTGCTCCAAGAGTTGCATGGCCAAAGATAAAAATATGCACACATAAACACTCCTTAATTCTGAGAGACGGCAAGCAGTTTGAGAGAGAAATAATTTGTTTCCAATAGGAAGTCGGTGACCTATGGGATCTCTTCCATTGCCTGTGGGTTAGGAAAATTGTTTTAAAATAGATAGTGCTTGTGTTGTCTGTGGCTGGAAAACAGCCATAGTTCAGTTACTGAAGCAACTCTGAAAGTGATACACCCTGGGCACCCAGAACCTCAGTAAAGACACACGTAGTCTGATTCAGATGTTAGGAAGGGGACTGACACACCATAGATTCCATGGAGTATTTTTTTCTTTTTCTTTTTTTTTTTTTTAGGAGACTGTCCAGGCCGCTTGGGGAAATGACAAGTTCATTACACAGACAGATGTAATGAACACCTCCCTATTCAAGGGGATGGGTTCAGCTTCTGCCTAGTAGGAATAACCTTTTGATTTGATAGAATTGGGATGTACCAGGATAGAAACAAACATAGGCGGAGTGGGCCTGAGCTACTTCAGCACTGTTGTGGGGAGAAGGTGATGTTTCTGAAGGGTCTTTTAAGTTCAAGATGCTGAATTTGGAGTTTTCTCCCCTTTTTCATATTGTCTAGAGCTGGATTGTAGGATCGATAGAACATGTTCCATGTTGGCTGTTTGGAAATGCAATAGTCAGACATGGAAATTAATTTGGATTGGATCACCTATTTTTGTTTTGCTACTTACAAAGTAGGAAGTACCAGTGATAGGACAACTGAGTGTATTTATAGGTGTTAAACCAATGCTGGGACGGGTACTTCACAGATCACAAATGCAGCATTGAAGTAGAATGTCACTCAATGTTTACTGCTGTGCAAACCTGCTTCAGAGAACAGTCCTGGAGGCTTCTAAAAAGGGCAACAAAGACCAGTGCGCTCAGCTCTTGGGTGGGTGGGTGCCTGAGGAGGGGCGGGGTGCTTCTGTTGTCTAGCTTTGTCACAACTGGGCATGTTTCCAAAGAAAAATGGCCTTGGGTGGTAGAGAGGTCTCACATCCTCCAGTGTTAAAAGTTCATCCTAGAAGGACCTTAAAGTTCCAGCTTTCCTTCTCAGGGTTGACTTAATTTAACTCCGACTTTAGAAAACTGATAATTTTGTTTTCTTGGCTAGACATTTATCCCTCCTCCACCCCATCTCACTTTATCGTTCAACATGGGTTTCTGGGAATTAACAGACCACTGTCTGAAGGGGTTTGAGCTTCTCGAAGAATCACAGGGCATCATTCAAGAGCTTTGGTACTATTTGCTATGACTTATTCAAAAATCCTACTAAGGAGGAAGGTGGTTTCCTCTATTATAATTTCCAAGTGAATCATGTCTCAGTGCTATGTTGCCTTTGTGACCAGGCAAGCTTTGAGTTTTACATTCTGAGTGGCTTGCTCCAGGCTCTAAGCAGCCCCCTTCTATAAGATGTTTTTGTTTTTGTTTTTTGTTTGTTTGTTTTTGTCTAAAGGAGACACCAAAGGCTGGGAGAGGGAATGTCATGTCACCTTCCAATAGGGCAAGAGAAGGCAGGTGACATATTTACAGAAGAGTCCTAAGGTGATAAATGTGACTGTCTTCATTTGAATTTATCAGTACAACTTACAGCCGTATAATGAGGCATCTTGTGTAGCTCACATGTTTAAGTACAGAGGTCTTGGGGTTCTGTATCCTTTGAAGTTTCCTTCGCGCTCCACTTTGAGGGTGGCCCTAACTAAAGGGTAATAGCACAGTAATTCCAGAGGGAGATTGTAGAAGGAAACTGCCAGTTAACAGAGAAATTGGTGAAACCTCACTGTCTTATGATGCTTTGTTTTCCTCCAGCTTCTTAGAACCAAATATAAAGGGAGGAGGGAGCATTGCTTTGCTTGTATTTTCTCTCTTGATGTTTAGCTGGTATCTCAGAGTGTGGTCTCTGCTTATTTCAGGTGATTTAAACTGTTTCATTCTGCACCTCCTCATGGGTAGAATGGAATCCAAACTCATCAGAGAGTTGTTAGGAAAGGGTATGTACACATGGGTAAGCTTCAGACTCCAGCAAGTGCTCTGAGCAGCACAGTGCTGATTATCAATCAGAAGTGAGGGTATGGCAGGTCTGATCTTACAATGCAAGTTTACATGAAAATAATTTGTATGTGAAAGTTGATTTGCCTCCAGTTTTTTAGGAACATATTGACTATGTAAATCTACTTATACATCTAGTCAATCGGAATTCACTCAGAGATATTGGGTCAATCAGCCTTCATGAAAATATACATCTCCTAAAAATGCTATTTTGGAAATGGATATAGTGAAACCTCCTTCCCAAGGTGAGGGAAGGGTTACATGATATATAATACAGGTTGGAGGACCCTACACAGTGTACATGCTGGGTACTCAGATGACCTTTTTTTTTTCCAGCTTTACTGTGTAAAGATACTTTTATTAATAGGCTTTTAGCAAACAAATACATCTTTGGCCGCTTCATGATCCTTCTTTGAGCTTCAATTTTAAAAGTTCCATAGCATGGAGTAAATAAAAATTGTGCTTAATTGGATTCTACATAAAACACAAAAAGCAGATTGCAATAGACCAGTATAAAGTACTGCTTAGAAAACTGAAAAAACAGGGATAGGGCTTGTGTACAAGAAGAATTGCGACAGTGAAACTATATTTTAAAAAATGGTGACAGTTTTGACTTCCAGAGATCATAATTCAAGAGCTTATCTGAAGTGGCATGTAAATTACATACATACATATTTTTTAAAGCAGGCAATTATTTAGCTTGACTGTCTCGGTTCTGAAGTTTAATTTTACAAGTTATAGTTGCAACAAGAAACAACATGACATGCTGTGGTTATGCAATTATGACAAGAGTGGTTGGATGTAAACTGGGCTAGGATAAACATAGAAATGAGCACACAACAGTGTCTCCAGTCACCAGGTATTAAGAAGTTTCTTTGCTTTTTTATTAACTATGTTACTAGAAAATGTATTTCCCAGGTTGCAGGCCAATCACCTAAAATAATGATTGCTTTCTCTTACATTTGTGAAAGGAGATGCACCTTCACCAATCTAAAATGGAAACTGAGACGACTAATTGGCCAAACTACAGGAAGCTAGACCCTTTTGCTCATCTCAGCAACCCCCATAGCAGCTAGCACACTACTTTGCACTTGGAAGTCACTCAATGAGTGATTGAATGGAATGGAATTTACCTAATTAGTTAAGATCTGCAATGTGTCAAAATTTCCTTGGAGAAATACATTAGATGTGGACTTAAGTTTTAATAAATGTGTATGGTAGTTTATTAAGAGCCCCATATTATGCCTCAGGTAGGATTTTTAAATGTTGAGACATATTTGACAGGAAACATACCAAGCATGATGTCCTCTCAAATTACTGAAATTTCTTTCTTTCTTTTTTTTTTTTTCCGAGACGGAGTCTTGCTCTGTCATCCAAGCTAGAGTGCAGTGGTGCAATCTCACTGCAATCTCCACCTCCTGGGTCCAAGCAATTCTCATGCCTCAGCCTCCTGAGTAGCTGGGATTACAGGCAGGTGCCACCATGGCCGGCTAATTTTTGTATTTTTAGTAGAGACAGGGTTTTGCCATGTTGGCCAGGATGGTCTCCATCTCTTGACCTCAAGTGATCTGCCCACCATGGCGTCCCAAAGTGCTGGGATTACAGGCATGAGCCACCATGCCTGGCCCCTAAATTACAAGAATTTCTAGTTAGGGGCATCTTGATTTGGAGTAGATATAATTTCTGTATTTGACAGGTGTTCCTTCCCTTATGATTGTAGCTGTGATCTTCATCTTATTTGCCTCAGAGATTCGGTGAATAACAGTGCCTAATATTTATAGTGTGCCTTATGGTTTTCAAAGTCCTTTCATGTACCCTGTCTCATTTGACATTTAGCTGCAGCTGTAGCAGTCAGGGTTTTCCATGCTGGGATCTTTACCACAATGCGCCTGGATCAAGGAGTGCTGGAGAGGTCCGGGGAAAGCTCAGGAAGCCCTCCACCTCTTGATTTATTAGATTCACTGCTGCTCCCTCTAAGATAACCTGAATAAAGCAGGAGCTAAACAGTGTGTACACATGGACGTTTAGAGTGGACTAATAGACACTGGAAACTCCAAAAGATGGGAGGATGGGCGGGCGGCGAGGGATGAGAAATTACCCATTGGGCACAATGTACACTATTTGGGTAATGGGTACACTAAAAGCCCAGACTTCACCACTACACAATATATCCATGTCACAGAACTGCACTCCTATCATCTAAATATAAATTTTAAAAAAATAATAAGTGAAGTAAAGGAAAGTTGAGACCTGTTAGTGCACTGAGCCTACCCAGGCTCCCAGCATCCAGTGGCTTTCCCCCTACACCTGTTCTGTTTCTTGGGCTGGCTTTGGCCTCTTAGTCCACCTTTGACAAGTATCCCTTTCATCTATCGCTTCCTTTCTGAAGATTTTTCATGTTTTTCTGGCCCATAGATTTCTATCCATAGACACTCCATTTTTTTTGTTTTTTTCTTGAGACAGGGTTTCATTCTGTCACCCAGGCTGGAGTACAGTGGCACAATCTTGGCTCACTGCAACCTCTGCCTCCCTGGCTCAAGTCATCCTCCCACATCAGACTCTTGAGTAACTGGAGCCACAGGTTCACACCACACACCTGGATAGTTTTTGTGTTTTTTTCTAGAGACGAGGTCTTGCCATGTCGCCCAGGCTGGTCTGGAACTCCTGAGCTCAAGCGATCCCCCCACTTCAGCCTCCCCAAGACCACCGCAGCATCAGCCACTGTGTCAGGCTCCCTTCTGCTTCCTATCCCACACCTTACTTTTGCCTGCAAGACTTTAGTGTCCGAATGTGCCTGAATGAGCTTTTCCAGTATAGTATTTTAACCATATCTCCAGATCCACTGTCTATCTGGCTCCTCCCACCTATCTGCCTGACAGTAGACGTCTTCCTTCCAGCCCACTGACTCCCTTCTTCCCTCAGGGCCCCTGTCCTACTTTGCCCCATACCTCCTCCCTTCTTCCTCCCACCCACTTCTCTCCATCAAGCCTTTAGATCTTCCAGCACATACCTGCCTCTGCCTGTTTCTCAGGCACCCGCCATCTCAACACATGTGTTTATAGTATTCATGAGTTGACATCCACATACTTTATACCTTGTAGAAAAGCAGAATTAGAGCACTCCCAAGTTTAGGGATCTTTCTGCCTTTGTTTTCATTTTTGATTCTTGTATGTTATATTGTTGACTTTGTAAGGCTCTTAAGCCATTTAATAATAGCTGAGTACTTTGCTTCTTCACTTCGCTTAGCTATTACATTCTTCATTGGATAAGATAAAGGAAATATCTTGATGATTATTGTTATTCTAAAAGATTTGGACAACAAATCTGGAAAGCATTCCAGAGATTTTCATAATAGCACCGTAGAAAGACTTTATTACACACCAAATTCGACTTGCTAATCACAAAAGTAGAATGGTTTATTTAACTTCATCTTCGTTACCTTTTTTTCTCCTTTGGTTAAGTAAATGTTGGTTAAATAAGTATTCCTGCAACTTGAACTAATTTTTTTTCCAATTTGTTATAATTTTACTGCTCTCCATGAAAATTTTATAAATTCATGGGACACATTTATGCCAAGCAAATATTCTTTAGCTAACACCTAATGTTGTTGGTTTCCTCTATAAGTTTGTAGCCTATATCAGGCCTATCAGTAGGGTCAGTGGGGAAAAAGTAAACTGAGCACTGCTACTGGAAAAATATATCCCATTGACTCACTACATATGAATTTGGATTGGTCTTTTTAGAAAACTACTTCAAAAGTGGATCCAACATTAGTTATGCAATATCCTGAGTGCTTTAGGGCTTTTGGAAAAAGGTACTTTAAAGCAGAACAGGGAGATGATGGTTTTTAAGTAATAACTCCTTTTCTTGGATGGATCTGTATTTTATTTGAGTGTCATGGATACTGCAGCAGTTTCAGTTCATTGTTCAACCACATGTTAGAATATATTTTACTTCACCTGGTGACTTATGGTTTTTCCCACCTGAACTGGGTGGGGAAAGGCGATTGAGAAGTTGAGTTGTTTTCACTGAAGTGTGGGAACCTTTTTCATACCCATCATCATGGATGTAAGTGCTAAGGGATGTACTCTCAACAAACCATGACATGCATGCGTATCGTAGCCACTCCTAAAAGCTTCTTCCTGAATTCCCCAGTTGACAAGTAGGTCTAGTAGAGCCCCTGTATTAGCACTATGTCTTTTTACATGAGACAGTTGAAAGGCTGGGTGTGAAGTAAGGAGATGCTGCGGGCTGCCAGGCTGTGATTTGCAGGAAACTTCAAAGACACAGATAGTCAGGGTGACTTCAGCAGTTCTATCTCAAAGTTCTGCCAAAAGCAGTTTTTCTAAGATAATTTTGTTAACAGTTCTTGCAATTAATAGGTTATAAGGAATAAGTAACATATATCTCATTACATGTTTCAGGTCGATAATATTTTGATGAAGGAAGTGAGAATCCGGGAACATCTCTTGAGTTTCTTAGTAGTTGCTGAAAATTCAGATATTCTGGTTTGTGCCAGGAATCCATGACAGTCTAGATGCGACTCCCAAAACGAATTTTATGCCTCCCTTCCATGGCCTCCCCACCACCCACCCCTGCCTCACCCTGGGATATCCTTCTTCCCCTCTACTGTGTCTCTTGGTCTCTTGAGATCCAAGATATTTCTCAAATCTCACTTCAAATCCCACCTCCTCCAAGGAGCCCTTTTTCTGCTATAAGAGTGGTTTCTCCCTTACCTTCCATGAACTGCTGTAATACTTATTTTAGGCTTAGTTTACTTTATTATTGATTTTGATTTTTCTTATATATATTTTTGTCTCCAGCCAAATGTAAACCCTTCTATTGCGCCCACTGGGCCTTAAAAGTAGATTGGTCTAAATAAGTAGTTATTGATTGATTGACAGCTTATCATTGATCCTGAGGCTTACAATTTCTGTCTATGAACACCTTGCTCCCATTTGAAGCCTTCTTTAATACAATGAGGAAGTATAGTCTGGAATGAGAAAAGATAATATACATTTTTAAATTCCTTTGTTGGCCAGGGTTAAGGCACCTAATCTTTGTTATTCACTCAGATAATTTATTGAACAAACATTGACTTTTGTTAATGATGTTTGGTGTCATTTCTGGTGCCTGGGACTGGAGAGATGCTGGAGATAGATAAAAAGGCCTGGCCCTGCCTTTGTGGAATTCTCAGACAAGCAGGAGAATTGACATACGAACACATGACATGCGGTGAATAGACAAAGGTGCTTTGGGAGTTGAGATAAGAAAGCACCAAGCTCTGTTTAGTGGGAAGCAGACTGTGCATTCCAGTTTCCCTGGGGCAGTCCTGGCTTATTCCCACTGTCCAACATAGTTAATAATAGCATTCCCTTTACCCTCAAAGGATCTCAGTTTGGACAATAAATGATGACTCCCCAACATCGAGAAGTCATAAAAGGCATCACAGAGAGGGATATATTTTGGACTGACACTTGAAAGCTACCAGGAGTCCTCCAGGACACTGCTTACATTGCCAAAAATACTGGGAACTAACTCTGGTTTGCTAACTTTCAATTTTTTTATTTTACTATACACTCATAGACCAATTATCTTACTGGCGTTTGGGGATAAAGGGGTTTGGGGGCAGATGGAAGATGAAGTAGGCCACTTCAAACAGAGGAAATGTAATGATGTGAAGCCATGTGGTTATGGATTGATGTTGCTGGACTTTCCACATATGATAGAGAGCGATGGGAGATGAGGCTGATGAACTATGCAAATCCTTTTAGGTCATGCTTAGAGTTTGGACTTTTTGCCCACAATATAAGCAGTGAGGGTCACTGAAAGATTGTAAAGAGAGAAAAGACCTATTTTGTATGATGTTTGGTTTTCTATTGGGTATGGGTAAGAGACTGGAGGGGACAGAGATGAGTCAGAACAAGTGAACTGTAGTACTAACTAGGAGGGAGATACTGAGAACTGAAAATGGAGAAAGGGGACAGACAGAAGAAGGATTTAGGAAGCAGAACTGATAGGACTCAGTGAAAAATTGGGCAGGAGAGTGATAAAGGGGATAGAGTAAAGGATAATTGTAAAATTTCTGGTTGGATTATACTCTGAGCTGTGGAAGCTAATAGCCATTAGAGGGAAAGATAATTAACTCAGTTTGCAAGAGGTTGAGTTTCTGGTGTGTATGCTCTCTTAGATAGAGATATCTAACACGTAACTGAAATTCTGGTCTATAATTCAAAAGACAGGGTTGGGATAGAATTATGAGTTTGCTGTCAGCTCAGTCATCATTTTCTCAGGGAATCATTCACTACATTTCCATGATGAGGTCCAATCCCTCTATTCTGCCCTCTTACCGCACTACCTACCTCCTCTCCTTGTCTGTATGCACTTTCCAATATTGTAATTGCTCATTCATTTTTGAGTTTATTTGATTAATGCTAATACTACCCCCCACCCCCAACAACTGTAGGGTTCATGAAGGCAAGACTGTATTTGTTTTTGATCCTTTTGTATCCAAAGAACACCTGCCACACACTAGGGGCCCAGCACATATTTGTTGAATGGATGAATAAATCAGTGATTGAATGAGTTTTTATAAATGTGATAGTTGAAGCTGTTGTGGTTCAGCATCGGTTTGCACAGGGAAAGTATGTGGAAGAAAACTAAACAGTGAGTTCTAGGGAACCCCAGTGTTTCAGAGGTGTGATAGAAAAGGATGGTGAAGGAGACTCAAACCAGGCAAGTGTGGTGTCTGTCAAAGAGGGAGGATCAGGCAGTGGCACGTGGTCAGAATTGTTTCATGAAGAAGTAAAACAAATCTAAAGACATTTTCATAATGTCTGTTATTAAATAGATGTGGGAACATTTATTTGATGGGAAGATATCAACATGTTTTCTCACCGTTAAAAAACTGTATGGCTGGCTGGGCACGGTGGCTCACGCCTGTAATCCCAGCACTTTGGGAGGCCAAGGTGGGCGGATCACAAGGTCAGGAGATCGAGACCATCCTGGCTAACACGGTGAAAACCCATCTCTACTAAAAACACAAAAAATTAGCCAGGTGTGGTGGTGGGCGCCTGTAGTCCTAGCTACTTGGGAGGCTGAGGCAGGAGAATGGCATGAACCTGGGAGTTGGAGCTTGCAGTGAGCCGAGATTGCACTATTGCACTCCAGCCTGGGCAGCAGAGCGAGACTCCGTTTCAAAAAAAAAAAAAAAAAACTGTATGGCTACTTAGCATTGTAATATTATGTATTAGCTTATGCTGCATGCAAAGTTTAATGTTTTATCACTTTGTTAGTTTTGTATGTTTGGAATCTGAGTTTAGCCTTGTATAACTTATGCCAGCACCCAATGTAGTAAAAATTTGGAGCCATGGTTTGGGAGGATGTTGAAAGTGCACAATGTTTAATCATTGTGAATTTATAAGTGTGTGCATTAATTTGTAAGGGGATTAAAAATACATGGGTATTTACATCCTACCAGATGAATAGCCATCAACTGTAAGAACACTTTAAGTTACAACAAATGATGGCTATTTGATTCCAGAAGTGGAGGCTGAGAAGCAGTGTCATTAAAGGTTTGTAGTATATATAGGGAAGCTTATTGCAGAGTATGTTTGTTACTCATTCGTGGACTCCACTGAGAGCGTCAAGGAGAGGTAGGTGAGGCATCATAATGTAGCAGGAAGAATGTGGGCTATGGATTCAGCAGATTCTATCCTAGTTTTGCCACCTCCGAACTCCAGATTAGTGAGCCTGGATGACAATGGCAATAGTTGACAATAGTAATAATGAAAGCTAACATGTACTGAGTGATGACTCTGTGCCTAGGTACTGTGCTGAGTACACTACATGCACTGTTTCTTTAATGCTTGCAGCAACTCTATGAGGAACCCACTACTGTTACCTCTTCTTTACAGACCGAGAATGACTAAGCCTCAGTGTGTTTAGGATCTTGATTAGGTCTTGTAGCTAATAGTGGTGGTGCTAAGACTGGAATCCAGGCTCTCCTCCTTTAAAGTCAGGCTTTTAATTGTCAACTCCCAGCCAGTTCTGTTTTCTCTGCCCCCTTCCTCGTACGCTCCTTTCTTCTCATTTACTGGTTCTTTATGAAGCAAATCAGACATTGTATTATCTGCTCTGTACATAATAGATTATAAAGTTCTTTGTCATTTAACCACACAGATATATTCTAAGAAATGTGTCTTTAGATGATTTCATCATTGTGCATACATCATAGAGTGTACTTACACAAACCTAGATGGTATAGCCTGCTGCACACCTAGGCTATAGGATATAGCCTATTGCTCCTAGGCTATAGACCTGTACAATACATCTCTGTACTGAATACTATGGGCAGTTGTAACAAAATGGTATTTGTGTATCCAAACGTCTAAATATAGAAAAGGTAAAATATGGTATAAAAGATAAAAAATGGTATACCTGTGTAGGACAGCTCCATTATATAATCTTTTGAGACCACAGTTTTATATCCATTGACCATTGCTGACCAAAACATGGTTATGTGGCACATGGCTGTATGTATTTCTAAAAGATACAGACTCTTTTTCCTTTTAAAATAATCATAATATTATTATCATGTCTAATTTCTAACAGTAACTTCCTAATATCAAATATTTAGTCAGAAAGCAAATTTCCTTGATTGTCATCATTTTTTAAAATTATTACTTTTTTGCATTTTGGGGATCCAAACAATTTCCACACCTGAGAGATGCATTGGTCTTATTTACAGGCTTCCTTTCCCTATTTTTATCTCTTTTCCTTCTCTGGAAGTTTATTTGTTGAGGAAACAGGGATTCGTCTATAGGATTCCCTGTATCCTGACTGCATTGTCTTTGTTGCTGTTTTTTATTATATTTCTCTATTTCCTCCTGTATTTCCTGTAAACTAGTAGTTTGAGCTAGACTAGAAGCTTATCAGAAATTTTTGGCAAGAGCACATCATAGGAAGTGTTATGTACTTTTTTTTTTTTGAGACAAGGTCTGACTCCATTGGCCAGGCTGGAGTGTAATAGTGTGATCTCTGCTCACTGCGGTCTCTGCCTCCTGGGCTCAAGCCATCCTCCCATCTCAGCCTCTTGAGTAGCTGGGGCTATAGGTGTGCCACCACAGCCAGCTAATTTTTTGTAGAGAGGGGTTTTTGCCATGTTGCCCAGGCTGGTCTCGAATTCATGAGCTCAAGCAATCTGCCCACCTTTGGCTCCCAAAGTGCTAGGATTACAGGAATGAGCCACCACTCCCGGCCGTGTTAGGTACTTCCTATTACATCACATCAGGAGGCACACATGCCTTCTCGTTTCTTCTTTTGTGAAGTTAAGTCTAACAGTGGATTTAGGTGTTGTTAGTCTGATCACAGGCCCTGTAAAAAACATTGATGCTATTGTGATTATTATTTAGTAAGGGTTATAAAATGGTGATATTCTGTCATCCCTTCTGCATTTCCTAGCTGGAATTTTTCTCTCAAGAAACCTTAACAACATCAACTATTTGTTACCCTGAAATATAGTTTATGTAGAAAAATTGATGCTTGTTTTTCTTTCTTCTATTTAAACCAATATCAGAATAATGAGCTGATTTTCTAGTAGCCTCTAGAGGAAACCAACAAGATTTTTTTTTTTCAGTATCATTATGAACTCGTGGATTTTAACACAATTTATGTGTTTTATCCCTTGCAGTTTATTTTGAAGCTCAAATTATTTTTGTGTCCAGTGTGAGACTCTTTAAATTGGCTTCTGAATCTTTTTGATGAGACTACAGTAGTTTTTGATAACATTTTTACTTTCTGGTTTAATAAGATATTTCAGATTTATTTTGTACTTTTTCTACCCCAGATCTTTTTAGTGGTAAACAGTATTTAGAGACCACAGTACAGTTGTTAGGGGTTCTCATTGCCTTTGAGCTGGTCATTGTTTCTAGGCCTTTTCAGTGGACAGAGTTCAGAAAAATATGTATGTGTACGTATGTATCTACTCAGATACATATGTGTGTGTGTGTTTGTATGTATGTATATGTATGATATATATATATATATATATGCATGTTTACATATTGTTTCCTTATTTCTTCCCTCTTAGCAAAAAGGTCGCCTACTGTAGTTGTGCATCTTGCATTTTGTACTTAACAGTATATTTCAGAGATCACTCTGTACCATAGATAGAAATTTCTCATTGCATTTTACAACTGCAGAAATTCTACTGTACAAATATACCATAATTATTCATTTGGATATATGGTTGTTTCTAATCTTTTGTTCTTACATTTTAGTGGGGAATGTTTTTTGTTGTTGTTGTTGTTGTTGATGGGGGTTTATCCGTAAGTCAAACAAAGCCAGAAGTGAAACTTCATTTTATTAACTAGATGGACAGTGGAATGAACAGTGATGCAATAAACAGCTTTGTGAATATTTACGTTCATATTCTTGCTAGTTTATCTTTAAAATAGATTCCTAGAAGTGGGATCACTGGGTCAAAGGATAAATACATTTGCAGTTTTGCTAGACATTACCAGATTCCTTTCTGTGGGTGTTATGTGCTACATTATTTTGCATTTCCACTAACAAAATATGAGACTGCCTCTTACCCTAGAGCCTCACCAATAGAAAAACATTGTACAGCCTTTAGGTCTTAGCCATCTAAATGGTGAGAAATGATAGTCTAGTGTAATTTTAATTTGTATCTCTCTGATTCTGAACTAGCTTCAGCTCTTTTTCATGTGTCTGTGGGTTTGCATTTCTTTTTCTTCATCTTTTTTTTTGCCATGGAGTCTCGCTGTCGCCCAGGCTGGAGTGCAGTGGCGCGATCTCTGCTCACTGCAGGCTCTGCCCCTGGGGTTCACGCCATTCTCCTGCCTCAGCCTCCTGAGTAGCTGGGACTACAGGCGCCCGCCACCTCGCCTGGCTAATTTTTTGTATTTTTAGTAGAGACGGGGTTTCACTGTGTTAGCCAGGGTGGTCTAGATCTTCTGACCTGTGATCCGCCCGCTTCGGCCTCCCAAAGTGCTGGGATTACAGGCGTGAGCCACCACGCCCGGCCTGCATTTGTTTTTCTATGAACAGTTTCTTCATATTTTTTTTGCCCATTTTTATAGAGTTGTAGGTCTTTTTCCATTTTATTTTATTTTACTTATTTTTATTTTTTGAGATGGAGTTTCACTTTTGTTGCCCAGGCTGGAGTGCAGTGGCACCATCTCGGCTCACTGCAACCTCCATCTCCTGGGTTCAAGTGATTCTCCTGCCTCAGCCTCCCCAGTAGCTGGGATTATAGACATGCACCACCATGCCCTGCTAATTTTTGTATTTTTCGTAGAGACGGGGTTTCACCACGTTGGCCAGCCTGGTCTGGAACTCTTGACTTGGCAGATCAGGTGATCTGCCTGCCTCAGTCTCCCAAAGTACTGGGATTACAGGTGTGAGCCACGGCGCCCAGCCCCCTTTATTTTATATTAGGGATAACATCCCTAATATTTGGCAAATATTTTTCCCAGTTTATTATTTGTCATTTTTCTTTGATTATGGTGTTAAGCAAATTATTTTCTTTGGTGCAGTCAGTATTATCAGTGTTTCTTGATTGCCTCTTAGTTTTAAGTCATTGTCAGAAAAAATTTCCTTACATCCAGGTTATAGAGCAATACATATGTAAATACAATACATGTGTAAATATTTAGTAGATACATTTATAGCAAAAAAAAACCCCAGGTGAAATTAATTTTAATAATATATTTTGTTTAACCCAAAGTATCAAAAATATTATCATTTCAATAAGTAATCAGTATTTAAAAAATATTAGTGAGATGTTTTCATTCTTTTCTCATGCTAAGTTTTTAAGAACTAATGTGTTTTTTATATATTTAACGTATTTCAATTTGGTCACTAAATTTTCATCATAAATGCTTGATCTGTATTTAGGTTTCATAAAATTTACAGTTGAAAAAAGTAAATTCACGTAACCAGGTTGTTCTAGTTGTACTTAAAAAGTTTTCCAATACCTAATTGAATATCCATTTTAAAATTTCAATTAATTAAAATTAAATAAAACTGAAAATTTAGTTCCTCGGTCACACTATATTTCAAGGTCTCAGTAGCCACATATGGATAATGGCTACCATTTTGGACAGTGCAGTTGCAGAGACAGTCATCCGTATTTTCTTTTAGTACTCGTGTGATTTTATTATGAACATTTACATGTATGAATTTATTTTGTTGTATGGTATGGAGAATGGATCTAATTTTTGCAACATGGCTGTCTGGCATCACAAACCGCTTATTAAAAAGTCCATCTTTGGCCAGGCAGAAGGATCACTTGAGGCCAGGAATTTGACCAGCCAGGGCAATATAGTGAGACCTCATCTCTTCAGAAAAATTTTATAAACTTAGCTGGGCATAGTGTTGCATGCCTGAAGTCCCAGCTACTGGGGAGGCTGAGGTGGAAGGATGGCTTGAACCCAGGAATTCAAGGTTACAGTGATTGTGTGACTGCACTCCAGCCTGGGTGACAGAGCAAGACCCTGTCTCAAAAAAAAAAAAAAAAAAAAAAGTCCATCTTTTTCCCACTGATTTGAGATGTGCCCCTCTTACATAATTCATTTCTGTACATAGTTGGCTGTATTTCTGCATTTTCTGTTTTCCTCTATTGGTCTGTCCCTTCATGTTCCAATACCCTACTGTTTTAATCACAGAGGTTGTACAGTATGTCTTCATATTAAAAGTGGGCAAAAGACATGAACAGACACCTCTCAAAAGAAGACATTTATGCAGCCAAAAAACGCATGAAGAAATGCTCATCATCACTGGCCATCAGAGAAATGCAAATCAAAACCACAGTGAGATACCATCTCACACCAGTTAGAATGGCCATCATTAAAAAGTCAGGAAACAACAGGTGCTGGAGAGGATGTGGAGAAATAGGAACACTTTTACACTGTTGGTGGGACTGTTCAACCATTGTGGAAGTCAGTGTGGCGATTCCTCAGGGATCTAGAACTAGAAATACCATTTGACCCAGCCATCCCATTACTGGGTATATACCCAAAGGACTATAAATCATGCTGCTATAAAGACACATGCAGACGTATGTTTATTGCGGCACTATTCACAATAGCAAAGAGTTGGAACCAACCCAAATGTCCAACAACGATAGACTGGATTAAGAAAATGTGGCACATATACACCATGGAATACTATGCAGCCATAAAAAAGGATGAGTTCATATCCTTTGTAGGGACATGGATGAAACTGGAAAACATCATTCTCAGTAAACTATCACAAGGACAAAAAACCAAACACTGCCTGTTCTCACTCATAGGTGGGAATTGAACAATGAGAACTCATGGACACAGGAAGGGGAACATCACACTCCGGGGACTGTTGTGGGGTGGCGGGAGGGGGGAGGGACAGCATTAGGAGATATACCTGATGCTAAATGATGAGTTAATGGGTGCAGCAAAACAACGTGGCACGTGGATACATATGTAACAAACCTGCACATTGTGCACATGTACCCTAAAACCTAAAGTATAATAAAAAAAAAAAAAAAAAAAACATGGCAAGACGCCATTTCGTGTCTACCAGATTGGCAAGTACCTGTCAATATTAAGTGTTTGGAAAAGGCATAGGGCAAAGGAAAGAAACCTGCATACCATGCTGGTGAGAGTATAAGTTGTTAGAATGATTTTGAACAGTCTATACCTTGTAAAGTGTTCCCCTGTTTCCCTTATCTTTCACGGTAGCAGAATAAAGGAGTAGGGCAGGTAGCAAGGCTGGAGTGGGAGCAGTTTTGTCTAATAACTTCAGTTTGCCCTACCAATATTACCATTTTCTTTACCAGTTGGATTGTGAAAAAGGTTGGGAAACACTGCCTTAAAAGAACTCGTAACATGTACAAGAATGCACAAAGTAACACTGTTGATAATACTGAAACCCTGCAAACAGTGTATATGTCTATCAACAGTGTAGTGAATAAAGAAGTTGTGGTACATTCATGTGAAACAATAGTAAGAGTAACCTACAACTGTGTATGCCAACAAGGATGAATTCAAAAGCATAAAGATGAGTGGAAAAGCAAGATAGAAGTAATATATTGTTTAAGGATAGACTCATAAATGGGAAGACTGCTAAGAAAAGCAGGGGAAGATTAACAAAATGCAGAAGGATAATTAATTACTTCTGAGGTGAAGGATATGTTGTGCTTGGGCAGGGTTATACATGAGACTTCAAAGGTGCTTGTGATGTTCTGTAGGTACATACATAGTTGTTCATTTGCTTTTATACGTTAAATTGTACATGTATTATGTGATTATTTCATAACAAAAGAGAAACAAAACAACAAAAACAAAAATCTAGACACAGGAATAGGCTAACCGAAACTCAAGTAATTAAATTTATGCTTGAGAAAATCTTCTTTCTCAAGTGGAACACTTGGCTTTTAATTTTTTATTTAGTGGCAATAACTTTTTGATTGGTTGTATTAAAGATTGCAGATAGAAATTTCCTTTTAGTGTCTGGGTCAAGCAGTAAGAAATCTGTTATTGTGTATTATACACACATGAATGACAATTACATCACCAGGTAACAATTAAAGGTAGAGTCATGGGTATTTTAACACTAAGCAGTTTTTTGGTACCATTTATGCAAAATATCATCATAGCCAATTTTAAACTTTATTCAGCAGGAGATTTTTGAAGGAACATAATAAATAGGAAATGTTTATTAAGGATATGTTATATGCCAGATATAGCACCTACATTAACTCATTTAATTGGATAATAGCCCATGAACAATTAGATATGGTCTACATTTTACAGATGAATAAACTGATACTCAGAGAGGTTAAGTAGTTTGTCCAAAGTCACACAGGAAGTACATGATGGGATTTTAATGCAGGTTTATCTGTCCCGAAAGGCTGTGTTTTCAGCTTTCTGTTCCAGAGTATCTTGTTAAGAACTGCAGGTGCTAATCTCTACCTGTTCTCAGTGGAGTCCTTAGTTCAGTTTGTGCTGCTATGACAGAACAACTGAGACTGGGTAATTTATAAGGAACAAAAATTTATTTCTCAACGTTCTAGGGGCTGGGAAGTCCAAGGTCAAGGTGTTGGCAGGTTTGGTGTCTCATGAGGGCCCAGTCTTGGCTTCCAAGATGGCTCCTTGAATGCTGCTTCCTCCAGCGGGGAGGAACGGGAAAGCAGAAGAGACGAGAGAAAGTGAGAAAGAGGGCTGGACTTGCCCTTCTTTTCTGGCACCAATTCTACCCACGAGAGTAGAGCCTTAATGGTGTAATCACCTCTTTAAACTCTCGCCTCTTAATACAGTTACAATAGCAATTCAATTTCAACATAAGTTTTAGAGGGGACAGACATTCAAACCATAGCAAGGCCCATCCCAGAAGGTATTTCTACTCTTAAAGTCCAGAGAAGGAAATCCTTGAATAGATTGCGGCAGTTCTTCACAATAGCTAAGTGAATGTTAACATCAATTTTAAACTTGCTTTTCTTTAGTGCCATTAAACAGTCACTCTCTACCCCCTCATGATGTGTCCTTTCATAGATTTGCTGGCCCTAAAGAATTTGATTGACTGGGCAGAAAGATACCTGCTTGGATTTCTATTTGTTTGTTTTCTGATCTGAAGCCTTCCTCAGTTTTCCATCCTCAAGATTACCCTGGACATTAAAACCTTTCTTGGCTAAGCCTGTGCAAAACCCTTGCATCCCATTTCTCCTTCTTGCATTAAAATTATATGTGTCTATTTCTCCAGCCCGTCAAAATTTTAAAACCTTTTTTCTTAATTCTTCAGAGATTACCTTATGTTATACAAATTGTGATATCAGCAAATGAAACGTTCTCTGGTCTTTTATCTGAATCATTATTTGGCATGTTTTTATTAGACCCAGCGCTAATAATTCTTGTTTTTTTCTTTTTGAGACAGGGTCTTGCTCTGTTGCCCATGCTGGAGTACAGTGGCACGATCACAGCTCATTGCAGCCTCAATCTCCCTGGCTCTGTCAATCCTCCCACTGTAGCCTCCTGAGTAGCTTGGACTTCAGGCGTGTGCCACCATGCCTGGCAAATTTTTGTATTTTTTGGAGAGACAGGGTTTCACTATGTTACCCAGGCTGGTCTTGAACTCCCAGTCCCAAGCCATCTACCTGCCTCGGCCTCCAAAGTGCTAGGCTTATAGGTGTGAGCCACCACACCTGGCCCTAAAAATTCCTATTATGCTTTAAAGTTACATCATGTTTATCTTTGCAGTTCCCCCATTCTTGCTACCCCTACTTTCCACTGATATTTTCGCAGAGAATGCAGCTGATGAAGGGGACAGGGTGGGAGGGAGCATTCAAATGAGCATTTGGTTGCTAGGGAACCTAGTTTACTCAGTAATTGTGACTTCCCAAAGTTGTTTAGAAATTACAGCAGAGCTGTTTGGACTCTCTGTCTATTCCTCTTTAGATTGGTGCTCCTCCAGCGTTGGAGCTGACTGAAGCTCCTAAAGTTATTCAGCCTCTTTCCCTGGGGGCTGTTAGACTTGCTGTTTCCAGGGACTGAAGTGACAAAAAAATTATTCTAATCAAAATGAGGTCAGTGTAAGAGTGAAGTTGGTGAATCCCTATCTTATCTTCTCATCTGTAGGGATATGTGTGCCTCTCCAAGCCCCAGCAGGAGAGTTTTTATAGTGATACTAAAACCCTCTTTATATCTTCCTTCTGTTTTCATTATATTTGAGTGTCTACCAAGTTTCCTTTCGGTTGAAATGTCAAGAAAAATACTTTCTGTTAGTATTATCTCAAATGAGAATTTTATGATCTTCTGTGTGAAGATAAAATCTCTTACATGTGTTTTGATTTTTCACTTTTTCGGGGATAATTACATCTCAAATTAACCAAGTTAAAAATGAACTCAATAGAATAAAATAAACTCCTGTGATTAGCAAGGAAGTAAAATGAGTATATCTAAAAATGAAATGCACGTAAAATTCATCTTGGTTACTATGTTAAATTATATAACAATGCTGGGGCTCTTCTTTGGATCTTAAATGTTGTCAATTCCAAAGGTGGGATTAGGCAGAGGGTGAGGGAGTAATACTCTTTTAAGAGAAGGAAAAAAAACATTGATATTAATGATCAAGTGTTGTTCTTTGGAAAATAAAATTTGTATTAGAGTTTGTGGTAGGCTATTTATTAAGTGGCATAGAGGATCATAACTGGGAGGGGAAGGAATTAAGCTGGGTTAACACTGCTGCTCTTCTCTATGCAGCCTGAAGACAACCTTGTAATTTACAGAAGTGCATTCAGAACATCTTTTCCTGATTGCTCCTTTAAAGGGCTATTCAGGAAGGACTGGAGCCTTACTATGTCTGTTACATTGTGCTTTAATGGGGCAGCTGCATGTGTATCTAAGGGTAAGGGAAATTTATGGAGGCCATGGTCCAAATTTGAATGGGTTTGTCACAGTGTGTTTTTTCCTCCTTTCCACACTGCCTCCTACTCTGATTTTTCTTTTTATTTTTTGAGACAGGATCTTGCCCTGTCACCCAAGCTGGAGTATAGTGGCATGATCATGGCTCACAGCAGCCTCAACTTCTAGGCTCAAGTGATCCTCTTGCCTCGGCCTACCAAAATGATGGGATTACAGGTGTGAGACACCATGCTAGGCCCTGATTTTTTTTCTCTTTGTTTTTCTAGAGACCGAGTCTTGCTGTTTCATCCAAACTGGAATACAGTGGTTCAATCATAGTAGCTTACTGCAGCCTCAGGCTCCTGGGCTCAAGTGATCTTCCCACCTCGCTTTAGCCTCTCCAGTAGCTGGGACTATGGGTGCACATCACTAGGCATGGCTAATTAAAAAAAAATTTTTAGAGACAGGGTCTCGCTATGTTGCCCAGGCTGGTCTTGAACTCCTGGCCTCAAGCGATCTTCCCACTTTAGCATTCCAAGTTGCTGGGACTACAGGCATGAGCCACCACACCCCATACCTCCCCCAACCCCAGTGTTTCTGTGGAATTGAGTCTTTAATGTGGAACTAACTGTGGCTAAAACGTTTTACATGTCTAAAATGGGAACAAATGAAATAGGTACCTAAATGGTATTTACCATAATTGAATGAATATGCAGCTACATTTGTCTGGTAACATGTAATGTGAAAAACTCAGAAAATCTCTCAGGTAAGATTTTCTTTTTAAGCTAAGTGAAACTTTCCCCACGGGTCACATCCTGAGTTCTGCCGCATCCACTTAGTGCAGCGTGTGCATCTGTTAAACAAATGAGCGCTCAGGAGTCTAGAAATCCACAAACACCGTTTCCCTCCAAAGAAAATACATCACCTTGGATTATTTTGGTAGCTACAATAAATCTCTTACCGACTTGCCTTTGAAGCATCATGACTTTTGTGGGGGAGTGGTGGGGGAAGAGGAGATAGAAGCATTTGAGGGAATGTACTAGGTCTCTAGCAAATTATTCATGGCTGTTTGGATGCCAGATGAACAATATATTTGAATACTATTTATCCAAATTTACAAAATGAAGTGTAAAGAACCCTAAAATAAAAAGTTATATATCTTGGTTGCGCTGATAGTCATGATAAACAGGAAACAGTTTGAAAAGGTCCCATGGTCTGGTTTCTGCACAGCATGGCCATATAAACTTCATTGCAGATGGGCTAATGGATGTCAGGTGAGAAAGGAAGCCCTAACCTTCCATATCAGGGTTTTAGAAACCATCAGGTGGGCCACAGACAGTCTGAGTTCTCATTTTCACTTTTTATTAACCTGGCCTCTATTTTTGTTACCTAAGATGATCAACATAAGACAGAGCAGCTGGAGAATTAATAACTCAATAATACTGAGATTAGGCAGCTAAGAATGAGACAAGTGTCCTAAATAGAAATTGCAGCAATTCAGTATTTCCTCGCTGAGTAGGTAGATGACTCAATACACTTGGTAAAACATTAAAATTGCTCTATTAAAACTGGAATGTGTGTGTTAATATTGTTACATCACAGTGGGGAATGGTTTATTTTTGTTGAGGGTGGTTTATTTGCAAATCAAACATAAAGCCTGAATGGAAACATTACTTTTCATTAAATAGACGGCCAGCTGAATGAACAGAGAAGGTGAGTAAATTTATTCTGCTGCAGCAGCCCAGGGCTTGGAGGGTTTGTGCTTGTAGGAAAATTCTGCCCCCAGAGAGACTTTCATATCCCATCCCATCAGTGAGAAATCACTGTTCTACTGGGCTTTTCATTGCCTTGATTTTTTTTTTCCATTATTTTGAATCCAGATCAACAAAGGTTATTATTTGGGTCATTTGTTAGGGCCTGGAGCTTTGTTTGCTAAATTGAGCTATAAGTTAAACTGTTTACCATCAAGGAGGGATTTTTATCTGTGTTGAGTCTTTGTGAGGAGTGAGGAATCTCTGATAAGCTGCTAACTAGATAGAAAGTGAAGGCAATTTCCCTGAAGGCTTTACCACCCCTTGGGGATAGTCTGACCTTTGAAGAGGCAGTTGTGAGGCTGGTCAGGTTTCACTGCCTTTTCTCCGGCATCCCAATCTGATGAAGTCTCATGCATAATAAAAATGGCCCATTAGGGTCCTTTTATTTAATTCTCACAATGCTTCCCCCAGAACATTTTAGGACAAAGTCTGTGCCTTAATCACATGGCCGTTCTCACAGTGACCTAATGGGTTTGGATGTCAGCATTGGTCCTAGAAGAAACTACTGAGTTATTTCGGCTGAGAAGGTGAAATATGGGTAGTTTCCAACACTTCCATTTCCTATTCAGCACTTTTTTGTTCATTCTTTCTCAGTTTTCAGAGAAAGCTTCGTTTGGCATGTTTTCTAGTGCTGGGACGACCTGGGCCAGCAGTTGCCTAGACTAGGATGGGATCTTACTGTAGTTTCTTCTTGGTCTAGATGAGTCACAGCTGAGAGGCCCAGAAAATCTGCTGTTTTTATTTGTCAGTGAGCAGGTCCTTCTTATGTTGGCATTGACTTTAATATTTGCTTTTTGTAGAAAGAAATAACCTTACAAAATTGGGGAGGAAATGAAATGAGGTACTAATGGAGTGTTTGTGGGGTGAGGAATGTGGGCTGTGGGTAGGGGGATGGGAAGATTGCAAAAAATGACCCACAGGTGGATTTTTAGTACAGGTCCTCTTTCTAGTCCTACTGGAATGAAGGCATTCATAATGGATCTTGGAAAATTAAAACAGAAAGAATAAGAAGAAAGAAGGTGATCTTGACCAAAATAATATAACCATCTTGGTTATGACAACTAGCTCCTTATAGAACACCAACAAACTTACAGAACTTACAGAGTGAGGTCTTTGGTCTACATGTCCTACCCAGCACACCACCTGATTCAGGGTGGGCATGGACAAATACGCACCAAATAGAATTAAATGTTATCGTGACTCTAGGGGCTCTGGGTATTGACTGTTTAATTTCCCTTGTCTGTGAATTACTGAGTAGTATTTTACTGTTCTAGACTATGCCTTCAGTTGGCTTTGCTCTTATTTATGCCCTTCTCTAGCAGCACTGCAGAGTAGCTCCCAACAGAAGAGAATCAAAACATTTATATAAATTCATATAATGGCAGGCAAAGACAGCAGAATAGGGATTCATGTATGAAAAATTGGCAAACTTATGAGAAATAAAAGTGATATATTAGATATGCTCTGTGGAGAAGAAAGTCCAGTAGGAAATGCATTTTTTTATTATGAATTGAAATAAAGTGTCTGATCTTAAATTTTAAAATATAGCTAGTAAATATACTGTAAGGTTCTTCTTATTTAAGAACTTATTGTTCTGGTCAAAGAAAAAAAGAACTATGTTAGATAAAAGATCTGTGAATGGCTTGTGCATCTAGGAATAATAGCTTTGGAAACAATGTCCTGATAATTATATCTGTGTCTGGGTAGGTGAACATGTTTCAAGAAGTTTGAATTTATCTTGACAGGATTATGCTGAGATAAAGGATGATTTTTCAGGTGTATATCTTGGATTTTATACTTTTGTCCTAACTTTTGAAGACGCTGAATGATTTTCACCAAATTCGCAATAGCACAATGAACATTTTAGATTCAGTCTTGATTTAGTGTGCAAAACAAGAGTCAATTTGTTTCCAGGTAGACATATGTCTGTAAATTGAAATAAATTACAATGAATTTTTATGTGGATGAAGGTTGCTAATGGCATATGATGATATTAAATAAGAGGTTATAGTCAGTTTTCAGATTTTCTTCTAATACATATATTCTTTGGATTAATTTTATTCAACATAGTGAAAGATTAATTTGCCATATATATATATATAGTAGATCGGAAGATTTTTTTTTTTTTGAGATGGAGTTTCGCTCCTGTTGCCCAGGCTGGAGTGCAATGGTGTGATCTTGGCTCACTGCAACCTCTGCCTCCCAGGTTCAAGTGATTCTCCTGCCTCAGCCTCCCTCCCTACAGGTGCCTGCCACCACGCCAGGCTAATTTTTGTATTTTTAGTAAAGTCGGGGTTTTGCCATGTTGGCCAGGCTGGTCTCACACTCCTGACGTCAGGTGATACATCCGCCTTGGCCTGCCAAACTGTTGGGATTACAGGGGTGAGCCACTGTGCCTGGCCGCGAAAATATTTTTTTCCCCTAAATCTCTGTATCAACTAGAGTTGCTTCTCTCAGGCAATTCTAAAATCCTGCAGAGATAATGTAAATGAAATAGTTCCGATTTGGAGAAAATGCCTTACTGATTCTTTGTATTTTGCTGCTAATTTTTTTGTTTAAACAGGAACATATGTGGTTTACGGGAAAGTTTGCGATCAAATGTAAGAGTCTGTGAGGTCCCATCTAGTTTTCAGGTTTTGGCTTTTCAGCAGGCTTGAAAAACCTACTGGCTTCTCTAGGTTCTAGAGGGCTCTTCTGCAAGCCCATTGGGGGACAATTATTCCCTTATTAATGATTGCAAAATAATTAAGAATATTTATTTGTTCTTTGTAGTAGAATGTTGCTTGCTGGGCAGCTTTCCATACTATCAAGTCAGAGCATGGAGAGTTCAATGTTATCTTTTCCTTAAGCCAACATAATGAAAAATTATTGGTTATGGGTATTTCCTTTTTTTTTTTTTTTTTTTTTTAGTCTCACTCTGTCACCCAGGCTGGAGTGCAGTGCAGTGGTGCAATCTCGGCTCACTGCAAGCTCTGCCTCCCGGGTTCACGCCATTCTCCTGCCTCAGCCTCCCGAGTAGCTGGGACTACAGGCACCCGCTATCATGCCTGGCTAATTTTTTTGTATTTTTAATAGAGATAGGGTTTCACTGTGTTAGCCAGGATGGTCTGGATCTCCTGACCTTGTGATCCGCCCTCCTCGGCCTCCCAAAGTGCTGGGATTGCAGGCGTGAGCCACTGCACCCGGCCGGTTATGGGTATTTCTTAAGAAGCCATATATAAGAGCTTCTATATGTTCTGTCATAAACTTGAATTTGTCTTCAGTCCACCAAGTTTGTCTCAGAGGGATCTGGACCCAGATGTGAGATACAAAACTTATTTGATGCTCTCCTGGTGCTAACATGGTTGGACTGCCTAAAATTATGCAGAGATGGTTGTATATTTAGACATTATTTGATATGGCTGTTTATTGCCTAATAAAATCTTGAAGAGAAACTGGGATGAAAAGGCTTTATTTACAATCTACCTCTGTCTCCCTTTATTGCAGAAGTCTGGACAGCTTTTTAATGTGATGGATTCTGTGACAAGGATTACATCATTGGGGGGTTTTATATTTCTATAATTTTAGTTATTTTCGTTCCCTTACCCACATTTTTAAATATTCCTGTCAGCTAAAACAAGGATTTTCTTAGGAAATGATGAAGCCAGGTTTAATTTCTACTTAGTGAGAAGACTGCATTACCACCCCACTGTTAAGGTGCAGGTATTGTCAGTAGGGCAAGGGCGGGTTTTCTTTTGTAAGGAATGCGTTTGAAGGTATAGATTACAGACTCAGGGTAATGTGAACCTGTTTCCATGCTTGGGAATGTCCTCCCAGGTGATGGACATCCCTCAGGGGAAGCCTCAGGTAGGATAAGCAAAGCCTAGGTACGTATTTGCTTGTTTCTTAAAGAAACACAATAATAAATACAAAAATGGTGCATGGATCAAACAGATGAAACCAGAAGAGTGTTAATATCCAGAAATGTATTCGTTAAGCCTCTGCCTAATTATATTAAAAGTAATTTGCAAATCTGGCCCTGAGTTTTCCTGTAACCATATGAAAAGAAGAAACACTATCAGTTACAAGATTCTGTTATAGCCTGGGCAACACAGTGAGATCCCATTTCTACAAAAAAGGAAAAAAAATAGTTGGGCATGGTGGCACATACCTGTCATCCTAGCTGTTGGGGAGACTGAGGCCAGAGGTTTGCTTGAGTCCAGGAGTTCAAGGTTGCAGTGAGCTATGATTGTGCCACCACACTCCAGCCTGGGCCACAGAGTGAGACCCTGCCTCAAAAACAAAAACAAATAATTCAGTTATAAGAAAAGAAAAATATATATCATTGCTTTGGACAAGTGCAGCAGTTCCTACAACTGAGAGAGAAATTTCTCCTTGTGAAGAGACATTGAGAGTTGACAGTTTATCTTTGCTTGGGAAAACCGAGATATCTTCCTTAGCCTTTCTAGAAATAATTCTGTTTTGATGACTGCAGGCACGGAGCATTGTGAGACACCATGTTTTACACATCTGGAGGAATTAACTCTCAGGATATACTCATCCCAAGATTCCTAAGAGCAAGTGAAAGAAACCTAATCTCTGTCATTCTTCCTGATATCTCTTTGGTGGACACCTGTTGCTGTGGTAATCCTGCAGTGTCCACCGTGAAGTTTCTTCATTTCCTCAAGGGAAGGAGTGACTGGGACTTCATGCATGCTGAGATATTATATGTATATACATGTGTGACAAAATATATGTGGGAGAAATTCTTAAAATGCTAATATTTGTCATCAAACCTAGAGGTGAAGCTCATCCTCGCATCCCTATAAAAATTATACAGAATATTTGCAGTCAGTTCTAGAATTTATTTGAACAAAATCTCATAGTATTAAGGATGACCAAAATAAGGGAGTGAAGCGTAGATGTCCTGGATTAACATATTGATGCTAGAGTTGAATTTTTTTAGGTTCATTAATGTATTTGAAATCTGTAAAATATTTCTTTCTTGTTTTGACCAGCTATAGAGGTTGGCAGTAAGTCTCTGAAGTAGCTCTGGTCAGACCTGACTGCACCAGAAAACTATGTTTCTGAAAAACGCCCAGGAACCCGAGGCATTGAGTCTGTGAACACAGCAGCTGGCTGTCTTACTGTGGGGACTCTTGGAGCGGGATTATAGGAAATGAAGTGACAAGACTGTCAGCTTTGCCTTTACTCCTGGAGCCTTGTGAAGAAGTGTCTCTACCATGAAAATACAGTCCATGTGTGGTGGGGTTATCTTCAGGCCTCTTTTCCCATTTATACTTTAACGGGAAGTCAAAAGGAAAAGGAGGAAGGAGATTCTCAAAGTCAGAGAGGAGGAGCAAGGAAAGGTCACTCTGCCTTAAATTTGCCAATTTTCCTGAAAATAATTTTTCTTTGTATACATATTGCAGTTACTTCCTCCTTCATCTCAGGTAAACCTATTGACCATTGTGCCTTCTTGTGTGATTTAAAATAACATAATATTTATGTATACACAGAGAGCTTTTGCAATAGAAGGTGTGCCTTGAGAACTGTAGAGTGCCTCTTCCCTGAGCCTAACACTGGACCAGAGTTAAGAGTTGCTCAATAAATGGATGTTGAATTAATTTCATTTTTTCTTTTTCTAGAGGATCTCTGTTGCTCAGGCTGGAGTGCAGGGGTGAAACCATGGCTCACTGTGGCCTCAACTCCCAGGCTCAAGCGATCCTCCCACTTCAACCTCCCAAGTAGCTGGGACCACAGGCATGCCAACATGCCTGGCTAATTTTTTAATTTTTTGTTGAGACAAGGTCTTGCTTTGTTGCCCGGGCTGGTCTCGAACTCCTGGGCTCAAGCATTTCTCCTGCCTCAGCGTTTCAAAGTGTGAGATGATAGGTGTAAGCCACTACGCTCAGCCGGATTTGATTTTAGACTTTGGGGAACCCGTCTTTGGGGAACCCATCTTTGGACTGTTTCTCAAAGAGAGGGCAGATATTATTCAGCAGAATCCTCATTGAGCATTGGTCTTACTGTGAGAATTACTGTGTTTGTGTACACCAAAGCTTGACTATGTAAACCTGAACTAAGTGTAAGAGCCCTTCTGGTTAAAAAAAAAAAAAAATGACACTGTATTAGAAAGACAAAATCAGACAGCCTAACCAAACTATGGATTTGTCAATACATGTTCAAATTCCATGGTCTATTTTTATTTTCTTACATAGCTTTATTTAGCATCCTAGGTTGACTTGTTTTTTGTTGATGCTGTTCCTTTGTTAAAATCTTGGAAAACCATTCATTAAGTTTTATGACTTAGGAGCTAAAACTGATGGGTCTCATGACCAGTTTATTGGTTCTTTTGGCCACCTTTATATCGATTATGTAATGTTTTCTTCTTACTTTTGTGTGTGGGGAAAGCAAGCCACCTTTGCTTTCATGATTTTGTTTTTCAACGTTTGAGATAGTTTGTTAGATCAGAGGTACGTGTGATGAAGGTCAATACTTAACAGTGCATTGGTTGTTGGATTGGCCACATGTATAGTTTTGGGCTGCTATCTTCTTGGATCTTTCATTTTAAAAATGGTGAGACATACCTTCCTTTGGTTCCTCCTGACCCTCACTCAACATGACATTGTTCCAGGCACTTGAGCGTGGCCGTTGAGTAAAGTTGTGGGGTGTTGCATTGGAGATGGGCATAGGTAGCCCAAGTTTATATGTTTAAAGAACACTAACCAGGAAGCCAGGAGGCAAGGACCTCTCCTTGTTGGCTTTACTACTAATTAGGAATGTGATGTTAAAAAATCACTTAGCCTCTTTGGACCTTTTTCTTTTGACTCATTACTCGGTAAGTGTCTAGACTAGTTTTCAAACTTAAGTGCACATCAGAATCATCTAGGAAGGTAATTGAAACAACAGTTCCTGGGCTTTACTAACAGATAATCTGTTCGGTAGGTCTGGGATGGAGCCCTGAAATTTGCTTATTTTGCGTGTTCTGTTCTGATGGAGGTGGTCTGTGAGCCACATTGCCAAAAACACATGGGGTAGGTCAGTGCTTTCCAAACTGTGGGAGGTGACCTATTAATGAGTCATTAAATCAATTTAGTAGATTTTGAAAAGCATTAAAAAAATGAAACAGAAGAGAAAGAAAATTATCGGAAGCAATATGGAGTGAAGCTCAATAAAGTTAGAAAGCCATCTCCTATATTTTTAGGTATTCGTTACAGCAACACCTCGTTTCCAAGTCTGTACCTTCAAAAGTCTATTAGGCCTACTTATGGCAAATTGACTTGAATGTGCAAATCGAAGATTTTGAATTAATCCTTCTCCTGGAGCACTGATTACCTGTTTTACAGGTTTTAATATGGACAATGTCCCCTGAACTGCCACAGGATAGAAGTGTTGATACTATCATTGCAAAAGAAACTTTTTCTTAGGATTAGAACATAGGGTAGGAAGATCCTTTCTACATCTTCTCAGGAATATAATCGGGAACCTTACTCCCTTCCAATAGTGAAAACAATTTGGATAACATGTAAGTAACAGTCCTAGGCAAAAAGGATTGCCAGAGATGAACCAAACCACATCTTCATAGGAACAAAATCATCTTCCTAAAGAGATGACTTATTGAAAGGCGACCTAGATGGTCACCCCTGGCAAACTGAATATCTCTTTCTTCACTAGTATTTGCTCCATAAATGTTTTTTTGGATGAGTGCTTTTTAAAGCTATTTTATTCTAAGATTTTAAATAAGACTTTTACTCATTCAATAATTTGTTCCTTGAAGGAATCATGTATTTTAAGATTTTGTTTCCATTGCAGTGGATGATTTTAACCTATAAGAATTACAATGGGAAAATAATAAAGTTTTATGAAAATTAATCAAAATGTTAGATTAGAAGGCAGTTGGCAGAAATCATTAATTTAATTTAATTTATTATATGTGTACCTATGTGTGTCTAAGTGGGAAATGCTGTCTTGCAAGTAGCTTTGGTGATTTTTATACTAATTCCAAATAATTTGCCATTGCTTAAAATAAAAAAAAAAGCAAGAATATCCAGCACAAATCACTTTTGGAACTCTTGAATTTCCCTTCAAAGTCAGGTAATGATCCTCATGAGAAAACTGGTTTCATTGCTTAAGGGCTACACCTCATTTTTATGAAAAGCAGTATTACTCAGCATGAACACCTACCTTATTTGGCAGGGTTGTCTCTGAATGCCTGTTATTGCTTCCCAGAATGAAATGTATCTTCAAAGAATGATAATCATCCCTGACCTATTGGAATGGGACACAGACTCCGGAGGCAGCTCAGAAGGAAGTGTTTCAAAGATAAATGAGCAATGTTTTTCATCGTGTTACTGGAAGAAATGCTAGTTTCTAAAGATGACCACTGTTAGACATAAAATTCCTGACACATTTGTTTTGAAACAAAAATTGGTCACACTTACTTGATGATTTTGATGGAAAAGTTGCCAGTGAAGGGTCTGAGAAATGGGAGATTGGAATTAGGCCAGCTTAGTGACAAGGACCTGAATGGGTATTGTCTATGATTCCTTCAAGGAAGGAATGATTGAACAAATGAAAATCTCTTGTGGGGTGTGTGTGTGTGAATCCCAGGTGATTTATACTCTCCTGTTTTTGGCTCAGTCGAAAGAGCAGTGCTTGACACTAAGAGGGAAGGGTGACTGTAGGCAAGGCAGGACATGCTGCAGACTCGGAGGATTACTGTCAGAGCCCTTTTCAGTGAAAAGAAAAGCTGCATAAAAAGAAAATGGCCTTTGCTAGCATAAGGAAAAATGGTCAAAATTTAGAGCTGCTTCCATAGCGACAATGCTATTTTTTAAGTACAGTTAGATCTGAAATACACCCATCCCCCAAAGACATCAATGTGTCCAGATAGCTAGCTCTCAGAGTAGCTACGGAATGCTTGTGAAGGCTTTTAATTTAATTTTTTTTTCTGAAGCCAGCTTGTTTATTTTACACTACAATAAAGTAAAAATATCTGCAAATTATAGACCTCAAAAATGTAGACTTTAGGTTTGGTATCTTATTTAACACAGTTTAAGCAGGGATTTAAAATTCGAGGTTTTTAACACTTATCACAAAAGGAATTCTTGGTGTTTGTGTGTAATCTAACTTTGCATCTTGAAACTCAAAATATAGAACTAACAAGTAAAAGAAAAACTTCAGTTATTCACATGATACCTTGCAGTAGAAGATACTTCATCTGAATCAGGCAGTTTCAAACATCAAAATGCCAGATTCTTCTTCTGCCACTTTCTCTAGTCACTGAGCTTGCCACCTCCCGTCTTGGAATGGTGAAAGCAAATGTTTTCTTATGCTGTATCTGGTAGAGAAACCACTATGGGAGTTTATATAGAAGACATAATCAATGTGTTGCGATAAGGCCAGGTCTGACAGGGGACAGGGTATCGCTGCATGAATGTGTGGGGGCGGCAGAACTCTTTGCTGACCTCCCTCTCCTCTCAATGTCTTTGGTTCAGGAGTTGGTTAAGGTGGTGATGGTAGCCTCTGGGTGGGCATTCCCACCCTTGCCTAACCACCCAGTCCCGATTCTTAGCCAAATAAGTAAGTGACTGGTTTGGAGTATTTCCCCTTTCCTAAAGAGAAGCTGACCCTTCTGGTAACTTTTGCTCATAGATCCTGTCTCTTTTGTGGCCTGTCATCAACTAAAACTTTGGTCCACCGCTGTGATGAATCAGAGGAAAGAACCTCCAATAGAGTTATCATAAATTCCCCCCCGCCTTTTTTTGTTGTTGTTGTTGTTTTTTGAGACAGGGTCTTACTCTGTCTCCCAGGGCTGGAGTGCAGTGGTGCCATCATGGCTCACTGCAGCCTTGCCTCTTGGGCTCTGGTGATCTTCCCACCTCAGCCTCCCAAATAGCTGGCATGTGCCACCATGCCTGGCTAAATTTTTTGTACGTTTTTTGTAGAGACAGGGTTTCACCATGTTGCCCAGTCTGGTCTTGAACTCCTGGGCTGAAGCAATCTACCTGCCTCTCAAAGTGCTGTGATTACAGGCTTGAACCACTGTGCCTGGCCAAGTTATAAGTTTTCTTCTGCACTCTGGGAACTGCTGGACTTAGCTGTCTGACTTGACTTAGGTTTTGCTCTGTTGGGCTTGTGAAATGGTTCTCACACTGCTCCTCAGAACTTGTTTGTGATCAAGAAATAATTGAATTTACAGAATGCCTTTCTTTTGTGGATTCATTGATTTTGACATTTAATGTCAATATCCTCAGGCACTACAGAAGGCTTGGTGGCAACACCAGTTTGTCGAGGCTCAGTGAAGAGATCTGAGGCTCTCCTGGTCATGCAGCAGGTCTTCAGGGAGCCTGATGTTGAATTTAGTAGCTCATGCCAGTTCCTGTTTCACATTCTATTACTGTTGCTTTGGCTATCACAATGTCAGAATGATTTTATAAGAATCACCATATGTTTTGTTATAAAAGTACAGCTTCTTTTAAGAAACCTGTATTGTGTGTATATGTGTCTGTGTGTTCTTGGGCCATGTTTTCTTTACATGAGTAACTGCACTCTAGAGGCTTTCCATAATATGTCCAAGGAGTCTTTCTATTGTTTGGTGCTGTTGAAGAGGTGAATTAGTTTTATAATGAAGGAGGTAGAATGGGATGTCAAACAGCCCTGGATCTACAGAAAGCCCAGCACAGGCATTCACGGTGGTGTGATCTTGGCTTACTTATTTCCTCTTTCCAAGCCTCTGTTTCCTCCTCTGTAACATTTGGATAATAATGTCTTGCTTACTGGCTTTTGGTGAAGATAAAATGAGAAGACATGTAAAACGATATCCTGTGCATAGTAAATTTTCACTAAATGGTGGCAGTCAAATGTTTTCGTACTGTAGTAACTCAGTTTCTTGGGTTGGTTTTTGTGGGGAAGATAACCCATTACCAGTTTACCATGCAGGGAGTATTGAATTCCTTATGGAGTCCTAAGATGTTAGAGCAATAAAAGGTCTTATTCATTCACTCTACAAATATTTATTGAACACCTGCTACATACCAGGCACTTGAGGTTTCACTGAATGAGCAATGCAAATCTCAGCCCTTGAGGAACATATACTTTAGAACTGGAGGAAACAGACAATAAACAATACACACAGTCACCTCAGTTACGCTATTTGTTTGAAAGTGTTTAGTACTAGGGGAATAACAGAAAAAAAAACAGAGCTTAAAGGACATAAAATTTTAAGCGAATCTAACTGGGAGGGTAACGTTTATTCAAAGCTTTGAAGGTGCTGGAGTTAGCCATGCAGCTATTTGAGGGAGGAACCTTCCAGGCCAGGGAACAGCCAGTGCAGAGAGAGTCACTGGGCATCGAGGCCAGTGGGGCTGGAGGGATGAGCAAAGGGGAGAAAAACAGGAGGCGAGGGCACAGGGCCAGATTGTGTGAGGCCCTGGAGGCCATTGAGGGCTTTGGTTTTTACTCAGAGGGAAGGTGAAGGGTTTCTAACAGGGAAATGACATGTTCTGCCTTAGTTTTTATAGGATCACTGGCTGTGACTCAGAGTAAGCAGATGGAGACATAGATGGCAGAGGACACCGTTAATTCCTTCATGAGTTAGAATAGATTCTGGAGTCAGAGCTCAAATCCTGGGTCTGCTGCCATACCACCGTGAGTGTCAGACATCCAAAATGGAAGGAAGTTTTCAGGGAAATCTTGAAATATCTGATTACTCTCTAAGAGCCAGGATTTAGGTTGTGCAAGAAGAAAAAAAAAATGCTAGTCTCATTTTTTTTTTTTTTTTTTTTTAACTAACAGTGTATCTTTGGGGTATGAAAACTGAGGCATTTTTGTAACCTAAAATTACTTTTGCAGGGGGGTGGGCCGGTTTTTCCACATCGCTGTGTGTTTTTAGATGGATTCTTCATGTAAGACGTGGGATTTCATTACATTGGCTGTGACATTTTATTAGACTTAAATTTTCTAGGTCTGGTTAGCTATAAAGTTCACTGTCAAGAAGTTATGGGACCAAAATACAAAATACTTCAGTGGTGCTAAAAGTTAGGCCTGTGGTAATAAATCATTGTTACCTAAAGAAAGACATCATTGCTAAGGTGTCTAATTTTAGATTATTAGGAGGAAAAAATAGTTTGGTAGGCTTGCCTTACTATGAGGCCTTTTCATTTTTAACTCCCAGTCTCTCTACTTTACCTCTGCTTTGGGGAAATCCAAAAAATGTTTTATTTGGCATCAAAATGTACTTTTATCCGGCCTTTTGCTTAACCTGAAGTTGTTAAAAAATAAGTTGATGTCTAAAATAACCCCCCCACACAACATTAATCCTCCTTCAGTTGTAATTTTCTAAATATTTTTAAGCCCATGAGTTTTTTTCTTTAAATAAGAAGACCTGTAATACATAACGATCAATTAGTACTCAGATACCAGGTTAATTATTTGAGGGAGGGATGATTGTCTGATTTTTGGATCATCTTGATCTTCTTGCTTCCTTTCTGTTACTTTGCCTATCTCGTGACCACAAATGCACCTACCCTTTCTATGTGACTGGGCTGAAAGAGGGAAAAGAGATGGGATTCATATTTGTCTATTTTCATCTATTAACTTCACAGTTTCACCATTGTTTTGGTGCATTTCTCTCTTCACTTCTCCCTGACCCAAGATTACACTTCTGCTTTAATACATTCTTTTGTTTTGTTTTAGAGACAGGGTCTTACTCTGTCACTCAGGCTGGAGTGCACTGGTGCGATCATAACTCACTGTAACCTCCAACTCCTGAGCTCAAGGGCCTGCCTCAGCCTCCCAAGGCATGCCACCATACCCAGCTAATTTTTAAATCTTTTGTAGAGATGGGGGTCTCACTGTGTTGCCCAGCCTGGACTTGAACTCCTGGGCTCAAGCAATCCTCTTACTTGGGCCTTCCAAAGTGCTGGACATGAGCCACTGTTCTCAGCTTTGAATGCGTATTCTTGAGGTGTTTCATCAATCCAAAAGTTGGCCATGAGAAAAACAAAATTCCTTTAGGCTTTAAAACAAAACAACAACAATATTTGACATATGCCAGCATTAGGAAATTTTTATTGTGTTTCAGATAATTTTTAATATAAAATTTCTTCCCATGTTTTTTCACATCATCTTTACAGGAAACCAAGAAAGTAAACGTGACAGTTTCTGATAAATATGTACTTGGGGAGGTAGAGGTTTCTGTGTTTCAAGGTCTCCTTTTCTGTTTTAACTACTCAGATGGAGTTACAGTCTTAAAAAATAAATCATAGTTTACCTCCTCCATGGGTGAGAAATTCAAGATGATGAGTTAGGAGGATGAGTGGGAAATACTGTTTACAGTGGAGCTGTGTGTAGTTTGGGGATGGTTTCTAATTTCAGCATTGAAGCGGTAATTAGTATAACAAATATCTCTGAACATGAGCTAATGACCATTATCTGTGGTGCTTTATAAAGTCCGCTTCCCCATGAGTGCAAGGTCCTCTGGAAGCCCTGTGGATATCTGTTCATATGTATGCATGTGCGTGCATATGTGCATGGATGAAAGCATATAAATGCCAACTGTATATACAAGGCTAACCTTTATGAAAGATATCAACTGAACATGTGGGGAGCATTCTTGGAAGAAGTCCAGTGGGATGGCTTTGGCTGATGGGTAAGATTTCAGTGGGTCAAGATGGCTAGAGAAGGAGTATCAGGCAGAAAAAAGAATAAGCAATAGTGCAGCATCAGGGCCGTGTGGACGTTCCCGTTGTGGATCCTATCCTCCCCCGCTCATTTCCCTTTGGAAACTCAGCTGGAATATCACCTTGTCCTAGGTGTGTTCCTGAGGAAAGCTTTGTTTGAAATGCATGCAGATATTGGAATCAAACACTTGCCTTCCTCTTGGTCAAGTAGCTTAATTATAAGCAAAATTTGTATAACACTGTAAGCCAGGCAGCATTCTTAGCACCTTGCGTAGGTCTAGTCATTTAATCATAACAACATCCGTAATGAGGTAGGAGTTATTATTATTCTCATTTTACAGGTGGGGAACTGAGGTGTAGAAAGGGTAAGTAACTTGCTTCAGGACACACAGCTGGAAAGTAGAAGTACAAAGAGTAGAACACTGGTTCTTTGAGTTCAGAAACTATGCTCTTAACCACCGCACTAGAACCTTGCTAGGCTGCAGTTTATTTGTAAAGCCTTGTGATAAAATTTTCAGCACACTATTCAGCATGCAGTAGATAATGGGAAGTCTTTGCTATTGTTAATATTTCCTGTCTCCTCAGTTTGATTGATAGGATTTTCTTCCTGTACATATCTCTCTGAGAGCATTGCTGCACTTTGCCATAACTGTTGAATTGTCTATTTCACATGTTAGACTCAAAGCTTCTTGAGGTCACTCTACGTACAGAACTTGTCCCCTAATGGCTCGGTAAATGTTGATGGACTGAATGAATAAAATGTTTTGTCTGGCACAGATTGACTTGCTGCAGGGAAAGCAGTCCTGTGGAGTGGTTCATACGCAAGATGTTAAGGCATGTACTACTAGGTTTTAATCCAGCCCCTACCATCCATTGGCATTATGTCTTGTGTAAACTATTTATCCTCCCTTAAGCCTCCACTTCCTTGTTTACTTAATGGGGACAATGAGTTGTTATAAAGAGCCAAGGAGACAATGTGTATCAGGGATTTAACAGAATGCCTGGTTTATGATAAGCAATAAACAATTACTTTTATTATTGCTGAATAACTGCTGAAAGTCAGGTACTCTGCTACTTGTTGGAGGTACAGAAATAAAGATTCCTCCCTCATTCAGGAACTTCACCAGTCTCATAGAAGAGAAGAATGGTCACCAAGTAAATTATAATCTATGCAATAATGTACAAAACAGATAACTTTGTGAGGATGAAAGGTGAAGAGAAGTCTTCATGATGGAGGATATATCGAAGATGGGTTTTGAAAAATGAATAAAAGTCCTAAGGCAGAGCAGGAACGAAGCCTTCAAATACTGGGATTGTGGACTTAACTGAATAGGCAATGGGGAGCCACTGCAATTTTTTGAGTAGGAGGGTGACATCAACAGAACTGTCCTTTAGGAAGATTAATCTGACAAAAATATGTAGGATGAGTTAGTGGAGAGAGAAATGAGGAAATAAATATCACATAGACCTTTAGTGAAACCTCCTACACAGAATAGAAATCCATTCTGCAGCACCCCTTACAGATGGTTATCCAGCTGATGCCTGAACATACTAGGAAGGGGAAGTTACTTCTTCCTTAGGCAGCTCCTTCTTTCCTTTCTTCCTTTCTCCCTATATCAGTTTTTCCTTCCTCTCCAGCCAACCATCCATTCATCCCTCCATCCATCTCTTCTTCCATCCATCCATCTACCCATCCATCCATCCCTCCACCCATCCACCCATCCATCCCTCCACTCATCCATCGACCCGTCGTCCATCCATCCATCCATCCATCCATCCATCCATCCATCCATCCATCATTTAAGGGTTTCCTTAATGCCTGTTACTGGGGTAGGTGCTGGTAGTGTAAAGTCGAATACAATAGTCCTGCCCTTGAGGATCTCACAATCTAATGCTCATGCTTGGTGTCCATTATTGAATAATTATTATTGTTGGAAAGTTCTTTTTTCCTTGAATTGAGTGAAATCTTCTTTCTTTTAAGCCTCTCTCCTACTGGTCCTACTTTTCTAATTTTCTCTTGTAATACACTAACATTCTCTTTTTTTGTGATTGCTTTTATCATTTTTACAAACCCGTATCATGGAGCTTCCTTGTCTTCTCTGTGGAAAATCCATTTCCCTTAAAAGGGCCTCCTAAGGCTGAATTCATAAAACTTAAGGACTTTTGGAGCTGAGTGAGACTTTAGAAGTCATTTACAATTCATATCTCAGCCCTCATCACTTTACAGATAGGAGCTGAGTCACAAATAAGTTGTGACTTGCCTAAGATCACGGAGCTAGTTAGTGGCAAAACTAGGACAAGAATTCAGGCTTTCCATTGTCCAGACTTGCAAGACTAGTGCTTTTTCAAACTGTCTGTCCTGATAACCCTTCCCAAACATTCTGTAAATTTTCAATATCTCTCAAAATTGTGGAACCAGAAATGAAGTATGGTGTCTCAGATGTGTTCTAACCTTGGTAGAGAGCTGTGATGAGAGTTAATAAAGGCCAACACTAACAGAATGTGCCAGGCTCCATAAGCCTCATTATCTGCATTTTCTCATTCAGCCTCGCAACAGCCCTCAATGGGTGGGTTTAGTATGCTAATACTAAGATAGGGAAACTGAGCCTCAGAGGAGTGAAGTAATTTCCAGTTCACGGGCACAGAGCCGGTAAGTGGAAGTACTGGAAATCAAATGCAGGGCTGTCAACTTAAAAGTCAGTGCACTGACTTCCTCCCACAGAAGGGCCATTATTTACCATAATCTCCAACTGTAGTGAAGATACGTTAGCAGAAGCATAGTATTTGCGAGCACGTGTTGAGTTTCTGGTTATCAGAACACTTAGCCCTGTATACCTTGAATGGGGCAGAGTCAGATGTCGTCATCCTGCATTTATGAACATCTTAAAAAACTTAGGTGGAGGTCTTTAACTTAATTTCTGTTAAATGTCACACCATTGGCTTTGCCCCATCTAATTAATAGTGGAATAAGGCTCATGAATGGGGCCTGAATGTTTGGGTGTGACTTCTGGCTCTATCCCATGTGATTGGGTGATGTAATGTTCTTAGATGTCAATCAAGATTAGCCATCCTGACCTCAGTGTGGGTATGAGATTAACTGAGATGGTGTATGTAGAAGGACTTTGCAAACCAGCAAATTGATGATAATCCTGATATCTTTTTTTTTTATTCCTTGAGACAAGGTCTCTTTCTGTCACCCAGGATGGAGTGCAGTGGCGTGATCTTGGCCCTGCAGCCTCCACTTCGTGGGCTCAAGCAGTCCTTCTGCCTCAGCCTCCAGAGTAGCTGAGACTACAGGCATGTGCCACCATGCCTAATTTTTCAATTTTTTGTAGAGACGAGGTCTCCCTGTGGCACCCAGGCTGATTCCAAACTCCTGGGCTCAAGCAATTTTCTCATCCTGGCCTCCCAAAGTGTTGGGATTACAGGCATGAGCCACCACGCCTGGCCCTGATCCTGGTGTCTTAAAATGTGGAGTGTAGCCTGCCTTACCCATGGTGTCCAGCAGTCTTGCCTCCCTCTGTTGTTGCCTTATTCAGGTTTTTCCTGCTGTCAGGAATGCCCCCCTTTCCCCTCCCTCTGTCACCCCTCAAAATGTTACTTAGCTTGAAAGGGCAAGGTCAGAGGCCAATTTTGAAAAACCTTTCCTTACTTGCCTGGCAGAATTAATTTTTCTTACCAGTAGACATTCACACGGCTTTATTTACAGCACTGATATAGCCCTTATCTCAGTCCACCTTGAATTAATATTTGTCATGTCCACAATTCCCCCACTAGAAGAGAGTTCCTTGAGAACAGAGACCATATAGTTTTTGTCTTTATGAATCTTCCCCTTCAGGGAGGCTATAAAGAGAGTCAAATAGTGATTCAATTGGATCTTTGATATTGGCCATCCCACCCAGATTTATGTACTCAGCAGCTCTGCCAGTTTCCCTCCTGGCATCATCCCGATCAAGATAAAGATGTTGGAAAGGGCAGGGCCAAGGGCGGAGCCGTGGAGAAATGTGGCCCTGTGTTAAGCTCTTCCTCCAAATTATTACCCAGTCATAAATTATCTCTGGCGTTGTTGTTATGTAATGGTGAGTCCTCAGAACAATGCATGATCAATTTGTCTGTCCAGGATTACTGAGGAGTCTCCTAACTGGTGGTCTTCTACTTTCTCCCTCTAATTTATTCTGCACGCACTGTCAGAGCGATCTTTTAAAAAGCCTGTCTGATTACATCACTGCCCTGCTTCAAACCCTTCAGTAACACACCCCATTGGTGTCAGAGCAGGAACCCTGAGCGAGACCCACCCACCTCTCTCTGGGGTGCGCTCCACCCTATTTCAGCCCCACAGGTTGTCTTTCAGTTCTCTGAATGCCTGCATCTCCCTGCCTATGGGATTTCACTTAGGCTTTTTCTTCTTGAAATGGCCTTCCTCCTATCTTTTAATTTGCCAACTCCTATCTTGATTCTTGGCTTAAATGTCATTTCCTCAGAGAAATCTTCCCTAATGTCCCTCTCTTAGCATCAGGTACTTTCCCTTCTGAATGCCGATAATTATTTGTATAATCATTCCTAATGCCTTTCCCTCCCAGTAGATTCCAAGTTCCCTGGGAGCAGGCAGGCACCTTGTCTGTCTAACCAAGGCATACTGGGTGCAATAGCACAATGCCTGACACACTGTAGATGCTCATCTGATGATGGCTGAATAAACATAAAATCTGAATTCATTTCTTCAGCCTACATTTATTGAGACCCTCCTGTGTGCAGGGGCTGGGTACTCAGGAGATTCATACAGGTAAAGGAACCACAGGAAGATGTCACCTTTGCAGGCACAGCCAGTGGAGAGGATCAAGTTTCTAGGTCTGCCCAGTGCTGGTGAAGGTAAGAATGTTATGTTTGAGCTGAATCCAGCTCTGATTTTACCATTTTATTCACCAGATATCAGACTGGCACAAACACTGCCAAAATCTTGACACCCTGAGTGGACAAGACTTCCTGCTCACCAAGAACTCCATCAAAACCAGGATGTAAAAGTTAACTTGAGATGATATTCTTAGTGAATCCTTGTTAGTGCCTAGTGCTTACAAAAATCTGCTAAAGCTACTTTTTAGCTTTGACAGAAATCTCTCTACTGGTTTAGTTTCCTGAATCGACTCCCATAAAAAAAAAAATCTGACATGTCTCTGTTTGTTTGTATGAGCTTCTCTTACTCTGTGGAGCCCTAAAGATTTCTCAGAGAGGCTTGGAGGTCAGGATCTGTCCCGGATTGCTTTTTTCTCCCCCAATGATTTTTGCCTTTCCCTTCTCACTTTCAGGACCAGTGAGACAGTTAGGGGTAGGAAAGAAGTGAGCACTAGAGTGGAGTCTGGGTCCCTGGAATTCTCTTCAGCTGGGTGGTCTTGGGCAGGTTATTGAACCTTTCTTGGGTTTGATCACCCATCTATTAAATGATGTGGTTGAAATGAATGAAATTGATGTCTCCCTTCAGCTCTGGGCAATAGGAAGCTTCACTTCCTGATCTAGTGACCCTCCAGCTCCAAAATATAGGTTGAAGTAACTCTGCCTTCAATTTCAGGCATTTACATCTTACCTTTTCCATCTTTGCCATCGGCCTTGCTTGGAAAAATCTGTTTGGTTATCTTACTTCTCCTCCCACCCTCCACGCACTTTCCTGTAGTCTTAGCTCATTTTGGGCATGGCCATCCTGACATTCTTACAGGTTTGAACCACTCTTAAGTAAGGGCCTTATGACTTAGGTAAGGGCCTTATGTCCACTGGACTCCAGGGCTGGAACACTCAATGACTTATCTAAAATAAGATCAGGTTGCTCAATTTTAAATACTAGTTCAGCTGTACCACCTTGGGCAAGATACTTAAGCCCTCTGAGTCTTGGTTTCTTTGTCTGTAAAACGCGGATGATAATAGACCCCACTTCAGTGGGTGTTGTGAGGTATCAGTACCTTCCTGAATACAGTAATTTAGGTATCTTGCATAATCTTTGAAAGTTAGCCATTTTAAATATTTGTGCCTTTTTCCATTTGTCAACTATTGGAACATTTTCCAGAAGATCTACACTGAATTCTTAAGCTGTCCCCCATGGTATATCATTGTATAGGGGACAGTATGAAACTTTGCAGGTAAACAAATATGCTGCATGGAAAAAACATTTAAAATCAGGGCATTACTTCAATGAACAGCTGAGAAGAGGAAGAGTATAGGAGGCAGGGAGGGACCGGAAGAAATAATTCTTTTTCTAAATGTTGCAAGAAGTGGTCTACCGGGTAATTTGCATTGTGATTAAAGCAGCTTCAGATAGGAGAGAGAAAGAACATGAAGAGGGCTGGTCACACTTCATGTTGTATCAGAATTAACAAAATATACCTGCATCCTTTATTTAATATGACTTATACTTAATGATACGAACATCAAGTTGCAGTTGATTATTGACCTTAAAGTAATACTTTGTAGACATTTAAGCAAACATTTGTAAATTTTCATAGTTCTGACTTATTTTTGTATCTTAGCGCTAATTATGTTTTCCTTGGATCTAGGATGTTTCCATAGGTCTGTGAAAAGTCTGTGGCACACTGGCCTGTGCTTGTTCCCCTGGTGGATAAAATGGGCCCAGACAGGGAAAGAAGCTGGGTCTGAGCTGAACCTGGGCTGAGATCTCATTGTTTTTCTGAGGACCCAAATGCAGGGAGTGATGACATCTCTGCGTTGTTATTAAGGATGTGCCAAACAAAAGGATCTGGTCAGAAAAATGGACTCAGGGCAGGGGTTGTGGTCACCCTGCCCCCCAGCTTACATTCGTTGTACAGTTTTCCCCATCTGATCCTACCCCTGGCCCCATCCCCCAACCCAGTCCAACACACTTTTTTGTCTCATTGACTCCAGACAACACACTCAGTCACTCATTCATTCACCAGGCATCCATTAAGTGCCCACTGAGTGCTAAACACTTTGATTACTCAGATGAATTCAACAGCGATTTGGTCCTAGAGGAGGGCATAGTCCATTTCTTTTCTATTTATAACACCACATGTAGAGATCGCCCTCAGCACATCGCTAGCACTGAAAGAATAAATAGATTCTGGGGCTGGAGAGGCCCTGGCATCTTCTTGGGTATCTTATAGTTCAGCATGGAGTTCATGACACCCTCCTTACCCCCACGTGGGTAACTGGTTGTAGGAAAGGTCTTTGCATCATTTGTAAATTATATCATTTGCAAATGACATAATTTTTTTCTTAAGAAAAAATCTATGCAAGTCTCCAATTCTAAAATTCTGTGATTGTATGATTCTAAATTAATTTAGGAAAGCAGGCAGACAGTTTTTGTACGTGTTTCCATGGACACTGTGGATGTTATGTTGAGGTGTCTGCTTAGTCACATTTGGCACCATCTGGCATAAAAGAATTACTGGATTTTGGTGTGAGGGCATCTCAAGGTACTTAGAGGGATCTGTTGTTCTAAGATTCAGTTGATGTTCCAGCAGCTTAGTAGCATAACCACAAGACAGTGTTCAGTTTGCCAGGTAATATACAATATACTAAAAATACAAAGAGTATTTTACTTATAATATTTTTAACAAATAATTTTTAGGATAAGTATATCCCATGTGATATACTTTGGGACATACTTATACTAAAAATAATTCATTGTTTGGCTGGGCACGGTGGCTCACGCCTGTAATCCCAGCACTTTGGGAGGCTGAGATAGGCGAATCATGAGGTCAGAAGATTGAGACCATCTTGGCTAATATAGTGAAACCTTGTCTCTACTGAAAATACAAAAAACAAAATTAGCCGGGAGAGGTGGTGGGTGCCTGTAGTCCCAGCTACTCGGGAGGCTAGGGCAGGAGAATGGCATGAACCCGGGAGATGGAGCTTGCAGTCAGCCGAGATCACCCCACTGCACTCCAGCCTGGGTGACAGAGCAAGACTCCATCTCACAAAAAACAGCCTGGGTGACAGAGCGAGACTCCGTCTCAAAAAAAAAAAAAAAAAAAAATCCATTGTTTATCTGAAATTGACATTAAACTGGGGAGCCTATTTTTTTTTTTAAGCTAAACCTGGCAACTCTAGGTAGCCTCTGTCTGTCATCTGTGATATTGAGAATATATCAGTAGAGGTAATAATACTACACAAAATGGTCTATCAGATGATCAGAAACTTTTCAGCCAATTAAATGTTTGATGTGCCAGTGACTGTCCTCCACTCTGAGCCCCTCCTCAGATATGAGGATTGTGATTTCAAACAGCACAGTTTATGATTTGTAAGACTTTGATTGTTTCTTTTCTGCCAACTATTAATAAAATGACAAACAACCATTCTATTAAAATCCTTAAAATGGCCATACGTATAATTTGTATCTTCATTAGTAGCTACTTACATTTTGAAAAACAGACTTTTAAAATATTGGTGAGATTTGAATTTATAGAATTTATGAGTTTGGGGCTTAATTTTTCTTATCTGGTAAGATAGCTCTGTAATTTCTATGAGGTTGAGACCTGTTAATTCAAGCACACTCCAGCATCTGGCCCCCAAATACCAGATTCTTCTACAGATTTTTCATCTTTGGTTCTCATTAGCCTTGGAATATTTATAACTATACCCATTCATCATTCCTTCTTTTAAGATCTGGTGCCTCTGTTTCCATATTAAATTTAAAGTAGTTTTTTCTAATTCTGTGAAGAAAGTCAATGGTAGCTTGATGGGGATAGCATTGAATCTATAAATTACTTTGGGTAGTATGGCCATTTTCACGATATTGATTCTTCCCATCCATGAGCATGGAATGTTTTTCCATTTGTTTGTGTCCTCTCTTATTTCCTTGAGCAGTGGTTTGTAGTTCTCCTTGAAGAAGACCTTCACATCCCTTGTAAGTAGTATCCATACGTATTTTATTCTCTTTGTAGCAATTGTGAATCAGCATTCACTCATGATTTGGCTGGCTGTCTATTATTGATGTATAGGAATGCTTGTGATTTTTGCACATTGATTTCATATGGAACCAAAAAAGAGCCCACATTGCCAAGACAATCCTAAGCACAAAGAACAAAGCTGAAGGCATCACGCTACCTGATTTCAAACTATACTACAAGGCCACAGTAACCAAAACAGCATGGTACTGGTACCAAAACAGATATATAGGCCAATGGAACAGAACAGAGGCCTCAGAAATAATGCCACACATCTACAACCATCTGATCTTTGACAAACCTGATAAACACAAGCAATGAGGACAGGATTCCCTATTTAATAAATGTTATTGGGAAATCTGGCTAGCCATATGCAGAAAACTGAAACTGGACCCCTTCCTTATGCCTTATACAAAAATTAACTCAAGATGGATTAAAGACTTAAACATAAGATCTAAAACCGTAAAAACCCTAGAAGAAAACCTAGGCAATACCATTCAGGACATAGGCATGGGCAAAGACTTCATGACTAAAACACCAAAAGCAATAGCAACAAAAGCCAAAATTGACAAATGGGATCTAATTAAACTAAAGAGCTTCTGCACAGAAAAAGAAACTACCATCAGAGTGAACAGGCAACCTACAGAATGGGAGAAAATTTTTGCAATCTATCCATCTTACAAAGGGCTAATATCCAGAATGTACAAGGAACTTAAACAAATTTACAAGAAAAAACCAAACAACCTCATCAAAAAGTGGCCAGGAACTTAAACAAATTTACAAGAAAAAAACAACCTCATCAAAAAGTGGCCAAAGGATGACACTTCTCAAAAGAAGACATTTATGCAGCAAACAAACATATGAAAAAAAGCTCATCATCACTGGTTATTAGAGAAATGCAAATCAAAACCACGATGAGATACCATCTCACGCCAGTTAGAATGGCAATCATTAAAAAGTCAGGAAACAACAGATGCTGGAGAGGATGTGGAGAAATAGGAATGCTTTTACACTGTTGGTGGGAGAGTACATTAGTTCAACTATTGTGGAAGACAGTGTGGTGATTCCTCAAGGATCTAGAACCAGAAATACCATTTGACCCAGCAATCCCATTACTAGGTATATACCCAAAGGATTATAAATCATTCTACTCTAATGAGACATGCACATGTATGTTTATTGCAGCACTATTCACAATAGCAAAGACTTGGAACCAACCTAAGTGCCCATCAATGATAGACTGAATAAAGAAAATGTGGAACATATACATGGAATACTATGCAGCCATAAAAAAGGACGAGTTCATGTCCTTTGCAGGGACATGGATGAAGTTGGAAACCATCATTCTCAGCAAAATAACACAGGAACAGAAAACCAAACACTGCATGTTCTCACTGATAAGTAGGAGTTGAACAATGAGAACACAGGGACACAGGGAGGGGAACATCACACGCCGGGGCCTGTCACAGAGTAGGGGCTAGGGGAGGGATAGCATTAGGAGAAATACCTAATGTAGATGATGGGTTGATGGGTGCATCAAATCACCATGGCACATGTATACCTATGTAACAAACCTGCATGTTCTGCACATGTATCTCAGCTCTTAAAGTATTAAAAAAAAAAAAAAGAAAAGAAAAAATCTGGTGCCTCTGTGAGGAAGAAGGAAAAATACAGCCCCATATCCTTGCAAAATTTATAGGCTTTTTGTGAGTTTAGATATTTGCTGAAGTCCTAAATGGAGAACATGAGAGGCTTGCAAAATCCTTAAGATTCCTCTGCTTTGTTTTTGCCATCTTTATTAAAGGAAAAGGGAATATGGAATATAATTTTGCCATTTTCTTTATTGTATTTGATAACAAGAGACAAGTTCCAGAATCTTCATTTTTAAAAAACCTCAGTCACATAATTTTTGACACCAAAATTCAAGATCAGTGGTATCCAAGTCGGACCCAAGAGGTACATGCTATTGTCCTCTCAGGTTTGTAGGGTGAGGAACCACAAATAGCTCTCTTTGCTGAGCTGTCCCCAGACATAAGTGGATAGACTTTTTCACCTGCTGTGGCCATCCCCTGTTGGCCTAAGTGGTGTAGCAGGTCTGGCAGCTTTTCCCCTTATTGTAGGCATGTGGTGGGGTGTGTGTGCAGAGTGGCAGAGTCCTTCCTGCTCTGTTCTAAAACCCTAGCCATGGAAAATCCTTTCTTCTTCTGCTCAGAGTGCCAACAGTGGCACTGGGGCTCCCTGCTGGGCTGGCAGAGAGGAGTGGATATGTGGAAGTCTTTCTTCCCGAATCTTCTCTTTATAGAGGACTGATTTAAAACATGTCATGCATTCATAGTGTCATCTGTATGCCTGTCTTTGTAAAGTGCAGATCTGAACATGTTACTTGCACACATAGATGCTTCCAATTGTTCCCATTGCCTACAGAAGGAATGATTATGGAATAAACTCAAATTTCTTAGTACAGTATGCAAAGCCTTTCATGACCAGTCTCTTCCTATATTCCTAGACCATTGCTGTCCATCAGGAATGTAAAGCAAGCCACATATGTAATTTAAAATTTCTTAGTTGTCACATTATAAAATAGAAAAATAAACAGATGAAGTTAGTTTTAACAACATATTTTATTGTATCCAGTATATCAAAAATATTATTTCAGCATGTGACACTAGTCATATTTCATGTGCTTAAAAGCTACACGTAGCTAGCAGCTACCACACTGGACCAAATAGTTTTGGTCTCTTGACCTTTAGTTCCCCTCGGACCCCAATTTTCACCTCTCTTTCAATCCTAGGAACAATGCTTGCCTATTTCCTACTTGGGAACATTTACATGTGCTATTTCTCTCCCATGTCTGAGAAATTCCAGTCCTTTCTTTACATTTTTAAGTATCACTTCTTCTGAGAGTCTTTCCCTAAGAGCCCATTCCTGTCCACTTCTCACCAAGGGCAGACAAACTGTTCCATTCCCAGGGCTCTTAAAACCCCTGATTCTCCAGCAGGCTTCCTCCCTGTGTACTGTAATTATTTTCCAGACTCTGTACCCGTCCTTCACTAGACCATGAGCACTTTCATGACGGGGACAGTTTCCTATTTATTTTTGTTTAACCAGCACTTAGCATGGTGTCAGAATACAGCAGGCATTCAATGACTCTTGAATAAACACTGGGGTAAAACTACAAGTGTGGCTAAGGCTAATACCAGGTGACTGCTGAGCACTCCCCGAGGGTCTCTGTGGTGTCAAGCACTTGATGTATATTACCTGATCCTGCCTTTACTCTATCCGGTAGGTGCTATTATCTCCATGTAAAGATGCAGGGAATGAGACTCAAAGTCATTCATTCAGTCAGTCAGCAATTGTATATTGGCCACCAAATACATGCTAGGCACTGTTTCAGACACAGGGGATAATAGCATTGGATGAAAGAGGCAGAGACTCTATCCATTAGGAACTTAGATTTGGTTGGGGGAAGCTTATGCATGTAAGTGGATGAGATTATTTCAGCTAACAGAGCAATACCAGAAGAAGACAGGATGGTACAGTGCTGGGGTAGAGTTTGGCCCTGGGGCCTCCAAGGGCCCCTGTGAGTGGCAGCACTGGGTTGAGAATTGAATGATGAGAAGGGTGATGGAAGACACCCATGAAAGGGTTCCAAGGAAGAGTTGAGATGAGCAACCCACATAAGATATTCCTAGAAACAAACTGGCCACGTCTGAGAAACAGAGCTAAGACTTTCATTCCTGGGCAGTTGTGAGCAAGGAGAATGGAGGGAATTCAGGTCAGAGTGGGAGGCAAGGCCTTGCTGGAGTTTGTTGAAAGTTTTTGGATTTTATTCTATGGATACTGGGAAACTTTTGGTGGGTTTTGAGCCAGGGAGTGGGATAATTTGATTTAAGCTTTAGAAAGATCACTCTCCCTGCTTATGTTATTACAGTAGTGGCTATTGCTATAGAGCCATGAGAGATAGATAATGGCTTGGATCAGGTTTGGGTGGGAGCTGGTTGGATTAAAATATATTTGGAAGTAGGGTATAGAGCATTACTGGTGAGATATATGAGGAAAGTCAAGAACAGTTCTCTGGGTTTGGACTTCTGTCATTGGATGCCTTGACTGAGATGAAGAAAGCTTAGTGATTTTGAGGCAGGGCAATCCATAGCTCTGGTTTGGCTGTATTAAGTTCTGTTGGAATTTAGACATTCCAGCACTGAGCTCAGGGATATGGTTCAGGATGAAAGGATACATTTGAGAGTCATTCACTTATAAATGGTATTTGTTTTTTGTTGTTGTTGTTGCTTTTGAGACGGAGTCTCACTCTGTCGCCCAGCCTGGAGTGCAGTGGCATAGTCTCAGCTCACTGCAACCTCTGCCTCCCAAGTGCAAGCAATTCTCCTGCCTCAGCCTCCTGAGTAGCTGGGATTACAGACATGCACCACCATGCCCAGCTAATTTTTTATGTTTAGTAGAGATGGGGTTTCCCCATGTTGGTGAGGCTGATCTTGAACTCCTGACCTCAGGTGATCTGCCCACCTTGACCTCCCAAAGTGCCGGGATTCCAGGTGTGAGCCACTCCACCTGGCGTATAGATGGTATTTGAAGCAAGAGACTGGCCTAGGACTGAGCTCCAAGGCCCTGCAAGTTTGAGGAGTCCAGTAGAAGAGAAGGATATAGAAAAGGAGCCTGGAAGAACAACCAACTGAGACAAAAGGAAAACTAGCAGGGTGTGGTATCACAGTAGCTAAGCTAAGAAAGTGATTGAAAGGCCGGAGTCTAATTTTCAGCATTGGGAAGGACAAAATCTGAAATCTGAACAAATGTTTTTCTAAAATTAAGCAGAAAGAGGAATGATCAGTTGCAACTAATGTTGCATGGAGGTGGAGGTGGAGTAACATGTGACAAAGAAGCAGCCATTGCCATTGCTGTGGGGTCAGAATGTGAAACTAGTGAGGACAGCAGCACGTAGAGACCAAAGCCCAACAGGAGTGCGCATAAAAGAGAATGGGATGTGTGGGAGAAAATGATCCAATAGAAAGGGAGATGCTGGTGATGGATGCAGGAGAAGGGAAAATTGCAGAAGAGAAGTCCTTGGTAGATGAGAAGGAGTGGGGAGCTTGGCCTTAGCAGAAGGCAAGTTTGTGTTACAACTTGTTGGAAGAAGGTAGGGTATATGGGATAGATGCAGCCGCATTGGCGACATTATAATTGGGACGATGGAGTAGTTCTTATTTTAGGGCATCTATTTTCTTTATGAAGTGCATTATGATACTAGTCAAGAAGAACAGGGGAAGTGTTCGAGATTTGGAGATTTGGCAGTGGTCGGCTTGGAGAGTGGACAGTGTACCTGCAAAGGGTGTGTAGAAGAGTGTGGTGCAAAGTCAGCAGCCCATGAGACACATTCAGCATGATGTAAAGTTGCCACTTCTCTACTTCTGAGGGAGAGTGGCATTGGAACCCAGTTCTGCCCAGCCCTCAGGAGCCCTTGACATAGCAACATGCTTCCCTAAAGGAGAAAAAAAAATGTGACCTGTACTATGCCACTTATTCCTCACTGAATGGACTGAGAAGTTGTTGGAACACATAAAGGTAATAACCTTTCACTCCCCTCTCCCTTTCCTAGGACTTCCCCCTTTCTCCTGTCCCTTCAGCTTTCCCTTTTTCGATAAACATCTGCTGAACACCTACCCGTGGGAGGTATTGGGCTTTGTGCTGGCAATACGGCTGTAGACAAGGCAGGAGGTCCCTGGTCTCATGGAACATCTGTTCTAAGAGAGGTGACAGCCATAATGAGGGAAAGAAACGATGGCATATGATCATTTCAGATGCTGATAAGCATATCAGTAAAGTCAACAAATGGGCAGTGAGATTGAGCGGCGGGTTGGGGGGTACTTTTGAAGGTCCCTCTGAGAATTTGACCTTTTTGCTGAGCCCTGAAGGGTAGGAAAAAGGGAATTGTTGACAACCCAGGGCCTTTTCTGTCCATGGTAGAGAAAAGGAGACTAGATGAAAGAGAGCCTGTGGGATGGGGTGAAGAAATACTCTTGACACTTTTGTTCAGAAGATTAAGATGTTTGAATCTCACCATGGAAGGATTCTCAGTATCTAGCTCCCTCTCTCTGTCTCCCCTTCGTACCCCCCTACATTTCAACAACTGTTCGTTTCTGGAAACAAAATCATCCTGCAAGCACAAAAAGAGGTTGGCATTCAGATCAGGCTTACTCCAAAGTGAACTGAGAAAATTGACCTGAAACACAAAATCAAGCCTCTTGTTTCAGCAAAGCCAACAGCAATCGATCAGGAAATCCTTCTCTCATAAGAAATTCCACCCAGACCTTCCCTTGGCACTTTGTTTTTCCTCCCATTTTGCTCTCTGTGTTTGGCTCCTATCTTACCTGAGAACCTGTTTTCTTTGCCTGGCGTCACACCCTGAGTGCAAAGGTAGTACACAGCAGTAAAGTCAAGGTGGGCAGGAGGCGTGGAGGTGTCAGGTTGTTTGTGTGCTTGCTGGGTGGGGTCCAGAAGGAATTTATGTGTAATCCCCAGCTGTAACACCATTTAATGCAGCGATCTTCAACCTTTTTGGCACCAGAGACCAGTTTCATGGAAGACAATTTTTCCATGAACGGGGTCTTGGGATGAGTCAACTGTATTACATTTATTGTGCACTTTATTTCTATTATTATTACATTGTAATATATAATGAAATAATTATATAACTCACCATAATTTAGAATCAGTGGGAGCCCGGAGCTCATTTTCCTGTAACTAGATGGTCCCATCTGGGGGTGATAAGAGACAGTGACAGATCATCAGGTATTAGATTTTCCTAAGGAGCACACAACCTAGATCCCTCTCATGTGCAGTTCACAATAGGGTTTGCGCTTCTGTGAGAATCTGATGCCATCACTCATCTGACAGGAGGCAGAACTCAGGCAGGAATGGGAGCAATGGGGAGCTGCTGTAAATACAGATGAAGCTTTGCTTTTCTCACCCACCACTCACCTGCTGTATGGCTTGGTTTTTAACAGACTATGGACTGACTTTTCCTAGTGAAAGAAAAAAAAAGAGGAGGTTAAAGAGTTCACCTTCCTAGGAACTTTCAAAAACAGACTTCTCATTCCTGATGAAGGTAATAAAGAACTTAGCTCAACTCCAAATTCTGTGTTGCCCTGAAAGTCTTGAGGAGGTGCTATTTTGAGAAAAAAGTTTCATTCTCCAGTTGTATTCCCTTTCAGGAATTTGAGAATTGGAAGGGACCTTGCAGCTTGTCTGCATCACCCAGGGAAGTCCCTTGGTATGTTCTTCTTTGGCAATGTTTTGTCTGGATGACTTGGTACCAGAAGGACAGACTGGCTCCTCTCACTGTTCAGCCCCCTCAAGTTCCATAGTGCAATGTTTCCAGACACTTCACCTCACACTCCATGTAGAAAATGATCATCTTGGCAAGACACATTGGAGTAAATAGACAAGGTTGCTCAAGGCCAGACATGGACTGAGGTCTGGGGCTGGGCCAGTGTGTTGTTACAGGACGGAGGGGATAATATGTTGGCACACTGAAAATCCATCAGCGAGTAGCTCTGCTGATAGATCTCCTTCCTCACCAGGTTCCATGCCTCTTGAGGGTAAGAGCTGTGTTTTGGTCTTTCTTAAATTAAAAACCTCAGGCCCTTGAGAAGTTCTACAGCTGGTAGAGAGCTCATGAAAATATGGTTGCCCTAAATGCAACAAAGATCTCTTCAGTGGAAGGTGACCACAGAGATTACTTTCTTAAGTGTCATTGATAACCAAAGATATGTCGTTGGGTTGCATTAAAGATGTGTCATTAAAAACTGTTCTTGGCTGGGCACAGTGGCTCATGCCTGTAATCCCAGCACTTTAGGAAGCCAAGGCAGGTGAATCACCTGAGGTCAGGAGTTCGAGACCAGCCTGGCCAACATGGCGAAAACCCGTTTCTGCTAAAAATATAAAAACTGGCCGGACATGGTGGTGCATGCCTGTAATCCCAGCTACTCGGGAGGCTGAGGCAGGGGAATCGCTTGAACCCAGGAGGCGAAGGTTGCAGTGAGCCAAGATCGCACCACTGCACTCCAGCCTGGGTGACAGAGCAAGACTCTGTCTCAAAGAAAAAAATAAAAACCAAAACCAAACTGTTCTTTTTCTGTCCCTATTTTTGTGTGTTCACTCTGATCTGGAATCACACTGCTCAGGTTTGGGTCCTGGCTCTGCCACTCATTGGCTGTTTCACCTTGAACAGGTTACTTGCTCTCTTGAGACCCTGGTTTCCTCATCTGTTGAGTGAGGATAATGAAATCATCTAGTATGTGATACTACCCAAGGGCTATCTATCTCCAAGGCCCTTGCTCTACATCACTCCATCAAACTCACTCTATAGGAGCCTTTTTAAATCTACAGAGCCACACATACAAGACACCAGAGAAGTCAGAGAGAACGTTTTTTGAGAGACTTTGCAATTTAGTTAAAATAAATACTGGCTAACAATGCCTAGATTTATTAAATACTTGGGATCAATCCAACAATTCGTAAAGTACTTGAGATCAATCACTCAGCCTACATTATGGCTGGGCGCAGTGGCTCACGTGTGTAATCCCAGCAATTTGGGAGGCTGAGGCAGGAGGATCACTTAAGTTCAGGAGTTCAAGACCACCCTGGGCAATACAGGGAGACTCTATCTCTATTAAAAAACAAAAAACAAAACCATTATGGGCTATTATCTTATGTTTTGAAGTTACAAAGATAGTCGAAAGATGGTATGAAAAGTGGCATAAAAATTGAAACTAATGATTTATTTAGGTTTTTGTGGTTGTTAATTTAGAAAAAATTAAAACAAAATAAGAATTCAGTTTGGTAGCCAATAAATTCTTCCAAAGACACTGAACCCTGAGATATATATTAGACATGTTTCTACTTCCTGAGTTCTGATTGGGGTGTTGTCCTTTGAAAGTGAGGAGCCAATAAGATGGATTTTTAAATGATGGTTGGGAGAGGGTGGTAGGAAGTGATTTCCGATTTCTCCACAGTAGATATTGATTGCTTTGTTAGAAATTAGCATGATTGAGACTTGCTTTAAGATGAACAGCATCAGAAAACATATTGATTTCCTTTTTTATTATTATTATTTTTATGTATTTATTTATTTATTTTTTGAGACGGAGTCTTGCTCTGTCACCCAGGCTGGAGTGCAGTGGCGCAATCTCTGTTCACTGCAACCTCTGCCTCCCGGGTCCAAGCAATTCACCTGTCTTAGCCTCCCGAGTAGTTGGGACTACAGGTGCATGCCCTACACTGGCTATTTTGTTTTTGTTGTTGTTGTTGTTTGTATTTTTAGTAGAGATGGGGTTTCACCATATTGATCAGGCTGGTCTCAAACCCCTGACCTCAGGTGATCCACCTGCCTCGGCCTCCCAAAGTGCTGGGATTACAGGCGTGAGCCACCACACCTGGCCTTTTTTTTTTTTTTTTTTTTTTAATATTAGAGGAAGCTACCTAAGTATTTGCCTTGAGGAAATCCAATGATTCTAAAAGCTCCTTTGAAAGAAATTTACTAAGAAGTTGAACAAAAATATTCTAATAAGATAATAAATTTGAATATCTTTTATACCTATAGGACAGAGGAGAGAGGGAAGGGTTTATAAAGTCTGTGAAATATATGTCACTTAAAAATATGTGTTATGTATTCAGCACTTATGTTAAAAAATAATTAGGAAAACCTGGCTTACCTTTTCCAATTAGAGGGACCTGGCTGAGAGGCTGGCCAGATTCTATATTTTCCAAGAAAATCAAATCCTAGAAAGGTCGCATTTCCTTTTGAATGTTGACACCAAAGATAGCTCAAAGATAGAGAAGTTATCCTTATTCAGTATTTTGAACTGAAGGATCCTATTTGATATTTTTTGTTTGACCTAATGTCCTAGAAGTAAACTGAAATTCCACCTACTCCTTTTGGAGAGGCATCAGGGGAGAAGTACCCTCTTAAAATTCTAAGTCTTCTGTTAGCAGAAAACATCCTCTTTTGGTTAGTGGAAATTTCCACTCCCAGCATACCGAGGCATTTTTACCTCTATGCAGCTTCCTCTTGGTTTTTGTGATTGAGTTACTTTTAGCAAGTTACCTTGTTTCTCCTGTTTCTTATTTAACTATGCTGTATCTTTTACTTCTCTTTCTCCATTAACTAATTCCCACAGCCCTTTTCTTAAACTTCCTACACTGAGAGATACTTTAAATATTTTGATCTTCCTCTTTACAAAAAGGGGTGTCAGGGGGAAGACCTGGTTTGTCCAGAAATCGGGTATCAGATCTGCCCCCAAATCTTGATTCACAGTCATGACGCAATTCAAATTCATTCACTAGTTTGTTAGTCCTTGTATTCTTATTCAACCTAAGGGAACATTTTTGCTTTTAAATCCAATTCCAAAATAGGGCAGTAGGAATGTTGAGTGATTATTATAATGTGTGATTATTATGTGCAGCTAAGCACGTACATGACTTCATTTAAGTGTCGTACCACAGTCCCTTGAGATAAGTTGTGTCATCTCCATTTTATAGATGAGTAGGCAGAACTAGTAATCCTAACCACTGTGTTTACACTGCCAGCTAGTACTGTATAGTAAATTTACAATTCTAAATTGATTGAAAATTTATTTGTGTATTTAAAGTTGTTATAAACCTAAGATAATCTTAAAATTTTAAATCTGGTTTAGAAGCATGTCAGAAAATTTGACAATAATTAAAGAAATGTGTAGGCCCATTTTGCAAGTGTTTCCTGTTCAGCCGGTATTGATGTTCCTAGGGCTTGATATTCACTGGCAAAATTATGAGCGATATTAGTGAATGTCACAGCAAACTCTTGGATTCCATTTAGTTATGTTGTAGTCAGTGAATGGAACAGACTGGTAATAAAGTGTATCATGGATTTTCAAGTCAAAAGAAACTTGATTCAAATCCTGACTTTTCCTCTATGCTTGGATGAGCTTGCAGGCCACTCATCCCTTCTAATATCAGTATCTTCATCTGTAAAATGGAAATAATAATATCTCATATGGTAATGGTTAAATTAAATGGGACAATGTATGTAAATTGCTTAGACCTTGTACATAATATAATAACATCCAATAAAATTGTAGTTGTTCATAACAATCATCACGATCATAGAATCCAAGTTGGGAAGGATCAGACAGACTTAAAGATCAGACAGACTTAGTGCAAGTTCTGATTCTACTAGTAAGTCACTTTGCCCCGCTGGGTTTGCATCTCCTTATCTGCACAATGCGGATAATATGTAACACAGGATTATGATAAAGATTACGTGAAAACTGATGTCTGTAAAATGTCCAGCTCTAATTGACCTTCACAAATGATAGCAAACCCCTCCCTTTGGTTGGCTTGTTGCCTGTCTTTTAGAATAGGCAGATATAGGGCCTAGAATTATTAGAGAGCTTTGTTTAATATTGAACATTAGTTTCCCCATGGCATGTATCAGTTTGGCTCTAATCTTATGATCTGAGTGATTGACAAAGTTATTTTTGCTCTCTGGGTCATGATTTTGATTAGATCTAGAAATACTCTGAGGATCCCAACTTACTTACTTGATTGTTAAGACTAAAGTTCTTATTCTTCTATAATCTTTGTCTCCATCTTCCTGGATACATTCTGTGCTGAATAAAACTATTCATATATATAAAAAATTCTAAATCAAAGGAATATGTCAGGCAATGATTAATATACATTAATGTGTGAATTGGATGGTTCAGTGCTCTCTATGATTGTTGCCAGTGATTCAGAATTTAATACTGAGATCATCAGCATTTAAAATAATTTAACATTGTGTGACAATTTAATTTATTTGATCTCTGCTGCATTCTTCTTGTCCAACTTTATATGAAGCATTACAGTTGTGAAGTCAGTAATAACAATAGTAATGTGCTGAGTTTTGAATGTGAAGAAAAGGTGACCAAAGCAGCTAAATAAAGAATTGTACTATGCATTTTCCTGAAAGGAGTTCCTCTGCTTGGAGGCTCTTCGCTGTGGTTTAGGTGCAAAATCCTTTAACCATATACTTAGCATTTCTACTCCTTGCGTGCAAGTTTATTTCTGTGGACTGTTCCTCTGTGCCTTGCGTAAAGAGCTCCAGGTGAGATTATTAACATGTAATGTAAGATCTCACCCAACCTGCTTTTTGCTGTTTGGAACTGGGCGTACAATCGCTATTCTGAGGTGGATAGTTATCTGGTTTTAAATCCAAGTTTTGTTCTCCACTAGATGCCAGATTTTATATTCCACCGGCTAACAAGTCTATAAATACTATGTTAACTTTCCTCCCTTCTCTCTCAGAAGGAGACTTCATCTCCTCTAGCATTCATCAAGAACATATGCCTTGTTGTGGGCTCCTGAAACCCTGAAAAGAAAATTTCCTTTTAAACATAGTACCTGTAAAAGTTAAAATAGGTTTGTCTACTTGGTGTTATTTAAGGGACACTGGGAAAGTTCTTCATTCCAGGTTATTTCCTCCAATCATTACACTGTTGGTGATTTATTTCTCTAGGATTCACATCCATGCTTCCTCAGGCCTGCAGGGGCAGTACCGAACTTCCCCTTAACCACAGGGAAGGGAAGGATAGAGCTGCAGAAATGATAGCAGGCCAAGATCCCATTGGTGTGGAGTCCCTGAAATGGGGTCATCAGGCACTGGATACCAAGCAAATCCTGAAGTGCACTGGATTGCACTGTTTAGAGCCTCCTGTCCCTGCTGGGGAGGAGGTAAGAAGGCCCAATCCCATGACAGGGGGTATATGAGGGCAGTGTTTTCCATAGCGACCAGAAGCAAATCATGGCCTTTGAGAATGAGCTGGTCATTGAAAATTCTTTCAATTAAAAGATTCTTGCCTTAGGGGGAATACAGCCTCCTAAAATGCCTTTCATTTCAATTTGTGTAACCTGTGTCTCCATGGAAGATTCTGCCTCCCAATGAAGACAGTCTGGAAAGAGATCCCAGGGCCTAATTGTCAGCCTCTGCAAAGGAAGCTTTTAAATGTTTCCTTCCTTTGCCTCTTATCCCCAGCTTTATACAGTAACTACCTTGGCTCATTGATCTTCTCACCCAGTGATTCTCAAAATGAGCTGGTGATATGGTTTGGCTGTGTCCCCACCCAAATCTCATTTTGAATTGTACTCCCATAATTCCCATGTGTTGTGGAAGGGACCCGGTGGGAGATAATTTGAATCATGGGGTCAGTTTCCCCCATACTGTTCTCACGGTAGTGAATACGTCTCATGAGATCTGATGGTTTTATCAGGGTTTCTGCTTTTGCATTTTCCTCATTTTCTCTTGCTGCCACCATGTAAGAAGTGCCTTTCACCTCCCACCATGATTCTGAGGCCTCCCGGGCCATGTGGAACTGTAAGTCCAATTAAACCTCTTTTTCTTCCCAGTCTCGGGTATGTCTTTATCAGCAGAATTAAAATGGACTAATACAACTGGGTTTCAGGTGCCTACTTACTATCTGTGAGACTTTGGGAAGTCATGTTAATTTGGACCTACTTCCTTTATGTAAAAATGAATGTATAATATATATCCTTCTGTCCATCTCACAAGATTGTTGTGAGTAAAATGAAAAAAGTGCTATTTTCAAGCATTCAGTGAACCCGTGATAAGCACCAAGTAGGAGTTTGTGCTAAGTACAGAAGTACTTAAGTACTTAGGAGGTACTAAGTACAGAGGTACATGGTCTTCTATCTAGGGAGATCAAAAGAGGACTCCTCCAAGCAAAGAAGATCCCTTCCTCTCCTGTTGTATCCTCAGTGTATTAACACCTGGGATGAATATAATATTTGTTCAATGGTCATGTGTAGCGTGACTTGTGCTGTAATATTATATGTGATGCAATATGGGAAAATAGCAAGATGGTGGATTACTACTTTCATGGAGTGTAGACAGACCTCTTAGTAGAGACAACGTTTGAGTTGGGCCTTGGTGGATGAGTAAAGCTTCATGAAAAACTTAATATGTTGCCCTTATTTTTTACACTTTGCAGAGGACTGACATTAGTTTCCATACTGGCATGTGGGAAGCTGTCACTGACTTCTGACTTGTCCATTCATTCTAATAAAGTCACCTCACAGACATGTTTATAAATGCATTAAAATCAGGCATGTTTTCAGAGACAGTTTTTAGAATATAAAGTGTTATAATGTAAAACCACGCCGTTTTTTCGGACACCTCTCTCTCTCTCTCTCTCTCTCTCGCAAGGAGCTGCTCTCCTTTCTCCTTTCTTCTGCCTATTAAACTTTCCACTCTTTACTCCCCCACCCAACCCCATAAAAAAAGGAAAAACCTGTTAGTTTATCCGGACCTTTTTTTTTTTTTACCTGATTCGACTACACTTTTTTTTTTTTTTTGAGACGGAGTCTCGCTCTATCGCCCAGGCTGGAGTGCAGTGGCGCAATCTCGGCTCACTGCAAGCTCCGCCTCCCGGGTTCACGCCATTCTCCTGCCTCAGCCTCTCCGAGTAGCTGGGACTACAGGCGCCTGCTACCACGCCCAGCTAATTTTTTGTATTTTTAGTAGAGACAGGGTTTCACCGTGGTCTCGATCTCCTGACCTAGTGATCCGCCCGCCTTGGCCTCCCAAAGTGCTGGGATTACAAGCGTGAGCCACCGTGCCCGGCCCACTTTAAACTAAAACGTGCTTTGTTTTTAGAGCTGGAGTTTGTTGCTAACGAAAGGGTAATTATAGTTCACAGGAACTCTCAACTCATTGGAACATACTTGCTGTAGATATTGAAAAAAAATTTGTTCTTTTGAGGCAGGGGCAGGAGAAAAGCCAAAGACAATGAGACAGGTTTTCTGGAGAGAGCTGGTTAATGGAATGCATGTGGCCCTTAGGAGGGCATTAGTTAGCAGAGCTATGTTTCTCATAGGTGCATTTTGTAAAATGAAAGTTTTAGTTCCTATGAAAAAAATGTTACATTGGGATAATGGTGAAGATTAATTAAAAGGGCATAATCATAACCTTAGATCTCTCTTTTTATTATCATTTTATCATAACAATTACATTAACATAATGTTATGGGCTAAATATTTCCCTTGCCAAGTAGAAGGATGTGATTGTATGGACCCTGTGTTTAGAGAACAAAATAGTTACCCATATGGGTGATATTGTAGAGACTCGTGTGAATTTTCTTGGGAGATTAACTCTTTAAACACAGAAAATTTTAATTTTGACAATTTTAATGATAGACTTTAGAATTCAGGAAATGCTTCACACTTTGGATCAAAGTAAATGCAAAGCAATTTAGTCTTTTCTTCTTCATGCCTTTAGGATTATTACGATGGATGTCAGTTATTATCTCAAATGCTATTGAGAGATGTTCAGGGCTGCTTGAATTGGTTCCAGAGCCTGGTGCTTCAGAGTAGAGTATACAGTCACTTTTTATATTTTCTGTCTCTCTCCTCACTATCTACTACATTTTATTTCTATTCCTTTTCCTATTCTTCAGCCTCACCTTTTTCACTGGCTTCTTTCCCAAGCGGCAAGTATGATTTGTCAGCTCTGTCTTTTAAGAAATCCTACTTTTGTGTCATCTGATCGAGCTCAACACTCCCTATAAATTATTCTTGCCAAAATATTGAACCTGAATTTCATCAAATCACTATATCCAAGTGCCAATCTGCAGGATATAGAAGAATTAAATGAACATGTTAAATGATACTTCAATGATACAATCGGCAAAGTTCCAAAACAAACAGAACTTTACAGGACAAATGACCAAGGGGAAAAGAAAGACAGACAGACATGTAATGGATACCTATAGACCAGAAGAGACTAAAGACACTTGTCAGCCAGTTTCAGTGTATGGAGCTTACTTGGGTCCTGAGTGAAAAAAAAAAAAAAAAATATGAAAAAGTATGAGGCCACTGGGGGAAGTTGAACACTAATCAGATATTTGATGATTTTAAGGACTTATTGTTAATTTTTTAAGCTGTGATAGTGGTAGTATGGTTATGATTTTTTCGTGGTTTTTTTTTGGAGACAGGTACTGATATTTCGGGATGAAATGATGAGTTGATAATTGAAGTTTCATCATGGGTATAAGAGACTACATTATACTATTTTCTCTACTTTGAGTATGTTGAAATTTTCCATAAGAAAATATTAAAAAGCAACAACAACAAATTAATTCTCTGCTTTGAGACTCAGTCCTGTCTATCTGTACTGTCCATTACTTCACAAACATTTCTAGATAGAGTGGCTTCTAATCACTGTAGAGGCTCTAATTTTTCTGGGCTGTTCTTACAGTTTCTTCTTTTGTGTGCTCTGCTTCTTAGCTGTCTCCTTCCTCAGCCCTCTCCTAGTCTTGCTTTATACTAAGCATTGTTGGCCTGTGGGTTCAGAGATGAGCTTCGAAGGATATGTCATTCCTCTGAAATATAGTGCTTTGTCTGCATATGCAAATGTGCATTTTTTAGTTGTTAGTTTAATGCTTCTTACCAGCCTTCCAAGTGTCCATGATTCAAGAATGTTACAGACAGCCTCACTGCACACTGTCCTGAATAATCATGTTTCATGGCTTTTTCTTTTCTCTGCTTGCGTGATATCACATGTCTGGTCCACAACTCTGTCCCGTGCTTCAGCCCTATTCATTCGTCTACTCTTTATCTCCACCTAACAACTCAAAGATAATATGTTTGGGTGTCAGTTTTATTATTTACCCCATTGCTCTTCATGTCAAATATCTCTGAATTGGCCTAGATTTCACTTTCTTCCTTACCTAAATATCTACATCTAAATATTCATCAAACTCTGGGAATTTTACCTCTTAAATGATACCTTTTCTGTCTTCTCGTTATTTGGTACAATGTCTCAGTTTAGACCCTCGACTTCTCTCCCCTGGTCACTGTACTCCCACTGTAAAGCTTCTTACCGATTTCCTTGCCTCTATCCCCATCTCTTCTGTTTGAAGGAATGATGTCACTAACAAAAAAATCTGGTCATTTCACATTTCTGCTGACATCAGTGGCTGGTAATATCTTAGTACGGCCCTTCATTATCCAACCCTGGTCCACTTAAGTGGTCTCATTTCCTGACCTCTGTCCTCAGACCTATTTACAGCATGACGTATTTGTCAAGTCTCCTAGACTTTGCTTATATATTCATTCTACCTAGAGCTCACCATCCCTTGCCACCACCCTACCCGCTTCTGTCTTGACAACATGGAAAATACCACTTTATCTTTCAAGTCTTTTCCTTTTTTTTTTTTTGAGACAGAGTCTCGCTCTGTCACCCAGGCTAGAATGCAGTGGCAGGATCTTGGCTCACTGTAGCCTCCGCCTCCTAGGTTCAAGCAGTTCTCCTACCTCAGCCTCCCAAGTAGCTGGGATTACAGGCACACATCAGTATGCCCAGCTAATTTTTGTATTTTTAGTAGAGATAGGGTTTTGCCATGTTGGCCAGGCTGGTCTCAAACTCATGACCTCAAGTGATCCTCCCACCTTAGCCTCCCAAAGTGCTGGGATTACAGGCATGGGCCACCGCATCTGGCTTATCTTTCAAGTCTTAAGGATGACCCTTCTCTCTGAGGCTTGCTGGAGGATTTGCTGGAATCCTTGGGTGCTACATTTGTAAGCACTGACATTCAGGGTTGTTGTTGTTGCTTTCAATTGCCCTGTAATTGTTTGCAGAGCTGTGAACTAACCAGTTAGGACTATCAGAGCATCTTTGACAATATCTAGCTTTTACCTAGTACTGCAGACATGAGCTTTTACCATGTGGTGGTGGACTGCATGCTGACCTGGGTCTCCAGAGACTCTTTTCCTTCTCTAGGTGTAGGCACTACCTCAAGCTCTTTCAAAAGAAATAGTAGCAGGGAGACCACGGGGCTTCTTTTTCTCTTGGATCTCATTTCCTGAAGAAAGGAAAGGTGTGAAGAGAGTGGTTGCAGGCAGGGGCAGTGAGAGAGTTTTCAAGCTGAAGTTCTTCTTTGGTAACTTATTAAGTCCCTCCCTTTCTAAGTTCTAAGTTCCTCTACTTCCTCCCATTTCTTAGTGACCACTTCAAAGTATGTGAGTAAAAGATTTGAAATAATACACTTTCTTCCAAATCTTCCTGCCTAAATATATGTATTTTTAAATGAATTACGGTGACCAAACTTAATTTTTAATTCATTTTTTAGTATTTTAGCAATGAAAATCAAATTTAACTAGATTTCTTTTATTATTATTATTATACTTTAAGTTCTAGGGTACATGTGCGCAACGTGCAGGTTTGTTACATATGTATACATGTGCCATGTTGGTGTGCTGCACCCATTAACTCGTCATTTACATTAGGTATATCTCCTAATGCCATCCCTCCCCCTTCCCCCTACCCCACAACAGTCCCCAGTGTGTGGTGTCCCCCTTCCTGTGTCCAAGTGTTCTCATTGTTCAGTTCCCACCTATGAGTGAGAACATGCGATGTTTGGTTTTTTGTCCTTGCAGTAGTTTGCTGAGAATGATGGTTTCCAGCTCCATCCATGTCCCTACAATGACATGAACTCATCATTTTTTATGGCTGAATAGTATTCCATGGTGTACATGTGCCACATTTTCTTAATCCAGTCTATCATTGTTGAACATTTGGGTTGGTTCCAGGTCTTTGCTATTGTGAATAGTGCTGCAATAAACATACGTGTGCATGTGTCTTTACAGCAGCGTGATTTATAATCCTTTGGGTATATACCCAGTAATGGGATGGCTGGGTCAAATGATATTTCTAGTTCTTAACTAGATTTCTTAATACTCAGGAACCATTGAACTAAATTATTGATAGTGGGCCCATTTTCCAGGAAATATAATTTAAGTCTTCCAAGAACAGTTTTAGTTGGAAAAGTCTTGTATGTATCTCAACATGATACATACAGTACCAGTCAAAATTAAGATCCCTATGTGTAATATATTTATAAACTATGGATTAGCAACTGTGAGTTTGTGTCCAGTTGTGTGATCATGTATCTCCATATCACTTTCCTTCAGTGTTTGGTAACACCACGCCAGGTTCAGGGAGAAGGCAGGATGCCCTTGGCTTTATTATTTCTGAAATTAGGAAAGGAAGGCTCGCATTGGGTGTTGGAAATCACAGAAAAGTCTCCTTCCTGATGTGCAGGTTATGGGTAACAGACAGAACACAAGACGGAGGGAGGTATTTTTATGGTAAGACTGGGGTGTGTGGTGTCTTCAATTCCAGGTGTTATGAGTCAGTTGCTTAGAAGGCAGGACAGTGAGGTTGTAGGTGGATGCCTGATACAGTCATGGAGGGAAGGTGTGGGGTCACCTTGTGGAGAGCTTGCATGAAGGGCTTGTTACTCAAGCTTCAATCAGAGAAGCACCTCTCATGGGATTCTCCATGTCAGGGAGGTGGAGAGCATGCCACCACCTTGAATGCAGGCTTCTCAGGGGCCCTGTGAACCTGGTGCCCCTCCAGACAGCGCTCCAGTCACTGTCCTTTTCTGGATTCCCCTTGCCCCAGTCAGAGGCACCCTTGATGGATGCCTGACCAGCTGTAGCACTAAATCAGGGAGGGCTACCCATGATAGAATAAGCTATTTACTCAATACTGTATGCATTTTAATGAATGTCAACAATGCTTTTAATAGGAAGAATGAGAAATCTGTGAGCTTTATGATGACAGGTATCAGAGGTGGTACTCCTAGTGAGATACCAACCTTGTAGGTTTTGGCGTTCACAAAAGTGTACACAACACACACACAGACGCACATACACACACGCAGAGCCAGATAAAGTTTATCAAAATAAACATATAGCCAAATTGCCTCTTTTGCTTTAACTTTCCTGTCTTCTGCCATGTCCATATCAATATTATACTTAATTAAATTTATGTGGCTGAAAGGCTTTATAAAGGACGAGAGGGAACCTAACCTATTTTTGTTATTAATGAGTTATTTTATTCTTTAAAATCAGAAATGATGATGGAGAAAAAAGTTTCGTGTGACCTCTGAATTCACCAACAGTATATAAATTGCATGTTTTTGTTTGTTTGTTTGTTTGTTTTCCTGACAGAATCTTCCTCTGTCGCCCAGGCTGGAGTGCAGTGGCGCAGTCTCGGCTCACTGCAACTTCTGCCTCCTGGGTTCAAGCGATTCTCCAACCTTTGCCTCCTGAGTAGCTAAGATTACAGGCACATGTCACCACGCCCAGCTAATTTTTGTATTTTTAGTAGAGATGGGGTTTCGCCATGTTGGCCAGGCTGGTCTTGAACTCTTGACCTCAGGTGATCCATCTGCCTTGGCCTCCCAAACTGCTGGGATTACAGGTGTGAACTGCCATGCTTGGGCTAAAAATTGCTTTTTAAGCCTATGTTTTTTTTAATGGAGCATATAAAAATAATTGCCATGTCTCTTCTTTTAACCATTTTATATTTTTACCCAACTTTGGAACATTTTTTTGTTTTTGTTTTATTTTTTAGGGACAGGGACTCACTCCATCTCCCAGGCTGGAGTGCAATGGCACAATCATAGCTCACTGAAGCCCCGACCTCCTGGGCTCAATAACCCTCCCACCTCAGGCTCTCAGGTAGCTGGGACTATAGGCATACACCATCATGCCTGGCTAATTTAAATTTTTTTTTTTTTTTGGAGAGACAGGGTCTCACTGTGTTGCCCAGGCTTGTCTTGAACTCCTGGCCTCAAGTGATCCTCCCATCTTGGACTCTCAGAATGTTGGGATTACAAGCGTGAGCTACCAGGCCCAATCTGGAGCATTTTTCTAATCTCAGTCTGTCCTTCAAGTTGTAATAGTGTGTTTTGTAGTCCTAAAGAATTCTACACACAGACACATTTCTCTAAAGACTTAGGCATGGTTGCCTGGAATGCTCAAAAACAAATGAGTTAAAAGCTAACCGCAGAATTTTCTCCCAAATGAGCATATTGCACATTGTAGGCCTCTTGTGCTCCAAGTTCACGAAAAGGGCATTAGCAAATTACAAGCATCTGAAAGCTCAAGTTTTCCATGTTTATAAACTTAATGAGCAAATGCTCCATTGAGTGATTATATCCTTTATAAATAATTTTGTTTTTAAAAATAAATGTTAGTGTTAGTTTGTTGTTGGAGATGAATAAAAGCACTCCTCAGTCAGTCCCCAATTAATCTTTTGCTTTCCCTGGAAGGCGAAAAATTTTGTGACATTGAAATCACAAGTCCAAGCCAAAGCCGCCTCCTTAAATGAAATTTCCTTCTTGGTAGTGTGGAATGCTTCCTAAACTCCTAGACATGTCCATGTGCAATGTAGAAGTATTCTTAATGAGAATGTCAGAAGAAACTTTTGGTGGGGAGCTTATTTATTGTTTATAAGATAGAAGGTTTGATTGGCAGGAGAGCAATGAAAGATGATGGTATGGCCACCATGTCTCCTATGAAGGGCTTATTTCTTTTATAAGGAGTTTGGCTTCTAGAGTCCCTACAGGCTGAGTGCAAAGCACAATTTCTCTTCATTGCAGGTGTGTGAGAACAATTATTTGTCAGTCCAAAGGGAGAATGCACTTCATGTCTTACAGGTAGGGTCACAATTGGAGGTGGGTAACTGGATGCTGTTGTATTTGTCAGAAACAGCAGAATTAAAGATTGCACCAGAAGTGAGCTCTTTGTTTTTCTGCTTATGAAATAAGGTCATATTTGCCCCATGTAACACGAGGCAAAGTGGCAAGAAGAGGGCGTAACCACCACGTTGATTGTTTGCATGTAGGAGGGCCGCAATTTGTACTTGTTCACAGTACATCTGTGTGGTCAGTGGCTCAGAACAAACTTTGATTGATCTTTTTATAGATAAATAATACAAAGAAGTTCCATGAATCTCTTTATATTCGTGGTATTATACATAATTGTTGTAATTGTTCAGGTTATACAGGGCAGGAGCAAAATCAGTATCTTCCTTGTTAATTCTCTTTGCCTGTCCCCTCTTGAACTCTGTCTGTCTTTCTTGTTTTAATATAACCTGCTCTGTTTGATGAGAGATTTTTAAAGTTTTTAAAAATTTTAGTAGCTTTGTTTCATCTCTATTGTTTATGCCTTAAAAGTTGTCCCTGGTATCATGAGGAGAAAACTTTGAGTCAGAAAGAAGCATAGAGCCTTTCATTGAAAGGATTGATGTGTTCCAGAGGCAATTGGTCTGAATTCAGCTAGGGACATTTCCCTCCTAAACAGTAAACTGACTGACCAGATCTTTCTAGGAAGACCTAGCTGGGAAGCGCACCGTGAAATGCCTCTAAGTGATGCATACTACAGCCCACATCACTTTGAGGAGAGGAAGCCAGAGTTGTGTTATAGCCAGCTTATTTTAAAGAACTGAACCCCATTTCCTTCTACAGAGATTCTCTGAGCGGAAGGGAGAATGTAATATTAACTAACTGACTTTGCCTTCAGACATTTGCGTCCATGCAGTCCCAGGTAAATGCAGCATTGCCTCAGGTGCAGGTTGAACAGAAAGCAGTGCTTCTGACGGTTCTGTTTTTGCTTTGCAACTCTTTCTGTGCTTTTCATAAAATTTTAGTTTGAAGTATTGACGAATATACAATTTAGTGACACATTTTTACTAGTGCTGCCTTTCTCAGGAAACGAGTGTTTCATTTTTGTAAAGGAAGCTACTCAATGTAAACATTGATCTGCGTTTTAATGTTTTGTCTTTTTATTAGTTTGCTGAATATACTGATGTTAATATCCTCTCTTCTGTTCTGAAGCTTTGACTTTGCTTGATACTGCCACCTATTTTAGTTTGTAATCTCTGAAGATATCTAGACCCAAACTGTTTTTTTATTAGGTTATTTGTTTATAGCTGCTGTGTTTGACTTGTTCTTCAAGAAATAGCTGTTAGTTTTTATGTGTGAAACCTCAGAGGTGAAGGGACAGTGAGGGCCAGATATTTCACAGCTTTTGTCTACTTGAGTTAGCATATAAGATTGAATGAAGCTACTGTCCCTACTTTGCGCAGAATGTGCTTTTGAATTATAGTTTCAAAAGTGAACTCTGAAAGAGAAGAGAGATTATATTTACTCTTTCTTTCCAGCTGTTGGAGAGATTGATTGAAATTTATTTCAAAAATTGAAAGCAAGAAACAAAGCATTGTATGGACAGAAGGTTAATGGGAATTGTGTAGGGACCCTGAGTGCTTTGTGCTGAAGATATCATTGGCATCAGATCCATGAGGAAAACACTAACAAATACTTAGTGTCAATGGATTTCTTTTGTTTACTTTTGGAGAAGCAGCTTTGTATGTTTAAAACTTAATCCTTATCCAGTTACTGAAACTGAGAATCAAAGGAAAGGATAGCAATATTTCAAGTTTTGCTATATTTTGTATTTTTCAGTATAATATGGTTGAGTAGATTAGGAACTTGTTATTTTGTATGGATAATCTCTTATCAAGATATATGTAAATAGAATCAGTAATTATAATTAAAGCTACCTTGAAACCAAAGAAAATGACTGAGGTGAGTCTTAATGAATTTAGAGGTTTGTTTTGCCAAAGTTGAGGACATGCCTGGGCTAAAGGGACATAAGCCACAGTAGGACCTGTGGCCTGTACTTTTTCTAAAGAGGATTTTGAGGTCTTCAATACTGATATGATTTGGCTGTGTGTCCCCACCAAATCTCATGTCAAATTGTGGTCCCTGATGTTGGAGGTGGGGCCTGGTGGGAGGTGATTGGATCATGGGGGTGGATTTCTCATGAATGTTTTAGCACCATTCCCTGGTGCCATTCTCGTGGTAGAGTTCTCACGAGATCTGGTTGTTTAAATCTATGTGGCACCTGCCCTCTCTCTTGCTCCTGTTCCTGCCTTCTAGGACATGCTGACTTCACCTTCGCCTTCTACCATAGTTGTAAGCTTCCTGAGGCCTCCTTAGAAGGTGGGCATGTGCTAGCATCATGCTTCCTGTGCAGCCTGTGGAACTGAGAGCCAATTCAACCTCTTTTCTTTATAAATTACCCAGTCTCAGGTGTTTCTTTACAGCAGTGCGAGAATGGATTAATACAAGTATTTAAAGGAGGAAAAGCAGGCCATAAGAGAAAAGAGAAAGAAAGAGGGCAAGGTCACATTCTTGTGAGGCTTTGACTAGAGCTCACTGAATCCACATGTTGCATGTGAAAAGAAGCGGGCTGGGGGAACAATCAATTATGTATTTGTCTCAGGCTCAGTGAATCTGCATTTTTATGATAAAGTCAACATAGAGGATGACTTCTAGTCTTGTCCTTGCCTCATACCTGTGAAGATAAGCTGTTAATTTACATTGTCAGGATGAAATTCAACAGAACTCTGAGGGTAAAGATCTTGGGACCCACAAGGAATTTTCTTGTGAGCAAATTGTGAGAGAGACCCCTTTGGGAGGTATACTGCTTTGTGTCTTTGTAGCTATCTATTCAGGAGTGAAAAGAAAGGCAGTTTTTTGCGTGATTCAGCTTGCAAGCTTAACTTTTCCCATTGTCATAGTGAGTTTGGAGTCCCGAGATTTTATTTTCTTTTCACAATACTTAGAGGTAAATACAATGGTAGTCCAACAGCAGTGGGCAACACAACCCACTAGTAAAGAGCATGTGGAGGAGATGGGGTCCTTCAAAAGATATCCAGTATCGCAATGTGTTTTTTTTCTAAATTACTTACAAATTATAAGTGACTGATTCCAAGCAAGTGCAAACTGCTCTCAGACATGGCATTTTTTGGAGGGATTAGGGGGCAGTAAATATATTTCTTTTACATAGGTCATTTCAAATTAGTTAGTTACACCCTTTTTTCAAAACAGTCTAGATTTAGAAAGGAGAAATTAGAGTTTAATGATGTGTGATGTGTCATGTATGTCTAATAATACAACTATTCTGATAGCTGAATTCTGAATTTCTCAACGGTCTACCGTTAAAGATACCAATGGTATTTGTAGATTTGTCCTTAACCTTATGACCTAACATTTTTTAAGGGCAAATGGGCCCTCTCCAGACTTTGAACACCATTGTCATAGTACTGGGCTAGGTGGAACTTTAGAGCTGATCCTGGGTGGTTTTTCAGATTGCTTTAGATTATTCCTCTTATGTAGAAACTGGCTCTTTGTGTAGATCTCCTTATCTATTAAGGAGGATCAGTTCTGTCCAAAGTGAATAAACACTTTGGGCCATTCAGAAATGGTATAAGCATACTCAGGCCCATGTGTGGACTCACGTTGCAGTGCTGTTTTGCTGTTCCAACTATCAAAAACAAGTTCTCAAAGCCTGAGTCTCTTAAAAGTCAGAAGGAGCCTTACAGGTCTGATTCCGCCACAAATGTAAGGTGACCTGTGTTTAAACTTGTAAATAAAACCTATCAGAGCAACATTTCTGAAACTTCAATGTGCATACAAATAACTAGGGATCACTTGGGATCTTGTTAGAACTGCAGATTCTGTGGTCTGGGGTAGGGCTGAGATTCTGCATTCCTAAAAAGATCCCAGGTGTATCCCAGTCCTGTTGGTCCCCAGGTTACACTTTGAGAAACAAAGTCTTAGAAAGTAGCTGAGAGACATCCAGCCTCCTCCCATCCCCAAATCAGGAACTCTCCTTTTCTAATTCTCCCTTACAGATGTTTTTTCCTTTGGGGACAGCGTGAAAATACTGCCATCAATGATTACCTTTCTAGGATTGCTAATATTAAGATATTTCAAATAACCTTTCAGATAACCACTGAAAACTTCATTCCTTGTTCCCATCATAGCTCCAGTATCTAGAATGGCTCCTGGCACTACCAGGGCCTGAATAAATATGTGCTGAATGGGATCATGAATGGGTGAATATATAACATTCAGACTTTGGGATATTATGAATACTATTCATGTTTGGTTTTCATTGTTAAATTTTTGATAGTAGCCCCTAGAAACCCATCAAGAAACTGTATAATTCTCTGTGTATAGGTGTAGAGTGTTAATAACATGTCAACCCCGCTGCCCGCCATCGTGCCCGCCACCCAGAAGGCCACTGCTGTGGTGATTTTCCTGCATGGATTGGGAGATACTGGGCATGGATGGGCAGAAGCCTTTGCAGGTATCAGAAGTTCACATATCAAATATATCTGCCCGCATGCGCCTGTTAGGCCTGTTACATTAAATATGAACATGGCTATGCCTTCATGGTTTGATATTATTGGACTTTCACCAGATTCACAGGAGGATGAATCTGGGATTAAACAGGCAGCAGAAAATATAAAAGCTTTGATTGATCAAGAAGTGAAGAATGGCATTCCTTCTAACAGAACTATTTTGGGAGGGTTTTCTCAGGGAGGAGCTTTATCTTTATATACTGCCCTTACCACGCAGCAGAAACTGGCAGGTGTCACTGCACTCAGTTGCTGGCTTCCACTTCGGGCTTCCTTTCCACAGGGTCCTATCAGTGGTGCTAATAGAGATATTTCTGTTCTCCAGTGCCATGGGGATTATGACCCTTTAGTTCCCCTGATGTTTGGTTCTCTTATGGTTGAAAAACTGAAAACATTGGTGAATCCAGCCAATGTGACCTTTAAAACCTATGAAGGTATGATGCACAGTTCGTGTCAACAGGAAATGATGGATGTCAAGCAATTCATTGATAAACTCCTACCTCCAATTGATTGACGTCACTAAGAGGCCTTGTGTAGAAGTACACCAGCATCATTGTAGTAGAATATAAACCTTTTCCCATGCCCAGTCTTCGAATTTCGAATGTTTTGCAGTGTTAAAATGTTTTGCAAATACATGCCAGTGACACAGATCAAATAATGTCTCCTCATGAGAAATTTATGATCTTTTAAGTTTCTATACATGTATTCTTATAAGAAGACCCAGGATCTACTATATTAGAATAGATGAAGCAGGTAGCTTCTTTTTTCTCAAATGTAATTCAGCAAAATAATACAGTACTGCCACCAGATTTTTTATTACATCATTTGAAAATTAGCAGTATGCTTAATGAAAATTTGTTCAGGTATAAATGAGCAGTTAAGATATAAACAATTTATGCATGCTGTGACTTAGTCTATGGATTTATTCCAAAATTGCTTAGTCACCATGCAGTATCTGTATTTTTATATATGTGTTCATATATACATAATGATTGTAATACATAATAAGAATGAGGTGGTATTACATTATTCCTAATAATAGGGATAATGCTGTTTATTGTCAAGAAAAAGTAAAATTGTTCTCATCAATTAATGGCCCTTTTATTTTGGGACCAGGCTTTTATTTTCCCTGATATTATTTCTATTTAATACTCTTTTCTCTCAAGAAAAAAAAAAAAGTTTGTTTTTTCTTTATTGTCCTTCATAGCAGACCAAATATTGCCTCTCTGCCATAGACAGCTACTGTCAATACATGCTGTAATTTGACATTCTGGGTCACAGATATAAGGTATTTAAAATCTATTTATGCTTTATAGAGAAACCAGAGATTAAAACTTCATGCACTACTTATTTCAAATTACTGTACCTTATCCAAATTTACACCTAGCTATTAGGATCTTCAACCCAGGTAACAGGAATAATTCTGTGGTTTTATTTTTCTGTAAACAACTGAAAGAATAATTAGATCATATTCTAGTATGTTCTGAAATATCTTTAAGACTGATCTTAAAAACTAACTTCTAAGATGATTTCATCTTCTCATAGCATAGAGTTTACTTTGTACACGTTTGAAACAAACTACTGTAGAAGATGAGGAATCTGTTGTAATTTTTTGCTTTATTTTCATCTGCCAGTGGACTTATTTGAAATTTTCACTTTAGTCAAATTATTTTTTGTATTAGTTTTTCATGCAAACATAAAAATAGCGATCATTTTAAATTGTCAAAATTTCCAGATTACTAGTAAAAATTATTTGAAAACAAACTTATGGGTAATAAAGGCTAGTCAGAACCCTATACATAAAGTGTAGTTACCATACAGATTAATATGTAGCAAAAATGTATGCTTGATATTTCTGAACTGTGTTAATTTTTCTGCTGTATTCCAGCTGACCAAAACAACATTAAGAATGCATCTTTATAAATGGATGCTAATCAACAATGGAAATAATTTAGTAATGGACTATATAGGATGTTAATAATGAAGCCATATGTTTATGTCTGGATTTAAAAATTTTAAACAATCATTTACTATGTCACTTTTCTTTACCTTGAAGAATATAAACTGTTATTTCACATCTACAAATCAGCAAGATATTATTTATGGCAAGAAATATTCCGTTGAAATGTTATGCTGTAACATGCGAAAATGTAAATGTTTTTCATGGTTTCTATCAATGTGAAATAAAATTTAATTATGAAAAAAAAAAACCTTAAAGCCTTTGGAACGTTATTTTGAGCCTTGAGAGCAATGTGGCTATGTAGCTTGAGTCATGTGAGTATACAGTTGCAACTTCTGGTTTTTCCTGTAAATAAGTAGGAATGACTGAGTGGCACCAGAGGTAAGACCCTCTCAGAACATTACTCCTCCTCACAGAATGTTAAAGCAACCTTTCTTGGAATGTAGAATGTAGCAAGCTATACTAATCAGATCACTGCAGTGTACATATTGGCCTTGTAGGGAAAATGTTGCCATCCTCCCAAAACTGTTTCTGCCTATATAAGTGAAACCTCAGCTTCTCTATTTTGAACCACTGACCCCATCCCTTTGGAGTGTGTGTTTTCTGTGTGCCTGTCCCTCAAGCCTTGTGCTTGAATCAACTCTATGCTTAGTTATATTTTCTGAATCTCATTTTAAGGTTGACAAGCGTATATATACTAAAACTCCGATTCTTCCTTGCTGTGGGTTGTCAGGTTGACATCTGATCTCTTTTCAGTGCTTCTTCCTTAAATTTAACTTCCTCTTTAATTAACCAAGTTAAGTAATTTCACTGTCATAGCTAACAGCAAAAAGACAATATGAAATAGAAATTCGATGACCTTCAGAAAGGTTATGATATGTTTATATTCTTTTACGGTAAAGACAGTTAGTTCCACTCTTCCTCTTTAGAAACAGTCATGATAGCACAGGTGCCAGATTTGATATTTTTCATGTTAACTTTCACCAAGACTCAACTAAAATCCTCCCTTCTCTGCACAGTTTTTCTTGACTCCATCCAGGCACACTTTGTAACTTTATCTCCTATGCTTGGCTTCATGCTAGTTATATCAATTACCTTATTATATTGCAGTTTCTTACTTGCTCATCTTTGACAATCACTTCATTGAAGACAAAACCTTTCATATATGTATTCTTAGATGTCTCCAGGGGTGCTCGGTATAATGTTGGACCCACAGCAGCAGTATATGTTGACCGAAAAAAATGAATAAATGGTTTGAGCATTTAGGGAGTTATAAAACCAAACCAGGCAGAAGAATGTATCTGGGGCAGCTTTCTGGAGAAGGTGATGGTGATCGCTTGGTTTGATACTATCTCTTGCCCTATAATTATGATAATAGTGCCCCGAGTATTTTAAAGTTGTAAATAAATGAACCATAAATGCTGTTGCTGTGTAATCAATAAACCATGAAGATACAGAATATTCCAACTTAATTCTTAAAGGAAGAAACTTGTTGACATAGAAGTGACTAGAATTGCATCTGGTATCTTGAAAAGTAAATTGGTATATTCAACAAATACTTACTGAGCAAAGATGAGTAAAACTGGTTACCTGCTTTCGAGGGGTTTGTGTTCTCCTGATGCGTAGACTAACGTCATCAAACAGACTGTGCTTAGCTCTGTCGTGGAGAAGCAAGCAAAATGCTATGAGAACCTAAAGGGAAAAGACATGGATTCCAGCTGGAAGGAGTCCAGGCTAACTAGTTGAATATAAATATATATATATTTTTTTACATAGATTCTATTTCTCTCGGCTTCTTAAGCAGAGTCAGTCTACCACAGGCAATCTGACCTCTTTGTGATCATTCACATGAACACTGGTTTTGGGGCTCCGTCATTGAAAGCTGCTGTCTCTGTACTGCATTTTCCAGACTATTCTGGGCTTTTGCATCTGCTCCTGGCTCTGTGGTGCCTCTCCGATGGGTATCTTGCCAGCTATCCGTGTGCTTGCTTCTCTATTCTCTTTCTTCAGTCTGGTTTGCTATGGGCTGTAACATAAATAAAGAGAAAGTGAGATTGCATCAGCTTTGAGTATCCTGAGGCATTTTTAGGGGAGTGACAGCTAAGTATAAAGAGCATTTAGGAAATAATAGCCATTTTATCATCTAAAGGTATGTGTACTTCCTGATAAGTATACACTTATTTATAAGGATAGATATCTTCAATTAAGTTCCTACTACGTGCTTGGCATCATAGCAGTTGCTTAGTAGATAGTGTTTCAAATCCTCAGAATGATCCTGTAAGGTAGATAGTATTATACCCATTTTATAAAAGAGGACACTGAGATTTAGAGTAATTAACTTTCCCTGGGTCTCATAGTTGGTACATAGTACAGCCTGATTCTACCCCAATCTGACTCCAAAGCCTGCGTTCCTTCACCTGACCCGTTCTGGCTCTGTAGGTGATGTTAAGTGTCCTGTGCTAAGTGTGGGGGATATGTGACTGAGGGGACTCCCTTCCTCCCCTTACAGAGCTTTAGACCAGGTATTTAAGGGGCTGGATAACTGATTCTGGTGGGGGAAGTTCTTACTATTTTATTATGTAAGATACAGATAGTCCAATGGTATTTGCTCTTTTGTTTATCTTCTGCAGTATTTGCTTCTTTTGAGTCCAACCAAAAGATCCTAGGTAGGGGTAGAAGGTTTGTCACAGTCTCATAGTTATTCTTTCATCTGTGCTGGGTCCCTTTAGGGAATTAGATAAAAGGACTTTTATCTAAGGGAGTTAATGTCTTTACTTCTATATCTAGATTATTTGAAGCCATAAGAACTATATATTATATCTGGCACATGTGTACTGAATAGTAAATGGATATGGTTTCAACTCTGCTATAATTTGAAACAGCTCCAAAAGTATTTCAACTTAACATTCTTCATTCACTTATACCAACTCTGGCTTTTAAAATAATCTGGCTTGTTGCCACTTAATCATTAAATATTTCAAAATTTTCACATAGCAAAGTTAATTTTAAGTCATTCCTAAATATGTGCCATAAAAAATCTTTAAAAAATCAAACTTAGACTAATTCAGAGGTGAAGGGGCATTAAACTTTGTGTTTAGTAATAAAATGGTGAAGGTAAAACTCTAAAAAGGGTGATAAATTAACTCTTGAATAAATGATTTTGTGGCACATTTAAATGACTAGAAATTAGGGTAGTATTTATACCTTTATTATTAAATTTATGTGTTGTAGAAGTAATTCTCTCAAATGTGTTTCCACTCTGAGTGAAGTTGTGTGTGTCTTTTCATAAAGCAATATCTCAATAGTAATCATATCTACTTAAACGTTATTTAACTGCCTTCTATGTAGATTGCATTATGCTGTTTGTTATGAAGTACTTTTTTTCCGTATCTTGATCCCTTTCTGGGGAACACTGGTTATAGGGACTTTTCCAGGGTTCTAAACTTTTCTTGTCAGCTTCTACCATCTTTACTAGAAGAATAAAAGGAAAGTGGTCTATAGAATAATTTATTTAGTAAGTAGCGTGACATTCAAAGGAATTCATCACTCAAACAGAATAAGCTATATTTTTCCAGTGTATAAGTTGTTCTTGGAGAGGGTGAAGGGTAAGCCAGACTCTTTTAAGATTTGCCTTAACACTTTTATAACAAGAGTACAAGTTGTTAAATTCGTACCCATGAGGAATTGATGCCAGTTATAAAAGTGCCCAATTTGGCCTTGCAGAATATTGAGAGAAACTACATGCAGCTCTCATTCTTTATTTCCCACTGACTAAATGGCTTTACTTTCTCATAACAGAAATTTATTACTGTTTGCTGTACTGTATGTGGATTTAGTATCCCAAAGCTGGCTGAGAATTGTTATGGCCAGTATCTGTTTGTGACCATCTTTTACAGTTTTATGATTCATCTGTACTTTGGCAAACATGCATTGAACACCTTCTGTGCTAGGAGTTGGGGGCAGATTATTTAAAAAGTGAATAAGAGAGAGTCCCTGCTTTTGTCACTCATGGTCTAGTTGGAAAGAAGACACATAAAAGGACAGTAATGATAGGATGTAGGAAGTGTAGGAAAGAGCTGTGAGCCCTGGGAGGGACATGGACCACAGAGGCTTCCTAGAAAACAGGTGCTTTCAGCTGAGGCAAGAGGTTGAGCAGACCTAGCAGGGACGGCATCCCAAAAAGCTTTTGCATCCATCCATGCACTTTGCTTCCATTTTTATTTCTCTCACTTTTCCTCTGGCCACTTCCAGTTTCCTCAGCTTCCCACAGCTGCCCAGCACACCGTTTCCCTTCACTCCATTTCTCTCCAGCTCTTGTTCTTCAGGGCCTTCCCCACAGGGACTCCACACACGGGCTCCTTCCACGCCAAGGTTAGCAGAGCCAACAAGCACCCTGGGAGAAACACACACTTCCTCGGTGGCAGATTGGAAATCATCACTGCTTTTCTGTAGACATTTAGCCACAGATTTGACTCAAAATCCTGTTAGTAGGTGGTGACTGAAATAGTTTATTGGGGGCAGGGAACAGCAAGAGGTAGGAGGAAAGCCATTCAGTAAATCCCCCAAATCCTGTGTTTGCCCTGCTCATTTGAGCAACTGCTCCCATTGTCAGGAGAAGGTTGTTCCTGTATGAATGTTTACATCACAAATAAAATGACGCTTCAGTAGACATTCAATAGAAGTTGAGTTGTGTATGTATTAACAAGAAGCACTAAGGCTGGAGATGTTATAAATAGCATTGAACATACATCAATACTCATAGATTTTTCTGTTTACTAAATAAAACATTTCTACTCTCAAGCAGAGGGAATAAGAATGGGGTGACTACCTCTCTAAGGTAGTGCTTCTCTTCATCTCACTAGGGCATGGTACATCTGGATTGATTTGATAAGCATCTGGAGTTGGGCTGTTAGTATTGTCGTCATCGTCGTCATCGTCTTCTTCTTCTTTCTTTCTTTTTTTCTCTTCTTCCTTTTTTTTTTTTTTTAAGAAATGGGGTCTCACTATGTTGCCCAGGCTGGTCTCAAACTCCTGGGTTCAATCAGTCTTCCCGACTTGGCCTCCCTAGTATCTTCTAAGTAATCTAGATAAGACAGAGCCAATGTGTGTGAAAGGCAAGTGGTAAAGTGACAGTTGTTTTTGTACCTGTGGTACAGCAGATGCTCTGAATTCTGTAGCTTTCCATCACTGTTTGACGTTGAGGACAGGTGTCCTTCCTTGCCTCTAGCTATGGAGAAAATGTGGCTTGTATACCTGCCGTCATCTTCAACTCTAAGCACCACTGCTGGAGGCAGTATTGTCAGTATCAGCACCTCACCTCACTCCTGGGACCCAGGAACCCCCCCCTGAGTCTTGCTTAGGACCTCAGAGCCTCAGCCAACCAGGCTTTGAACTGGCCCGTTCCTTCTAGGCAGTGTGTTGACCTACTCCATTGAATGGTCTGTTCTCATGCCAATTGGACAGGGCTCCCCAGTGCCTCCAAACACTGTCTTTGGTCTTCTTGACAGAATGTTGTTGGTGTTCAGCTTTCAGCTTCTAATAATGGGTGGTTGAGTTGGAGGGGAAAGAACCACAAAATTCAATGAGTCCAAGATTTTTGGTTTTAAGCATACCAAATAAGCAATGTTGAGAGCCCTGGCGGGTTAGGGATCTCCATGTCCTAGGACACTGCAACTGATAAATCTGCTCCTGATCATTGCTGCCTCCCAAAGATGTGTCTTATCAGTGAGCCCATTTCCTGCACTACAGAACCAGAGCCACTGGCCAGGAGTCAGCTAATGTTTAGAAAGGATCTAAGTCTGGCTGCTGCATTTCCTGTCTTGTAGATTGATGACCTTTAGCTGTTTTGTTGATGTCATTGTATATCTGTTTTTTGGGGATAAGTATAACAAGAAAGGAAAATGGTTAATCTAGCAAGAACTCATTACACCGTGAATGATGGAGGGTAGGCTCCTGTTTTATTCCGATTTGATTTGTTTGCTTCATTGGGGAAAACAAATGATCATGTCACCCTATAGAGAATTTCACTTTCTCTTTGACGTACAAATAAACAGCCTCCCACATTTCATTTATTTTTGCCGCTGCTGGAATGGTTGATTAAAACAAAACAAAACAAAACAAAACACATTGTTATGCTGCTTTCCTATGTCCTGACCTTCACCGTTGCGTAGAGAAGGAAAACCAGTAAAATATCTATATTCTTTTAAAAAATGAAGGACCCTTAACTATACATGCCCATTAGAAACCAGAGTCCATTACAGTGAGATGGATGAGCTGATAAGCCAAACCAAATTAAACAACAGGGAGGAGGACATGGGTCTTTCTTTTATTTCTTATAATATGCCTTACAGATGAGGATTCACCTTTTGTTAATTTGTTAAAACACTCAAGTGTCACCTTCCTTCTTCCTGTCTTCCTCATTTGATGGAACACACCTAGTAACGAATACATTTGTTCCTTGCCGTTAAAAATGTGTATTCAGCCTAGGGCATACAAAACATATGTTCCGTATTAGTTGTTAGAGGGTTAAAGATGCTGGCTAATTTGGGTTTTCCCAAGACAAAAGCCTAACTGGCAACTTTGTGGCCTCTGGTTTCAAGTCTAAGACAAAAGCCTAACTGGCAACTTTGTGGCCTCTGGTTTCAAGTCTACTTCCTATTTATATCCCATGACACTCAAGTTCTTGAAACTTGTCAAAAAGTCTCCAGCGTTTTGTGATTTTTTTTCTCGTCGGCCAATATCAATTTGTAATGAGCCAAACCTGACTTGAGTAGCAGATCTACAGGCCCATGTCTTGGAGGTATATAGGTATTTGGCTGTTGAGGGCACAGATTAGGAGGTCTCTTGACATTCTGTTGCTAGGTTACTGAACCCTGAATTACTGAACCTTGAACACAGTATTTGTGTTTTCAAATTGTTATTTATGGTCGAAAGCAGCTGCTATTCATATTTTTTGGGGGGAATACAGGGAAATATAAAATAAAACTAAATAGATACAGTGCATCAAAAAGTAATTGTAAGAAAATGTTTATTACAAACCAGGTAAAAGAGATTGATTCCCCCCTCCTCTCCATCCAACATCAGAAGAATTATAGTGTTTGGCCGGGCGTGGTGGCTCATGCCTGTAATCCCAGCACTTTGGGAGGCTGAGGTGGGTGGATCGCCTGAGGTCAGGAGTTCAAGACCAGCCTGGCCAACATGTGAAACCCCGTCTCTACTAAAAATACAAAAAGTAGCTCCGTGTGGTGGCAGGCGCCTGTAATCCCGTTTACTTGGGAGGCTGAGGCAGGAGAATCACTTGAACCTGGGAGGCGGAGGTTGCAGTGAGCCGGATCATGCCATTGCACTCTGGCCTGGGCGACACGAGCAAGACTCTGTCTCAAAAAAAAAAAAAAAAAAAGAGAAGAAGAAGAATTATAGTGTTCGTGTGCAGGCAGTTGTTGGTCAAGCCTTTGTAGAGCTGTGGCGTTAGCTCAGCCATGACCTAGACTCGTAATAAAAGTCAACTGATGCAGTTGTGCATGCTGCAGGCCAATCCTCGTGATCTCAAGGTGGGGCTTGGGATGTCAGTCTAGGGTATATCTTTTTCTTTCTTTGCCTTTTTACTCCTTTTCTACTAAATTTTCTCTTCTATTCATAATTTTTATCATATGGACAAACGTTTCTATTTAAAAATAACCTTTATTCAGAGAATAATTACTACTTTGTGTAATTATACTCTCAACATTTGACCTTTTTATATAGCCTCTAATAATTACAAATTTTCAGCTGCACTTTTGGTAAAAGTTTTTATTTTTTTACTAATTTCCATAGGTTTCTCATCTTACACACTTGCTTTCTAACCAACATGTCAGGTGAGAAATGTTTATTAATCTCCTATTTTGTGCAAAGAATTGGATAGAATCAAAGACATCAAAACCATGACTTGCCTTAAAAGTTTATAAATGACAATGCATACAAGTTAACAATATAGAACAACAGTGAAGATGTTCCAAGGCTGTGTATAGAATTATTTCCTAAAATAGAAGTAAATGCTAATTTCAGAAGGAAGAGGACTCCCTGTGAGCCAGGTTGGACTGAGATGGAAAAATAACTGCAGACAATTATGACATGTAGCAACATGGATAGGTGAAGAATGGCCCACATAGACACATACAGATGACGTTAGAGAAGGGGAAGATCTGAGTGCCTGGAGCAAGATTTCTTAGAGGTAATAAGACTTGTTCTGGACCTTGAAGGTTGGGTAGAATTTGAATAACAGACGGAGATTAATGGGGAGGGCTTTCTATTTAAGGGGAAGACTAAGCAGAGAACAGGAAAGTACATAGTGGGGTTAGTAGCTAGAGACTAGACTGGCTGGAGCAAGATGCCTATAGAAAGCTAGATAGGATTGGAAATATGGATGGAAAGCCTTGAATTCCATGAGAAGGAGTTAAAACTTTCTTTTGGAGGCATTCATTTATTTTTTATTTATTGAGCACATGTTCTGAGCTAAGCCCTGTTAGTAGCTGGTGATATACCACAGGGGACAAGAAACATATGTCTGTGCCTCTCAAGGAGTTTGCATTCCTTACTTATGTACCCAGTAGACAGGTAATTAGGAAGTAAGAATATCCTGCACTATGATGAGGGCTATGAAGGGGTAATTATGGGGTGTGCTGGGACTTTTTGGGAAGAACAGCTTACCTAGACCTTAAGTTATTAAGGCAAAGGTGAAGGAGTGCCTTCTAGGCAGGGCGGTGGTACATGCCACCTGTGGCAGGTGCAGAAGAAAAAGAGTCCCCTGCTCACCATTTTCAAGAGGATTTGTTGAATTTCTGCTCTCTGCCTGACAGGGCACCCGGCATAGCAAGAGAGACAAATACAGGAGATGGTTTCTGCCCTCAAAGCACTTAGTATCTATTTAGAGAGAAATGTTTAAGAAATATGAAATACTTGACTCTCATAGTAAGAGTTTAGGAAAGAGAGCAAATTGAAGGAAGGCATGGAATGGTGTATAGACTTCCTCCTGGGAAAATATAGCTTAAGCAGAAGTGGAGAAGCAGGACTATGAGCAGAAGAATATTGAGGAAGAAGAGTGGTTTTTGAGACCCACCTGATGTGATGAAGAGGTTGCTTAGCTACCTTGGAGCAGTAGGAAGAGGCAACAGCGGGTCAACAGGGCTGGGTCCTGGGGGACCCCTAGTAAGTTATCTAAACTCTGTCTCAGTTCTCTCTCTCTTTCTCTCTCTGTCTCTCTCTCTCTCTTTTAAAGAGAGAAGGGAACTTGCCATGTTGCCCAGGCTGATCAGGAACTCCTGGCCTCAAGTGACCCTCCCACTTCAGCCTCCCAAAGTGTTGGGATTACAGTAGTGAGCCACCATGCCAGCCAGTTTTCTAATTTGTAAAATTAGGAACCTTGACCTCAGTCATGTCTAGCTTGAAAATCCAGGTATATCTTGGACTTTACCCTAAAGGCATTAGTTAATCATGGAGGATTTGGGACCAGAGGAAGGACCCAACAGAATTTGTGCTTTAGGAATGCTAATTTGTCTTTCTCTTAGAAAATTAATGTGATAATTTATTAGAAGTAAAATTTTTTTGATGAAATTTTTAATCATATTCTGATGCATTGAAAAGCCAGTAGGATCATCCTGATTTCCATTGGACATGACTACGTGAGGTTTTTTCTCTTTCAAAAAAGCAGAAAACAAATAAAAATCTGGGCATAGAAAAAACTGATTAATAATAAGTAAGAGGTTTTGGGGCTTGGTCCAGAAAATGATCTACAAATTTAGATTTTAATTTAGATTCTAAAAATTCTTTTAAATTTTCAGAGAGATCTTGGAATTAGAAAATGCATGTCTTTTGTTTTTATCGGCCTATTCCTGGGGTGGTAATGGCAGTGATGTAATAGAGGTGATGGGATATCATCCCAGATTCAGGAAAAATAAGCAGTGTGCCAGCTGTACGTTTGTCATATGCAGGAATGTAACCACCACAGCTGGGCCACCCACTGGAGGGCTCACAGAGACAGACAGCTGGGGCAAAGCCCTCCTTAGAATAGAATGTGATCAGATCCTCAATTTACCCTAATACTGTTATACTGTTTTCTGATAAAAGAGTGTGTCATCAAGTCACGCCTTTAGTGCTCTATTCAGATAAAAACTTCAAATTTTAATGTCTCAGACTAGAAGTGGATGTGATGTTCTGAAGAGTGTTAACACCACGAGGTGCTGGCTGATGCATCTTGACGCTGCACTGCCGTCTCCTGGTGGTCAGCCTCAGGCGTGTTCTTCCTGCCTGTGTTGTCTACTTCTGAGCTTGTCACTATGGTCTCTTTCTCTAAGTACCTTTTTGCTGTAGGAAAGAACACCACGTTCACTAATGATGCTACTTCAAATGGAGATCATTGGCTGATTTAAAATAATTATTTTAGAATAGGCTACAATTTCTGGTAAAGGTTATTTGTGAGGTCCTAATAGCTCATAACCTGTAACCCTATGTGTTATTTAATAGTGTTTCGGTGGCTGAAGAAGGGCATCAAGGTTAAGGAAGAGCATCTTGCCCTCACTTTTATGTTTTGTTATCTCAAACCCCATTAAACATCCTAGAAATGATGGTAGGTATGGTCGAAAGACTCTTCAGTCCAGAGTAACGAGGAAACTCGTCAAGGGCAGTAGAATGCTGGTACATGAGAAGGGAGAGGCCGTCACTCAACTGACTTTGCGTTGCCCTCCTGGGTCTCTTCTCTCAGTTGCCTGCTTTTTGTTTTCCTTTAGTGGATGATTGCACAAAGTGTGTTTTTGGCCAAGTGCTACAAAATCAATGAAGTTCCCAAAAGTCTTGTGCGTTTCTTGAGAGCAATATGAGAACTGAGGTGCCTTTTTCTTAAATGTGGTAGGTTAAAGGGGCATTGATTTGTGCTACCTGAAAATAATATTTATAATTTCAATTTGGCCTTCTAAGGACATCATCCTTAAATAGTTCTTTGTTATGGTAAACTAATCAAAGATTTAAGTTTAAGCAAAAACATACATGCAAACAAAAACCTTTTTTTTTTTTTCAGATGGGCAAGATTAGAGGTACTAGTGAATATCCCTAGATTCTATTTGAAAGTGAGGAAATGGACATTAGAGTCTAGTTGTCTTACTCATTTGGGAATCTCTGGTCCCTAGTGGAATGTTGAGGACTAATCAGGTTCCCCAAAAATGATTGTTGTAATAAATAAATAGCACAATTGGGGGGGCAGATTAGGGCCAATCATACAAGTGCTAACAGCTTTCAGAATTCCATTATACTGGTATGAAACTACATATTACTCCTTTTCTGTCTTTTTAGGGAGTATATACTAAACATAATTTAACATTCTCTATGATGGCCCAGATAAACATTTTAAAATTTAGTTATTGGTGATGAACTGAAGAAGTCATTGTCCATGCAGGTGACCCAGGACATGGGGCTGGGAGGGGTACTCCCTTCCTTAAAAGCCGTCTCATCTCTTCATGAAAAGGAGTTTCTAAGAAAATTCATCCATTCATTCATTTATTGCAGACCTACTATGAGCCTGACGTTGTGCCGGAGGGAATACAGAAAGGAATGATGAGGAGATGGTCATGGCCTTGGAAACCTGCCTGGTGAAGGAGACAGACACATAAAAGTGTAATAGTTGGAAGATGTGAGCTACATGCTCATTGAGGCTATGATGAAGCAGGAGAGAGCTCAATGACCTCGACTTGTCTTTACATAGTCTTTCCCTTTAGAGCCCTTGGATATGGCACACAGAGGCTGGCCTCCCTACCCCAGCACAGCAGAAACCCCTGGCACTGCTCAGGGCTGCCTTTGCAGGTGCTGTACAGGGAGCATGTACTTCTCCTGCTGCAGAACTGCTGTCTCCTGCTTTGTCTGTATCCAGTCTGCGCGTTTATGTTTGGTACAATTCCTGAAAACCACCAAGCTGCCAAATTTACCTCTCATCTGTCTTGACCATCTCTTCTTTCTAGTGTCTCTTGTCCCTGCCCCTCTCATCTTAGAGTTCATCACCATTCCATAACATAATAATGATGACAGTGATGGTAATGACAATAGCTATCTCGTATTGATTGCTTACTATGTGCCAGGTGCTGTCCTAAACACTTTACATAGATCATCTCATCTCATCTGCCCCTCTCAAAATTCATGAGGTCATACATCATTTTATAAACGAGGATCCAAGGCACTGTGAAGTAAGTAATTTGCCCAGAGACACATAAGATCTTTCTTTCCATCAGTCACAAAAATCACAAAATACTGGGTATTCTCTGTTGTAGTTTTCATCTTTAGAGCTTTTATGGTGTGGGTGTGTGTGTGGGTGTGTGTGTGAGAGAGAGAGAGACAGACAGACAAAGAGAGATTGAGAGAGAGAGAGAAAGAGAATGAGACTAAGTCCTTCCCCCCCAAAAGAGGGTTTTATGTTTACTTTTTTTGTTTTCAGGGAACTTCCTAATCTTGAGCTGTTCAGACAGACCTTGACAGTTCCAGAAGGAAGACTTTCAGATAGTCAAGGCGTTCCTCTAGAGATGCTTATTTCCTTGAGCAGCTCTCTGCCTAGCAGGATAGAAGCAGGTTTTCTGAATCATTGGATCATCTCAGACTCTCTTCAGACCTGAAATAATGTGGCCCGAGGCAGAGCACAAGGAGAGAAGGATCTTAGGTCACAGTTTACATCAGTATCTCATGGATAATTTTATTTATTTTATTAAGGAGGGGGAAAAAAGGAGGAAGGAGGTTATTTTGGAAGGGAAGAGGGATATGTATTTAGATTTTAAGGGAAACAGTTTTTCCATTTGTAGGATTCAGATCTTTTCAAAGTATTATAATACTACATTACATTATTAAAATGATTGACAATCCCAAGAATATTAAATATATTTTTACTCAAATATCAAATCAAGCACTCAAAATATGAATAGGCTTTTTTGTTTTGAAAAAAAAGATTCTTGACCGGGCATAGTGGCTCATGCCTGTAATCCCAGCACTTTGGGAGGCTGAGACAGGCAGATCACCTGAGATCAGGAGTTCAAGACTAGCCTGGCCAACATGGTGAAACACCGTCTCTACTGAAAACACAAAAATTATCTGGGTGTGGTGGTACACACCTGTAATCCCAGCTACTCAGGAGGCTGAGGCAGAAGAATTGCTTGAACTCAGGAGGCAGAGGTGCAGTGAGCCAAGATTGTGCCACTGCACTCCAGCCTGGGCAACACAGCAAGACTCCATCCCAAAAACAAAACAAAACAAACAAAAAGGCTGGGCTTGGTGGCTTATGCCTGTAGTCCCAGCCAGCACTTTGGGAGGCTGAGACGGGTGGATCGCTTGAGGTCAAGAGTTCAAAACCAGTGTGGCCAACATGGTGAAACCCTGTCTCTACTAAAAATACAAAAAAAAAAAAAAAAAAAAGAAAAAGAAAAAAAAATCAGCCAGGCATGGTGGCACACGCCTGTAGTCCCAGCTACTCAGGACTGAGGCACGAGAATTGCTTGAACCCAGAAGGCAGAGGTTGCAGTGAGCTGATATCGCACCACTGCACTCCAGCAAGGGTGACAGGGTGAGACTCTGTAATAACAACAAAACAAAACAAAACAAATGAACAAAAAAAACTATTCTCATGTTTGCTTCTAATGATTAGCTTAGAGAATTCATGATCTTTCGTGTGTTTGTTGTATTTCCTTACATCTACCTCAGTAACCAGCTTAAGGCTGAGATACAAGTCATGCTAGCAGTAAACTAAAGGATTGAACTGGATTGAAAATGTGGACTATGCTGGATTTATGTAGAAGTTGAGGCTTTGCAATTCAATGATGAAAACACATGTGCTTTTCAGATGTGTGCATGGGCCAAGGGATCAGTGGCATTAACTCTTTTTCGTCATCTGGCACCATGAAAGTAAACTGCAGGTTTCTGAGAGATTAATCCAGCTACAGTTCTCTGTTGTAGTTTATGGTGTTAGGGAGGATCAGCAGCTCAGACTGATAGGACATCTGTTTCACTATCCTCTCCATCAGCAAATGCTTACGGAGGGTCTGCTAAGAGTTGCACATTTTGCTATATGATCCTGCATCCCTTGGTGCATAAAATAAAGCTAGGGCAAGCACTATTTTAATTAGCTTGAAATATCTTCTGACTCTCATGAGCATCTCTGATCCTTTGTTTCCTTGCAGTGTACATTAGTCTCTGGGATTTTATTTTACTTTATTATGTTTATGATATGTTAGCCCTGGCTGGATGCTGGTCCTCCAAGGGCAGGAATCCTATCTGTTTCTTACACTATGTTTCAACATGTGGAGTGCCTAGGATGTTTTTCTGTGGCTATTCCGGAAGAATCACGACTTATTCTCTTTGATTAAAATAAAATTGTGCCTTTTAGTAATTCATACTTATTCTGCATTCACTTTTGTGTTTTTTTTTTTTAATTTTTAAAAATATCTCCTTTTCCATCTGTTTTCTCTCATTTTCTCTGTCTGTTCGTGGTCGTTGGTAGTCTGAGTGTGCTTGGGTTAGGTCAGCAAAGTTGCCTGCTATAAGGGCCCTCTGAGCAAGCTGATTTTACCCAGTGCTCATGAAAAGCCCCACGTCTGACTAGAAGTGTTGTCCACCTGGCATAACAGAGTACACACAGAATATCACCTTGCATATATAAGTGCTTTTTCAAAGCATTTTCTTATCTACTTAGATTTTCAAAACAGTCCATAAAATAAAAGGGGGAAAACAGGTGCTGCTATTATTAATTTTAAGATACTAACAAGGAAATCACATGGCTTTGTCCTAAGTGACATGGGGAACTAGCAGCACATCTGTCAAGAAATTCTAGTCACAGATGTCTTTCTGTAAAAGCAATGGTGCAGAGGTTCCCCATGACACAAGCTGAAGACCTCTTGCAAATACCTTTGGTATTCTGGGTCTTAGAAGTGGAAGAAGAGGGCCAGGCGTGGTGGCTCACACCTGAAATCCCAGTACTTCAGGAGGCCAAGATGGGAAGATCACTTGAGGTTAGGAGTTTGAGACCAGCCTGGCCAACGTGGCGAAATCTCATCTCTGTTAAAAATACAAAAATGATCCGGGCATGGTGGCATGCACTTGTAATCCCAGCTACTAGGGAGGCTGAGGCAGGAGAATCACTTGAACCTTGAACCCGGGAGGTGGAGGTTGCAGTGAGCTGAGATCACACCACTCACTCCAGCCTGGGCAACAGAGTAAGACTCTTTCTCAAAAACAAAACAAAACAAAACAAAACAAAAAAACAAGAAAGATAACTCAGTGTCCAGGAATATCTGCCATTGCCTTTGACCACTGAGGAGCAAATCTAGAAGCAGCGTAAGTCTTCTGCGTGGGTCCACACAGCTGTGAATGTGTGACTTTAATCAGGAGCTGGTTTTTCCTCTCTTGCCTTCTCAGAAATAGTGTCAGCCATGCATGAGCTCATGTCAACATACACAGGTAACACAGAGGAGTTTTCTGGTGCAGGGGAAAGGTGCAACACTCTTAACTCCTTAGCTGAAGAACAATTATTGCACCAACTTGTTCTAACTAGCTCCCTATAAGAAATACTGTTAAAATTAATTTCATTCATTAAAGGCAAGATAGAGAAGAAGAAATAGGGGAGCTCAGCTGTGTTTATTTTTCCAGCAAATACACAATTGAAATCAACACTATTAGTCCAAAACATCATTGGTAATCATCTTTAGACCTTATAGGGCCTCCTGAAAATTTTGAGGTTTCAGACTTGCAAGTATATCCTGATTGAGTTAGTACCGAAAACAAAGAGTGTAAATAAATAGAATGTAGGTAAGACATGGCTTTTTTTTAAGTGATCATTTCATCCTTCATGTCACTACTTGGACATATGTTGAGGTAGATCATAGAGTCTAAGAAAGAGGCTGAGACACATGAAACCCAGCCGTGGTCCTGAGGCAGGCGTGTGACAGCTGGGACCAGAGCCTGGGCTTCTCATGCCCTCTCCAACACTCTTTCCACTTGCCACCTCTTCTCCTTGGCCCCACACCTTACTACCTGAATCTAGCAGAAATGTGTCCTATTGTATAAACACTTATTGTGGTTACATTTCTGAGAGACAACTCTGTAGAATTACTATATGCGGACATGAGAGTTTTCCCATAAAGAAGGCAGAAGCCAAAATCCTCCTATCTTTGGCGTTAATAGCATATTGTCGATTGTCATGCCATCAGACGAGTGTGAGGTGAGGAATGAATGTGTTCTGTGATGCCAGAGATTGTTGGGTAATAAAAGCCTTGACTTTCCTAGATTATTCTCATGTCAAATGTGACATCTCTTTATGTATTATTTTTAACGTTCACAATGAAATGTGAAATGGTGTTAACAGTAGCCCAAGGATACTAAAGCTTCAAGATTAGAAATCACTTTTAAGTTGCCTTTCTTCTTCCCCCTCGGTGGGCTGCTGTATTAACACTCATTATAGTGAAGCCGAGCAGATGGGCAAACAGACTGATTAGTTATTTATATATATATATATAGAGAGAGAGAGAGAGAGATAGATATTTTTTTCCTTTATGGAGCTTAGATGTTAGCTGTTTCTTCAATAAAAGAAAGGAGTTTTTAGATGTTGCCTTGTCTTGATTTGCCTTTTTAAGCAGAAGAAGAAAGGGGACACTTTGCTCCTGATCTGTTAATAACGTGGCTGTATCCTTTGCTTAACTGCTGACTTCATAGCTCTCTGTGGGCCTGTTGCAATCAGAATTTGATTTCTCTCCAGTCCTCCAAGCCTCATGTTCTTTTTGGCCTAGAATTTCTTTATGGAATGTATCACTTTTAATTCGTATTTTAGAAGAGCCTTTCTTGACAGGGACTTTATCTACAATATTTTTGCCTTTTGTATCCGAAATGAAAAAGTCCATGACTAATTAGTGGAAAGTGAAATTACGCATAATGTTATGTAAGTAGAAATATTTTCCTGTAGCTTTTTTTTTAAAAAAAGTTCAAAATCTCTGATTTTTCTTAAAAACAGATTTTGCTTTTTTATTCCTTCCCAATTTTATCAAAGTAGGATTTTTTGATGAAACTTTGTTTCTAGTTAAAAAAAAACTAAGGTAATGAAAAGAATTATTATAATCTTTCCTTATAAAAGGACAAGGTATTGCATGTGTGTAATATGTGATATGTATTCATACAAAGTAATGGACCTACTTGCGTGGAGAGAACTTCCTGATGTTGTCACATGAAGTGTTCTGGAATAGTAGTTTCCCTTCTGATATCTGAAGCACCTTGAGGTACCGTGTAAGGAGAGGAAAGATAAACATGCACGGTTACACATTTTTACATTTAAAAAAAATTTCAATTGGGCTTACAAATTTGCTGATTATTTTATCAAAAGTGGGAAAAATGTCCTGTAAAGATGGCATTCAATTAGGCTAGCTCATGGTATCATGGATTGCACTTTAATTATATAAGGCAAGATAATGTAGACATACAACCATTTGGGGAGGGGTTTACACAAAGCCATGGGGCAGTTAATTGGACCTCATGTTTTTAGAGGTGCCTGATGATCCTATGACATAGATCATTTAGATTAAAGAAAAATCATCCTCAGTGGGACTTAGTTTTAGAAGATTCCGTCAAACATCAAAGGGATGCTTCGATTTAATTCTCACACTGTGATGTGTGACTTCAGAAATAACATGCTGGTAATAACAGCATGTGACAACAAAAGTCTCAGAGCTGCTCTGGGTCATGGTCTCTGCATGCTTGTTTGCACCATCAGACTTACCTCTCTCTAAGTGCTGTGGTTTCAGGAAGGTAAACAATAGAGCATGTGAGGTTGGGAGAGAAAAGCTGAGCAAAGCTAATGAAAAAATGGAAGCTAAAAAAAAAATGCTGGAGTTTATGTGAAGGATAGCATAAACTGAAGGGAACGTCTTTGGAGCAGATGATTCTAGCAGTCTTTGGGGATATGTATTTGAAGGTCTGCTCAGTGTGAGGTCTCAGCTGGATTGAGATTAAGTAAAAGAATTTTCAGTAGAAATGAAACCTTGACATTGTATCAGGCTATAAAAGAGATACAAATCAGGGGTATTTTAATCCTATTTCTTTAGCTCTGGTCAGGTCTCTAACCTGACATTTCTTGACATGCTCCATTCCAAAGCTGAGTCAAATGCCTGTGATGTGAATGAACTCTCTTGTCATCCTGTATTTAAGCTGCAATAGCTGTACGTCATTGCTGCAAAACTGGTCTTTCTAATTATCTCCTTCTCTGATCATTCTTGTTCTATAGGGATAGAGAAGAAAAACATATATCTTGCCTTGTTTGCCGCTATGTGCACAATACCTACCAAACACGTATCTGTCACTTAGTATTTTAAAATCAAAATCTGTTGATTAAATGAATGAATAATTGGACAAGTGTTTATGTGCAGAATCCAAATGACATAGTAAAAAACTTTCTTCAGTGATCCATGATTAACTTTGTGAATTAGAAATCTTTTGCCCCTCAAATGACTTCATAATTATCACCTTCAAATGAGTAAATTACTAAAATATATTCCTGATGAGGTCCTGAAACTTGAAAGCATCACTCTTAAATTTGAATTACTGCTGTAAAATAATGTAGCACGTATGTTTCAGAAACAAAGTCTATACCTATTTATAATTTGGTGAGAACTCATATTGAGCTATAGTGCTTTAAAATATGTGTAATTAAATTGAAATTTCTTGAGTCATCATTTGAACTGGGTGTAAATCGTGTCTAATCTGCTTGTTAACCTGTCCCTCACCCCAATGCTTGAATAATAGAGACATCCTTTAAAAAAAAAAAGAGCCATTCTTCTGTGTCTTATTTCTGTTAGCCTTCTGCAATGTGTTTGATTTCAAATAATTTCCACCTTTAAAATTCAAATAAAATTTTTTTATGCAAACACAACTTTTAAAACACAGAAGAAACACCACTAACTGCTTTTCGGGAGTAGCAAAGGATAAGTCGTGTCTTCAGTTCTTCCCTTTGCTTCTTGGATAGCATAAGAGGCTATAGATATGAAATTGGAAAAGCGAGAGGACTCTCAAAGAGGATGATCGTTAAGTTGTCTCTTAATTCTCAGTGTACTCTGATTTTGTTAGGATTGCCCCCTGTCTCCTGTTTTTACTTAGTTTATTCTGAAAAGGTGGCAGGGAAGCCACCTAGGTTCCCCCTCTCACTTCGATCTCTCCTGCATATGTGTAAGTGTGAAGTCGTTTTCCCATACTTCCTTTTTGAACAGTAAGGAATCATGTCTGGGAGCCCACACCTGTTACCTTACGTGGTGATGCTGGGGATGAGGAAGCAGGGGGATGGATGCTGCCCCTGAGAAGGTGCTGGCTGGGAATCCAAAACAGCAGCAGTAGCAGCAGCAACACCATAACAGCAAAAGCAGAAGTAGCAACAGCATTGGCCGCAGCAACAAAAGCAGCAACTCGCAGCAGCCTCCGCGTTAGAGAGGGGATTCTTCCCTTCTCCCACCTTTACAGCTGAACCCCTTGTCCTCTCCCTCTTGTCTAATATTTCATTGATGTTTCTTCAAAAACTATGACAGGTTGGCAGAATGGACCTCTCCACAACTAATTTAATATTTTCTCACAGTGTGCTGTAACTTGGATCAGAAAGAGTACCTATGGTCTTATGACATCCTATAGTTTATTCAGTTGGATGAAGGTAGCAAGGCCTTCTGCAGGCCCTTCACGAAGTATCAGCAGTGCAGTCCTCTGCCCTGCCCCCCATCCCCACCTGACCCCTCTGAAATGAACACACGCAAATGTGCCATGCTCTTCCACATTCTAGTGTCTTAGCTCAGTCTGTTCCTTGCAGCTGAATAATGCTACCGTCCTTTCAACCTGGTAAATTTCTACCAAACCTTTGATACCCTACAAAAATACTACTTCCTTCCTCTGCCCAGTCATAATCTAATCTGCTTTTTTGAATTCTGCATTGTCATAGATTCCTGTGAAACTACAATCAGAGCTCGTATTACACTGTATTGCGTGCAATTTTTTAAATGTCAGCATCTCTTCTCCATAAGGCCCCTGAGCTCTATACACAAGTATGAATGGACCATCAAATAGAAATACTGTAGCCTTGAAGACATTACTGCTAAATAATGGAATAGAGTGTGTGTGTGTGTGTGTGTGTGTGTATGTGTGTGTGTGTGTGTGTGTGTGTCTATGTGTATGTGTGTGTGTCCATCCACTGGATTTCATATAGTTTTGAGATGAAGACCTGTTAACATTAAGTTACATCAAGTATGGGGAAGATATAAACATTAGCCATCCGGGAGAAAATCTTCCTGGTTTGTAGAACTTTACCAACCAACTCTACACTTCCTATTAATAATTTAACATAACCACTGGGAGAGAATAGTTTGAAGAATTATATGAGACATGACCAATGTTATAGTCATTGTCAATATTTATGGCAATTTGTATTTGCTTGGCTTAATTTAAGATCACTGCCTTTATATGTAAGTTCATTTATTAGATTGATTATGCTAATTTGAAAAATTCTCTTTGCTGAGATTTTATGGTTTAAATGATTAAATTTCTACATCCAGAGATGTCCTTAGTGCTCTAGCAAGGAGGGTTTAGGAGCTCTAGTCTTCTTGGTAGAGAAAGCTTATAGCTATTGTGTAGTAGCACTATCTGAAACTTGAGAAACTTCCACTGTTCATGGGTGGGGGGCAGTGGGACGTGGGTGCTGATGAAGATTCAAAGAGGCTTGATGCCTTCTTTGTTCTGCCAGGACTCTGAGGAGGTAAGGGCCTGTATTACAGTGGGAGGGATGAAAACAAAGGAATGTGTAGGAGAGATGTTTCAAAGGAGACATTTACAAGACTGGAGTAAGTCATCTATAGGCCCGGAATGGTTGGGTTAGGATGATGAAAGAATAAAACAAAAATGAGCAAGTTGAGCAGAGCAAACACTCAGAATTTGAGCAGCCACCTTGGATGGGGCAGGGAAAGGTAAAGTCACTTAAGTCAATTTGAAGATTATCTCTTTTGCAGTGTATCTGTAAATACTCTTTAAGCCTTTGTGAGAAATCAGTAGAAGCATGAAGTTTATGCCAAAAGCTTGACAACTGCTTTGTTGCTTTTCTTCATATTTTGACATCTTCTGCCCAATCCTTAAAACATTTGGCTAGCTAAGCAGAAAATGGACAGAAGTAAGTTTTAGACCTTACCCCATCTCCTTCCTTTTTCTCCAAAACAGTGTTACCTCAGGTAAAATAAAATACTGAATTATTTACAGCCTTAACCAGAAATGTATAAAGCAGCCCATGTACCAGTCTGAGGACGATGGCGACCTTTTCCTGGCAAAATTTGAGGAGCTGGGAGGGCTGGCCTGCAAGGTAGGATGAGGAAGATGAAGAGCTTTTCCCAGCCTCCCGAACTAGGTGGATCTCAAGAGTGTGCTCTCCTTCCTCGACAGTTTTTGAGATTTCAGACCATTAGTAAACTTACGGGTACTTTAAGAGTATGTGTGGCAACCATTAGTGCCCAAATATGTATTTGAATAAATACATATTTTTGGTATCTCCTCAAAAAGTTCACTCCTCGGCCATGTGTTGCATAGGGACATGCCTTTCCATCTTGCTTTCTGAGTGGGAAATCAAGTGAGAATGGGCCACGCTGCACGTGGTGCTTCTGTGCCCACCACAACACCAGTGCGATGGGTGGGTCTGTGCATGACTTCTAGTGCACTGCAGGGCACAGCACACCAAGATACTGAGGCTTGTGTTTTGCTACAGTCACTGCCCGTTCTAATCTAGCTTTCTTTTCTTGCAGGTGCACACATCTTGACCAACTCAGCAGCAAGGTGGATTTTCTTTGTGTTTAAAGAAAAAAAAAAATGTCCCCGTGTCTGTAGAGATGATTTGCAGTTCAGCCCGGCTGAAGCTGACCGAATGAGACTATGGGCTGTGCCTCCGCCAAGCATGTTGCCACTGTTCAAAATGAAGAGGAAGCCCAGAAAGGGAAAAACTACCAGAATGGAGATGTGTTTGGCGGTGAGTCCTATCAAACTTGACTCTTGACCCATTGATTCTAGGCCTTTCACTTTTTTTTTATTGATACATAACATTTGTACATATTTATGGGGTGCTTGTGATATTTTGTTTCATGCCTAGAATGTGTAATGATCAAGTCAGGGCATTTAGGATATCTATCGCCTCGAACATTTATCGTTTCTATGTGTTGGGAACATTTCAAAACGTATCTTTGAGCTACTTGGAAATATACGGTACATTATTTTTAACTATAGTCACCCTACTCTGTTATGGAACATTAGATCTTATTCCTTCTAAGCCTGTCATTTTTGTGACAGTGAATAATTACAGTGATTATTGGGTTATACCGTCTGAGGTGAAGGGGTGATGAGACCCAGTGGAAATCAATGTGGATCTTTACTTTGGATCATCTACATCATAATTTATACAAAGTGGTCTTTGAGGAGGAACATGGAGGTTTTTTTTTTTTTTTCAGGAGCTAGCATTTAAATCAAGCTTCAGAGAACCAGCAGAATTCAAATTGGTGCATGGGACAGTGGCCATGGGGTGTCCTGGTAGAGGAGAACTGTAGGACTAAAAACAGAAGTCCAAAAGGGGAGTGAGTGAGGGTTTATAAATGAGGGAGTGAGGTGTTTTTTTTAAAGTGTAATGGAGAGTGAATTATACATTTTCAAATTTAAAATAAAAATACAGTGAATCTAATAATCATCTTTTAACCTCTCTCTGTTGACTCAGAATGACTTTAGGATATCTAGTGCAAAGGCCACAAATTGGCAACCCATGGCCACATCTGGTCTGCAAATACATTTTTTTGCCCCCTCCCCAAAGAATTTTAAAATAAGAAGCAAGGCAGCCTTTAAAAATTAGAATATTTCACATAAAACCCCAAATTTCTTCAAAAGAGCTGGCAACAATAGGTCTTCATTCCTTGAGATAACAGTCAGGGGGTGGGGTAGCAATTGCCCCTGCAGCCAGGCTGTGGCCTCCAGTGAGCTACTAATGCTTCCCTGGTGCATGCACACCGAGTTCAGTTTCCTCATTGACATTACCTGGCCACTTACAGGCTTTTATGTTTGCCTGATCTTGAGATTGGCCCTTAGATGATTATTGTGAAGTATGGCTATATAAACAAAATTTCAATTAGTAGCAGGCAGATGAAGCAATTTTTGTGGAATTATTTTAACAATAATACCTACTACTTGACATTTGCATGATGCTTTCATTTATAAAAACACTTCTTCAACTCTTAATCAGTAAGGGACATCATAGAAATATGTTGTAGAACCTCATTGAGATAATGTAAATAACTGTAGCTGCATCATTCAGTCACTGTCAAATAATTCTACTACTTTTAGAATCTCTAGCTTTTGGTTCATTGTAATGATTGTTTTAGTCTCCTGGTGAAGAATTGGGAATGGTACGAAAGAGCTAAGGCTCAGTTAAAAGTGGACCCGTGTGTTTGGGAAGGAAAACTTTGTTTCATTTTGTTCCAAGGAGATGCATTAATTGCCTGGAACAAATTTGCTTCTACTGGTAACTACCTATAGCATTGAGAACTGTGGAGAAGAGTAACATATATGAACATCTTAATAAAACTACAGTCCAGATCTTTGAAACCACAGTTTTTAGGGAAAGAGTTGATTGGAACTAGAGTCATTACTGTCATCCTCAAACGCTTAAAGAGAAAATAATCTAACATCAGGGATTTGTTTAACTTCTACCTGATGTCCTGTATCATTATCATTTTTGTAATAGAGCTACCATTTATGGAGCCACCACCATATGTCAAACATCGTGAGGCATTTACATTCATCTTTATGTTGAATTTTCACAACAATCTTGTGAAATATGTGCTATGCAAATTTTACATACTTGGAAACTGAACACAGAGAGATGGACTTGTCCAAGGTTACCCAGCTACAAATGCTAGAATCCAGATTGCTCAGACTCCAAAGTCCACCTTTCTTTCTCCATGTTGTTTCCTGATGCCCTGCAGCCTCTCATAGGTCTTTTTTTTTTTTTTTTTGATACAGTCTTGCTCTGTGGCCTAGGCTGGAGTGCCAGTGGTGTGACGATCCTCTTGACTCAGCTCCCTGAGTAGCTTTGGGACTACAGGCATGTGCCCTCACATCTGGCTAATTTTTTAATTTTTAATAGAGATAGGGTTTTGCCATGTTTCCCAGGCTGATCTAAAACTCCTGGACTCAAGCAATCTGCCCACCGTGGCCTCCCAAAGGGCGGGGATTACAGGCATGAACCACCGCACCCGGCCCTCATTCTTTAATGCACGAAAGTATTGATTGGTCTGTATCCTATGTATAAGGCCTTTTGCTAAATGCCATGGAGATTACAGAGGTAAAGAATCCATAAACCTTGCCGTCTACGACTTTGTAAGAAGATAAGGAAGTGTTACGAGGCAGAATAAGCCAAATGCCCTAAGAGGAACAGACGTACCTCATGAAAGCAGTCAGGGGATAGATGCTCTGCCTTAAACCGCAGAATCAGAGCAGATTTCTTACAGAGATGACGTCCAAACCTGGCCTTAAAGGACTGAAAGAAACAAAACCCGTCTCAATATAAACTGGAAAAGGAACAGCTAGGTAATGTAAGACTTATTCAAGAATAATAAATATTCTAATTTATGGAACTAGTGAATGGAACATAAACTATAAATGGGACAGAATTGGCTAGAAAACTAAGTTAGGGTTAAATTATGGAGAATTTCAAATACCAAATGACAGTCTTTGAAAAGATAACCTTAGATTGTCAGAGCAAGATTTGGTGATATTCAATATGTTGTGCTTACATTCTGCTTGGCAATGAGACCACTTAACCATCCCTTCACAACTTGTATAGCCAGGAAGACTCTATTCTTCTAAAGCACCATATGTATTTTGCAGATGTTAGCATCTGATAAAGGAGCTTTGTGTTAGTCAACTATTGCTGCATAGACTGTAACAAACTCAGGTTCAGTCACTCACCACTTGCAGAGTCTAATTCACAAGAGCGAGGTCTGGCATAAAGAAAGTGACTTTATTCCACAGCTTAGCTTGGGGGAAGAGGTACAGGCTCCTGCCTTTAAGGGTACTGTTTTGCTTTTGGGGCAGAAAGCATGGACTTTTAAAGGGAGACTTGGCATGAATGGCATTCAGGGGAGGGAGTGAGCAGGTGGGGGTCTGCGTGACTCGCTTTGGTGCTTAATCTACTGGTGGTCGAGCTGGCGTCACCGCAAGCAGAGCTAGGTTGTATAGTGGCCTTTGTCTCAAGATACTCTCCGGGTGAGAGAGCCTTCCATCAGGGACATACTTTAGGTTGCAAATTGACTGTTGTTTCTTAAGGCAATCTCCTTGTGGGAGAGAGTTTCTGCTCTGGAGCTTCAAAGTAAGCACATAGTTAGATAAGCTTCCAGTGTAGTGAGTGTCTGGTGAAGGGAACGTAAAGGTTATGATTGCATTTCTGAAGAGCTAGGTAGGAAATGGGAACAGAGGAAAAGAAGGAAAGAGAAAAGAAGAAATAATTTAAAAAAACTCTCTCTCTTAGAAAAATGGGGATACTTAGTTGTAAGACAACTTGAAGCTCTCAGTCGCATTCCACAGTAACTGTTTCTTTCTTGATTATGAATTGGTGGGTCAGCTGTGGTGACACTTCTCTATGTATCTCTCATCTTTCTCCAGGGACCAGCAAGCCAGTGGGAGCATGATCTCCTTTCACAGAAGGGCGAGCGTGCAAGCGATACGTATGGTGCCTCTTAAGCTTGGACTTAAGAGCTGGCACACTGTCACTCATACCCACATGTCACTAGCCAAAGCAGGTCACACGAGTGAGCCCAAAGTTAGGCAAAAAAGTACACTCTGACCACAGTGCATTTACAGCAAGGGTATAGGTGCAGGGAGGGTCAAGCATTGGGGCTAAAAATCAGTTTACCCCAAGCCCACCTGGTCATTGCTGTCTCTGTGCCTCTATGTAGTTCATGCCATAAAGTGTCAGTTAAGGCCTCTGCTAAATTTTCTTCATCCTCCCAACACCCACATTGAAATTTTATTTACTCCAGCATTCTATCATCTTGTTAATCTCTCTAACATAAATATTAGCAAGTTTGTGGGATTGTGTTAAATAAAGCAGGAATACAATGGGGAGAGAACTTCACCAATCAAGGGAGATACTTTTTCTAGCCCCGTAGGGCTCTGGGGAAGAATTACCAGAATCCAATGTCAAGACAATTCTAGTACCCTAGATATTACTGAATATCACATTTTAAATATGATGAGTTAAGGTCTTGTCTGTGTTTCTTCACTTAAATTAATTCGCAAGGAGAAGAAGTTTTCAAAATCCCGCAATGATCACAGATGGTGGCAGATGAGTGATAGTGATAGGCCCACTTTTTAACCATTTGTAACCCATTGTTTCTGTGGTCTCTTACTGTATAACAAATATCCCAAACATAGTACCTTGAAACATAACCAGCTTATTATTTCTCACGATTCTGTGGGATGGCTGGAGTTCATCTGCTGTTCTCTCCGGGGCTCAGTCATGCAGCTGCATACAGCTGGGATCTCAGCTGAACTCAACTATCCCAGATGGATTTGGGCTTCTGTCCACAAGGCCACCCTTTCCAGCTGGGTAGCCAAACTTTTCAGCCCGGCTTCCAAGAGAAGAAGTGGAAGCTGCCAGGCCTCTTAGGACCTGAGCTTGAAAGTTCAAGAATGCTACCTTTGCTGCCTTCTGTTGATCAAAGCAAGTCATAGACCAGCCTAGAGTTGAGGGAGTAGAGTCTCTCCACCTCTTGAGTATGTGCCCATAGAAAGGGGAGGAATTGTTGGGAGCCATCTTTGGAGACCAACGCCCATTGCAAGAGGAAATTATGATTCCGTGACTGGGATATATTTCAACCTGGACAATTATATTATGCTTTCCAAAACACCCCTCTGTTTTTCACCGAATAAAGTGGCCTTATTTATGCTTTAAAAGCTAAACATTTTAAAATGTTTTAAAATGTTATTACCACATGTTGTTGAAGATGTGACAATGTCTAGGAAGGGTGGCATATTTGGGGATGGCTCCGAAGTATGTGTCTCTGAGTGTGTGTACACACACATTTGATCCTTCTCCTACAGGTGTTAATTTAATTTCAAAGCTTCTGAAGACATGCTCAGGAGCTTTGATACCCAGTGTGTTTATACAAATGGTAATTTCCATTTTTTTGAAGCAGTTTGGGCTCCATGATGTCTTGGTTATTTAGGAGCTCCACCACAACAAATGTGTGTGACAGAATTTCTGTAGCATGTTCCACCATGCAGAATTAAATGCTAAATGGGCATCTTGATTCCTAGATTTCAGAAAATTTAGGAGATCATTGACAAGGAACTTCATCAGTGGTATTTACTTACATATTTTCTTTCACTTTAAGTGTTGAAGCATAAAAAGTTTCAGATCTAAAGTTCTGCCTGACACACTGTGGCCCTTTCAGAAGTCAGATCCACTTCAGAAGGTTTCATCTTCAGATTGGAATTTTCCTTCTCTCAGTTGTCAGGGCAGATGTGAATAGTGGTCAGCAGATCTGCTGAGGTCGGTCAGAGGACAGCTGAGCAGATTGCCAAGACCAGCTTGAAAAAAGTAAGTGACCAACAGGTTCAAGTTATCATGAACTGGTTAAGCAAGTTCTAGAAAGCCAAGTGCTTATTGGATTTCTTTCAACAGTCATTCTCTTAGACAACTAAAGTGGGTGCATAGAACACATTTAGGCCTTATTAGGGAAATTAATACGTCAGGCTTGAGATCATGATCTCTCCTGCAGCCCCGCCCCCAAGTGGGGAGAAACTCTTACAGTTATATTGACTTTCTTTTTTGCGCTTTTTCTGTTTCCACTGTTTCAATAATGTAGTCTTTAAACTTGAGTCACTTTTGGCTTTTGCAGTTAGTTTCCAGATCCTATAAATCTTACCCTCTCCTAGCATTGCTTTTCTTACCACCACTGTAGTTTAGGCTGTGACAGCCCATCACCCCAAGAACTGCAGTGTTCTCAGGAGGAATCTCCTGTTAACCTCCTTTATTGCTTGTTTGTTCCTTTGCTTGTTTTTGGTCTGTTTTTACTTCTTCATTTTTTGGCACCACTATCAGATCAGCTTTTTAAAGTACTCCTCTGTTGGTATTAAATCTTCTCTAGAACTTTCTGTTTGTGCCTAGTTCTTAGCCAATAAATCCCAAATCCTTAGTTAACATCCAAGACACCAGAAGGTGGCTCATATCCACCTTTGCTGCCTTTGTGTGTGTGTGTGTGTGTGTGTGTGTGTGTGTTTTGAGATGGAGTCTCACTCTGTCGCCCAGGCTGGAGTGCAGTGGCGTGATCTCAGCTCACTGCAACCTCCATCTCCCGGCTTCAAGCAATAATTCTCTTGCCTCGGCCTCCCAAGTAGCTGGGATGACAGGCACCCACCACCGCGCCTGGCTAATTTTTATATTTTTTTTTAGTAAAGACAGGGTTTCACCATTTTGGCCAGGCTGGTCTTGAACTCCTAACCTCAGGCAATCCACCCGCCTTGGCTTCCCAAAGTGCTAGGATTACAGGCGCAGCCTTGTTTTATACTCTGTTCCTTCATGATCGCTTTCTTCAGTCAACTGAGCAAGGCAGCCTTGTGAACTTATCCTTCACCTTTGCTGCTCTAGGCCCTCCAGTACATGATGACCTCTGCTTGGCACGGGCCCCTTTTCTCGACTTCATGTCTTTAAATCCTGCTCGTTTTCCAAATGTAAACTTTTATACAGAGCTTCCTCTAATACCTTCAGAAGGTATCTCTTTCCTGCCATCCCAGAATACTTTTTATTTATTTGATTTATTTGTTTATATGTCTAATCTCTCTTATGAGCTGGTTAGCTCCCCGAAGGCAGGAACTGCATGGTCTTGAGAGGACAGAGGGCTCCCAGATGGCCAAGGAGCTGGAGGCAGAGAGATTGTTCAGGAATCAGGTTGGGCCCTGACTGAACCAGCCCTCCCATATAACTAAGGTGGCCCGCACTGCTGCCGAGTTTGGTTTCAGCCTGATGTTTATAAATATCCCTTTAAATGGAGGCGCTTAGATTATTGCAGTAAATTCTTCTGGAATGATGGTGTGAGACTGAGCAACAGTAAAGCGAGCAAGAATTTGGCTGCTTTCTTTTCACTTGGACTTTGTATTGCTATGTGGCTTCAGTTAAGTTCTGATCCTTCGGTATACCTAAATGAGAGCATATAACAGGTGTATGTGGCTGTGTGTGTGTGTGTGTGTGTGTGTGTGATGGTGTGATACCAATCTATTACTCATCTAAAATGCTGTGAGACCTATTTCACAAGGTTATGGTGAAAATTAAATGAGAAAATACATCAGATTTATTCAGAAATTAAAAGCACTTGGAGGCAAAGTCATAATTCACTGTTTATGTCTCATAATTTTTGATTGCATTCAGTGAGGATGGATTAAAGATACCTGTGTTTGTGGACAGTAACAGAGAATAGTGTTTGTCAGTGCAGTCCAGCACAGTACCCATGAGCCACATGTGGCTATTGAGCATGAGAAACATGACTAGTCCTAATTGAGATGTGCTATCAGTGTAAAATGCGCTTTTAAGTTTCATATTAAATGAATATTTAATATGGAAAAAGAATATAAAATAGCTCATTAATAATTATTGATTACATGTTAAATGATATATTTTAGATCTATCAGGTTAAATAAAATATATGAAGATGAATTTCACCTGCTGCTTTTTATCTAATGTGGCTACCAGAAACATTAAAAGTACACACATAACTCACATATTTCTATTGCACGGTGCTGATTTATGTGACTGAGAGGTAGCAGTGGTAGTGTGAGAATTTCCTTCTCTTTCAAGTTTTAGTTCTTATTGGATCTAAGAGAAAAGGAGTTTGATGGAGGCAGTGGCCCTCATTTTCTGCTTGGAATCTCTATGCGTTAAGTGAGCACTAGGTGTGTACAATATGTTAGTTTTATTTCCTTTTAGGTGGTTCCTGGGCCATGCCGATGGTGCTCACTTCAGTAGGAAAAATGAAACATGCGTGTATGTGAGCATGGAATGGAGTAGTTGTGAATTCTGTCTTACCAGCTGGGGTTTGATTCCGGCGTCACCACTGCCTGTGCTGTCTTGGATAGATAACTTAGCTGTATTTGTTTCCAGATCTATAATATGGAGGTAATGATGGTATCCACCACTTGGAGTTCTGAGGAGGAGCACATAGTTAATAAGGAGAGTGTCCAGAACAAGGCCAGTGCACAATTAGCATGGAAGCACTTGTTATAAATAGTAGATGGGCCTGAGTAGACTGGCCCCACCTCTTCACTGTCCTCCCCTCGGCCAGCACAAAATAGATACCATGCTAGATGCTGCCTTGATGCCAAGTTTGGTCTAGCTGAGGTAAAGCCAGCAAAAATTTCTACTTGGAAACGTTTTCTATGACAGAAAGTTAAGAAATGCTCTATACTTTCTATATTAAAAAAATATCCAAGTGCTACTTTTCCTTCCCTTGCCAGCTGGTATCATGAGCCTGTTCTTTTAAAGTTAGAGAGATAAGTGGAAAATAAGACCATTTGTCACTCCCTGCTGCCAGGCAGCTGGGTTGCAAGATGAGGGAGCACCTGAGTTTTCAGAGACCATTGGCAGGGACACGCTGGCAGGGCCCTCCGAGTCCCTTTGGTTTTCTCAATTACTCCTTTGCCCCTTCAAGTGCGTGTATTGTCTGTAGCAGTGAAGACCTGCTGGGTGCTTCCTGGCCCTCTGGCACCATTCAGTGAAAGGTGAGAGGACTGGAGCTGCAGGCAAGGCCTGCTTGGGGATGAGGGAAGTTCTCAAAACATGCCTTAGTGACAAGAGAGGAAGTCGAAGGTTTCTTTACCTGTTTCACTTCCCCTTGGAGTTATTTTCTCCTAAGTGACACTACAGAATTCAGACATTCAAAACAATGGCTTCTTCCTGGACTCCTGGCTGGTGTGACTGAAGGGACCTGCCTTGCTATGAGCACCTCTCCAGGCAGCCCCTACCTGGCCCCTGGGCCTCATTAGGCCCTGGCTCTCCTCCGTAGAGACTAGTACAGCTCCTGCCTTCTGCACCTGGAACTTTACATATGACTGGTTATTTTGCCCATGAACCGTTACAACTTGGATTTGTGCTTTACAGTGTATGAGGCTTTTTCAAACGTAATTATTATCATGATTATCCCTACTTGATAGAAGGGGAAACTGAAGTTAAGAACTACCCCTGTTCACTTAAGAAGTGGGACAGTGGCTACAATGGCAGATGCTGACTCGACTAAGGGAGATTCCTCCTTGGGAATAAGACATTGACATTAAGTCCAAACCAACCTTTGCTCAGAAGTCTTTGAGAAGTCATTGTTAACTGGCCGCTTGAGGTCAGACTCAGTTTTTAAATGAGGATGTCTGGAGATTCTAATATGGTCATTAGGGCTATTTTCCGTGGAACTGAAATACAATGTTATGGTAAGCACACAGACCGAAAATCTGGCAGATTGGTTTCAGATCCTGGCTCGGCTACTCACTGACATGTAGTCTTGGCAAATTGCTGAGGCTCTTTTTGCCTGGGTTTTCCCATCTGTGTAGTGTGGGGAGTAAAACTAGTACTTGCCTGCCTTCATAGGGCTGTTGTGAGACTAAAATGTATTAATATTTGTAAATCTTAGCATAGTACTTGGCACATGATAAGCACTGAGTTAGTATGCTCATCATCATATTAGCAGCCTGAAGTTGCACAGACCTCTGCCCTATGCAGTTTGCATTTCTGAAAATGGTTGCTTGGTTTCCCCTGATTACGCGGGAGGAGAATGCGTCATCAGTTTATTTGTAGATGTATAATTCTCTAAACTTAAAAGATGATCAATTATCCATGTAATACTTTTTCTTTTAGAGTTTAAAGTATGTTGTGTGTTCCTATGGTTTGTTCTTTCTCTGTTTTGACCTAGATCAGTTTCTATGCTGTGTAAGATGTATACGTGAATATTTGTCTTTTAAATGAAAAGACCAAAGGACATGATTCAGGAATGATGAATATAATATTATGCCTCATTTCTTTTAAAGTGTAGTTTAAAAGAAATCCCACCATAGAGGTTAACAAATACATTTTTCGCTTATCAACCATAAATCTATACTTGAGTGTGTGTGTCTTGTTTATCCTGCAGAGTGAGATGTTGGTAGAAGTAAGGAGTAAAGCACCATGAGAGGACTAGACGCAGCAGACACAGATGATGCCCCAGCAATTGTAATGGGATAAACGCATCCATAAGCAGCTGAAATAAAAAGATATACCAATTAATTGGGTACCATTTCAATTCACATTTTATTCTTTGAAGATATTCTGTTATTTGTGATTATAATATTAAAAATGAAATCCCCCAATTTATCTCTTCATATTAGAATTTTTCAGATTAATCTAAAAATTTAACTGTCAAGTAAGAAACTGTAGGCTGGGCGCAGTGGCTCACGCCTATAATCCCAGCACTTCGGGAGGCTGAGGCGAGCAGGTTGCCTGAGCTCAGGAGTTCGCAACCAGCCTGGGCAACACGGTGAAATCCCGTCTCTACTAAAATACAAAAAATTAGCTGGATGTGGCAGCGTGCGCCTGTAGTCCCAGCTACTTGGGAGGCTGAGGCAGGAGAATTGCTTGAACCCCGGAGGCGGAGGTTGCAGTGAGCCAAGATCGTGCCACTGCACTCCAGCCTGGGCGACAGAGTGAGACTCTGTCTCAAGAAAAAAAAAAAAAAAAGAAAGAAACTAAAAGTACTACAAAAGATCAAAAACTACAAGTGAGTATTTTTATAATCTTAGGTTGCAAAATGTCTTTCTCATAATGCTACAAAACCCAATACCAAAAGAAAAAGTTTGTGATAAACTGTGATTATACAAAATCTAAAATTTTGCATAGCAAAAAATAAACCACCATAAACTAAGTCAAAAGACAAACGTCAAACTGTGAATAATATTTGCAATACAACTAAAGTTAATATGACTAATAGAAAAAGACCCTTCAAAATCTGTAAGGAAAGAACTAACATACCAATTGAAAAATGGACAAAGTTCATGACCAGACAATTTAAAAGAGAAAAAATATAAAGGGACAAAAAAGTACAGAAAGATATTCTACTTCTCAGTAATAAAATAAACCACAAAAACAAACCAGCAAAAAAACCCAAAGCAAAACAAAACATTTTTTACCCTTCAGATTGGGCAGGAACAGGTGGCATCTGTCTCATGCTATAATGGGGAATGTCAACGCAGAACAATTTTTCTGGGGCACAAAATAGTAACATATTTCAAAAATGTAAATGAGCATGCCCTTTGCCCTAGGAGACCCACTGCTAGGAATTTATCTTAGGAACATAATTGGACAAGTGTGCAAACCTGTATGTTCAAGGGTCTTTCTCACTGATGAAACATGCATGGAATAGAGCTATTAGAGATCAAGGTATTCTATACTTACTGATATGGCAAAAGGTTTGCGACAGATTATTAAGTGAAAGGAGTAAAGGAATTTTATGCAGCATATGTTGTTTGTAAATTTTACTTGTTTAAAATATATGTGAAATTCTATGTGAGTGCATAAAAGAAGTGTTTGAAAGGCCATTCACCAAAACTTTTATGATGGCAGTCTCTTTATTGTGAAGTTTGAGGTGATTCTTAATTTCTTCTTTGTATTTTTCTGTGTGTCTTCAATCTTTTATGATTAATATTTATCATTCACTACAACTGTTTATTTTGATAAATATAATTCAAATGTTTCTATCTCCAGAAGGCCTTTAGTTGTGTTTTCAGGGCAATGGTGAAATCTATCCCAGAGGAGAAAGCACTGTCTATCACTGGAAATAGCCCCAGAGAAACAGGGATCCGACTGATAGAAATGTTAGCCCAGGCATACAGATGGAATGTGATGACTGGCACTTGGTTTCACTTAAAACCTAGCATTTCACTTCATCCTAAGAAGCACTTGTTGACTACCTTGCGTGAATTAGGTGCTGTGCTAGGCACTGAGGCTGTAAAGACGGGTTAAACCTGGTCCCTGCCTTTAAGGAACTGGTAGAGATGCAATAGATGGACATCTTGACAGAAAATGTCAGTACCATAGGATGATAAGGCAGAAGGTCTCCTTTTCCGAGGAGTAGGGGAAGACTTGTAAAGAGGATGATTAAAGCCTCAGCTGAGTCTTAAAATATGAATACCAGCCAAAGGAACTAAGTGAGACAGAGCAGGAGGTTTAGGCTGAGAGTCAGTGAGAACAAAGGCTTAGAGGTACACCGCACATACAATATAGCAGGGGAGACTGGGCAGCTTTAACCAACCGGTGGAGACATAACTTGAGAGAATCTCACATCAACGGCAGGAGTCTTAAGTATATGAAAATTTTACTCTGGATTTTTTTTCAAGACACTTAAAAGCTCACATAGACAATATAAGAATCATGTTAGGGATTGGAAGTTAGCTGAAGATTTAGAAAACAGAAAATTTCATGCTAATTCCTTAAGCTGTCTAAGTGGTCAGCCTCACCTCAGGTTAGATTATTATGAACCCTGAGTAATAATGCCAGAACACAGCCTTGTGTAGATGAGACCGTTTACCAGGAAAGGTTAGTAATGATTATCTCTGGGTGGTGCTGATTACTAGTTAGTTTTTGTACTTCTTTTATATTTTCCAAATATTCTACATCCCTTTTTCTAAAGAAGTTTTTTTTTTAAATAAAGTATTTTATAACTATGTAGGTGGTGACGTTGAGAAAGAACTTGTGGAGCAAAGTATAGTGGCTAATCATACTAATTTAGGAACCAAACTGATAGGTTCCTCATTTGTAAAATTGGAACTTACCTCATAAGATGCTATGAGGATTAAATGAATTAATAAGTAATAAAACACTTAAAATAGTGCCTGGCACACAAAAAGTGCTATATAAATAATCAGTGAACTTTATTTAGAAAGTTCTCTGGATTATTCTCTCATAAACAGCACATTTTCATCTTTATGACAGTAAAGTTTAGCACAGTGCTTTTTTCATAAGAAGAATAAAAACTTCATTCAGAAAAAGGAAAACTTTTTCCTTAAAGTTCATTTACCTGCAGATATCATTAGTGTGTGTAGTACTTTCCTTCTTTTTTTTTTTTTTTGAAACAGGTTCTCTCTCACTCTGGTTGCCCAGCCTGGAGTGCAATGGCACGATCCCAACTCATTGTAGCCTCAACCTCCCAAGCTCAGGTGATTCTCCCACCTCAGCCTCCTAAATAGCTGGGACTACAGGTGCACGCCACCATGCCCAGCTAATTTTTTGTATTTTTAGTAGAAACAGATTTTCACCATATTGCCCAGGCTGTTCTCGAACTCCTGAGCTCAAGCAATCTGCCCACCTTGGCCTCCCAAAGTGCTGGGATTACAGGCATGAGCCACTGTGCCCCGCCCTTTTCCTTTGTCTTTAGCGGTAACCGTTATGGTTACTTATAGCAAAGTTCTGGGCCACAGGCTATGAATCATCAATGATGGTGACCTTCAGGGCTTTGCTAACTCACATGACACTGGTTAAGTGGTTTGGTTTCATTTTGCCTGTTTTCAGCCCTGCACCCAAGAGGTTGCTTAAGCTATGAGAACAAAAGTAAAGATAGGAAATAACTATGATATAATTCCATATCTCAAGTTTATTTTTAGCTAACGGGCCTTGTCTTGCTCTTCATTCTGAGGCGTAAAGTCTCTTGGGAAGAGAAGAAATCAGAAGCATGATGTAGAGCTTGACAAATGACTAATTTGAAATGGAGCCATCTTCATTCTTTGTAACTTTAATCTTGATTTCTCAGTTTTTCTCAAATTTTCTACTGTAAGCAAACCTTAACAGAAATAACTCCTCTGAGAGATCACAGTGAGCTATGTACTGTGTACGGTTTTATTAGAACAAGCACACAAACAAAAACAAGTGGCTGTAAAGCCCAGTGAGCCCAGTTTATAGAGAAGCCATTGACTTGCCTGCAGAACCGGGTTACATTTGGATTCTGCCACAGAGTAACCGTGCTACAGGGTGACCTCTGTGGGCTCTGGTTTCTGCGTCTTGGGAGTGAGTGTGTGGAGCTGTGTGATTGCTATGGGAGTGTTGAGTGCTAATGTTCAAAGGTTCTATTTACCTGCTTCCCACACTATGGACAATTCACTCAACTGTGTGGTGTCAGTTTCTTTCCTGCAGTGGAACCACTGGCAAGATTATGTATGATTATTGCTTTGTTGATTGCTCTCAGAAAAAAATGGTGGTGGTGATAGGGTTCAGCTATTAAAAGCTTGATGGTCCAGAGTTGACCAAAGTGTTAATTGCATTGTGATATTTTTTCAATGAAAAATTAGAAAGAAGTATCACCAATATCTTCTGTAGCTTCATAACATTACCATGAGCCTGAAGGTGAGAAAGCGTGAAGTGTGTGGAGTTGTATCTCTGCTTCCACCTTGGCTGGCTGGTTTGTAAATTTATCTTTCATCCAGTGATGCTTGAATTAGTGGTGTGCAGCTGCTGCTGGTCAGTGAAGGATTCCATTTGTTGGCTTTCTGTTTAAAGGTTTGTGGTAGAAGTCAGGGTAGGGTAGATTTGTCCTGTTATTTGAAAGGGATAATGAAATGTCTAATAGAAGACAGTTATAAACAAAATCTAAGCCCAAAGGAGAACATTTAATTTCCCAGGTTGCTGATTTTCTCAAGAGCTACTGTACTAGGATCTGATCACTCTGAGAGTGTGGTTTTGTTTATTAACTTATATAGCTGTACTCTGTTGGTCCAGCCAGACTATAATAGGGCAAGAGGAAGTAAAAATTTACAGAAAGCCAGATTCTAAAGTATAATAAAGCAATAATATTTCTGTGGCTATAATACTAAGTATATATAAAATTCTCTAAAATATAACTCACAACACATGTTTAAACTATGAATAAAAATGGTCTTTGACAGTTTTTTAAAGGTTACATAATTAAAGTTTCTTGGATGGAATGGCCATAGCTGGGGAAGATGCCTGCTGGAGAGGACACAGGCCATGAGGAATACAATGTTTATAGTCAGCTTTCTTCATAGTAATAATCCGTGCTAGAAGCTATAATATAAATGGACATTTACATTTTATCTAAAAATAATTTTAAAAGTTTATGTGCATGGCTATAAGCATTGAAGGTAAAAGAGTAAGGGTGAAGTGAAAAATCATGATGTTAAAATAGCATGTCTTTGAAGCTAATTAATTCCTTCAAATTGCAAAACAGTCACACGAGTACAAATCTTTATTTAGACTACGTTTGATTTTCATTTTGAAAACTATATTCAAGACAAGCTAAATTACATTTAAATTCCCTTCCAGCTATAGATATGCATGCCTCACTGTATAAATGTCACTGTTGATTTTGATCTATAACCAAAGAAGAAATTGTAAAATTATGTATGAAATAGGATTTTATTTTTAATGTGGCACCAAGTATTTTTGCATTTATTGTGTCGGCTGTTTAACACAATATTTTTTCATTAATCTTTTAGTCTTCATTGCCTTCTGTCACTCAAGAGATGTCTTTTTATCTGAAAGTGTTTATAAGATCTTGAGTTTGGAGTGTAGCTTTCCTCCTTTGTTTCTTGCCTTGTTTCCCATGATGCAATTGTTAAACGGCCAGCATGTTAAAATGAAAGACAATGTGCTTTTAGCTCTGATGGAACTCTGAAAATTGAAGTTATTCATTCAAGAACTATTTGTTGAGCAAATACTACAAACTGAATTTTACTAAGGGATATAACATGTAATATGATAATGATTGCCCTCATTTGGCTCACATTCTAGCAGGTAATAAAGGTAATAAAAAGAGACAAACATATACTGTCAGGGAAAAATGTCACGAGAATACAAAAGGGGATGGAGAGTTGACAGGATGGCTATTTCAGAGTCATCTGTCAGAAAAGGTCTATCTGAGGAACTGACCTTTGAGCAAACCATGAGAATACCTGGGAACAGAATGTTTCAGGCAGAGGAACAACAGAGCCAAATTTCTGAGAGGGAGCTAGCTCGCTAGTGGATTCCAGGAAGAAGCCTGATGCCCTTGTGCCAGCAGGGTGATGGGTGACAAACTCACAGAGACAGTCCAGGGCCAGACCGTACTGCTCTGTACACTGGCTTCCATTCTAAATGTAATAGAAGTCAGGAGAGCGTTTCGAGTGCAGGGGAGTGATGAGGTCTGACTTTGATTTTTTAATTTAAAGGATTATTTTGACTGCTACATAGGGGAATAGACTATAGGAAGAGAGTGAAGCAGTTGACCAGTTAGAGTCTTGCTCAGTAGTCCTAGCAAGAGATGGTGGTGGTCTGGATTAGGGAGGTATGAATGGAGATAATGAGATATGGGCGGGCTTGGGATATTGGGGAATGATTAAATATGAGCTTCATTAGAGCATATAGTATCTGTGGTTTTCTCTGTTAAGGGCAGCAGTGGGAGGTGGAATTTTGTACCATTACAAGCTCCTCTTTAGTGGTGGCTTGCAGGAGGCTGAGTTTTTATGTTTCAGAGCAATGACCATGGTCTGAGGCTTAGCAACATGGAATGAAAAATGAAATTTGAAAATTGTGAAAGCAAAGATTTTCAAGATGGGGCTGTAAGGATTAATAGGGTCAAAATTCTACATTAATGTTTTTTGCTTTTGCTTTTTTTTTTTTTACCTTCTTGAGGCAAATTTGTTTGATGCTAGCTGGGATAAAAAGAGTAGGATTAACAGTTACGTTCCTACTTCAGTTTCCAGGGCTCAGCTGTACTCAGGCACAGGGCATGACCCAGGTGAGGAGAAGTGCTGCAACTCTCTAGAACCTCCTGGGACTGTGGTTCGTCTGCTCAGCATGTCATCGTTACACAGTGACATCTCATTTCATTCAACCTGAGAGTGAAGGGGTTTCAGACATGGCTTGCTTGTTCATTTTTAGCAAGTTTCTTAAGGGCCAGGGTGCCTGAAGAGGCAAGTTTCTACTCTCGCCTCCCTTCCTGTAACAGCCACCTCCCTTTCACCTGGCTCTTCCCTTCCCCCTGCAACATAGACTCTCATCCCTACACTCTTTTGTTCCTCATGGAACTCTGAGCTCCAGTTTCTGATCTCCATGAGCTGCTCTGAGCTTTGATCCCTGTTCCCATCCTCTTCACTTGTACCCACCATCCCAGTTCAGTTTATCTTTCTTTTTACGTCTTCCCAGAATAGGAGCAGTGCTCTATGAGAAGAGAGAACCAATACACAAATGAAGCATAGATCTCTGTGGAGGTCCAACCAAGCCCCCAGATAATTTCCCATTGTGAATTTCCTTTCCACTTTGCATTGTTACCTTTTAAAGAAAAAATTAATGTCAATACACTTACTCATCTTCCGTCCGTCCCCCTACTACCAGCATCACTGTCAAATAGCATCAGTATTCTCTGTAAAAGACACTGTTTTTGTTTATTACAAGGTATGGTGGGCCGGGTGTGGTGGCTCATGCCTGTAATTCCAGCACTTTGGGAGGCCAAGGCGGGTGGATCACGAGGTCAGGAGTTCAAGACCAGCCTGGCCAAGATGGTGAAATCCCATCTCTACTAAAAATACAAAAATTAGCCTGGCATGGGGGCAGGTGACTGTAATCCCAGCTACTCGGGAGGCTGAGGCAGAGAATTGCTTGAACCCGGGAGGCAGAGGTTGCAGTGAGCCAAGATCATGCCACTGCACTCCAGCCTGGGTGACAGAGTGAGACTCCGTCTCAAAAAAAAAAAAAAAAAAAGGTATGGTGAATGTGTAAGCTTTCTGTTAGGTACACTCACTTTTTTGTAGAAAGTTGGCTTTTGGAGGGTTTCTTTGCTTCTGCAGATTGTAGGGAGAAGTTGACAGAAGATGAATCCTGGAAGATGAGATGTTAAAGGAGTGGCCCACTGGAAGGGGTGGAAAAGGGGGCAGGTAACCGGTTATTTACATTGGGTTTGGTAAGCCAAGGCCAGGTCTACCCATAGAGCATCCTGAAGGAGACACAAACAGATAATTTCTGGGCTCTCCTCAGTTAAAAGGAGACTGAAGTCTTAGTGCAGGAAGGAGTTCAAGGCCTAAAACCCAGACCTTACAGTGGGTAATGTGGCTTGCTTTGTGGGGAACAGTTGCCTCAAGTGGTGATATCAGCTGTTTCTGGAAACTGACATAGTGAGAGTATAAAAGACAGTAAACCTGCAATTCTTGCCCTACTGCTTTGGCAAATATTTCATTGTTTATGTGCTGCCAAGACCCCCGGATTTCGGGCACACCTCTGTCAGATCCAGTGGGAGCGGTGGAGAGTCACATTCACCCACTGGCTTGATCAGGTGAAAAGGTCTCTTTGCACCTTGTATGTGCTGCTTCAGTTGCAAACCAAATAAGAGGAATATTGGACCACGTCCAGGTCATACATTATACTTGAAAATTATTGAATTCTGGAATTTTACCTAACTCAGGCCTTCAAACACAAGCAGCATCTAAGAAGGGCAGCTCTCCGCTTGAAAGAACACAGTAGAGAAGATGTGCTAAGGTGCTGTGGCTGTTCTGCACCCTGTATGAGCTATCCGCCCCAGTTTACCTTTGGGTGGTTTATACAGAATTATGTAGGCCTTTCATACTTTGCTGTAGGTTAAAAATGTCTAACTTAAAAATCATTAAAAGTTCTAGAAATTACTGCAGTTCTTTTTTTCTCTTGCACATCTTTTTTGAGAAAGCAGAATATAACATTACCTTTAAGAACATTCAAGGTGTCTTACTCTCTGTTTAAATAGGTTACAAATAGATGGAGCGTGAGGGTCCGTGAGGACCACCTCTGCATCAGCTCTGTGTCCTCAGGCTCTCAGTACAGAGCCTACCTTGCTTTGGTTGATTTTAATTTAATCGAACCGCTCTGAAACCTTCATGAATGAATCCTCATACCCTCTCCTCAAAAGATAAATATTCAGAACAGCTACCATCTTTTACAAACAAACTGAGCAGAATGTGTTGCTAAAATAGGCTTGTTCAAGCTTCCCAGGTTGTGGAAGTTAGTGTGTTCATATTTACCGTGCTGCCCACCATTAAGCTATCATGGAGCATGCATTTTCCCCACTCACCCAGATATTATTCCTAAAGAGCTGTTCTTTGTTGCTGTCAGAATACACTTTAGTCTCTGAGGGGAAAATAAGTTGGTGATTCGTATCAACTGGAAATGATCTTTTGTTTTATGTGAATGAAGCTCTTGTGAGAAAAGGTACAGACGGTCAGAAGGAAAGAAGGAGAGGGATTGCCTGCTGCCTCCCCGCGTGCACACGTGTGAGTGGGTGCTCCCACCAGCTTTCAGGAGGCTTTCTTCACGAATATGAGCACTGATTTGGGGAGATCTGCAGTGGAAAGTCAAGTCATGAATATTTTTTATAAAGAGAGAAATGATGTAATTTTATCACAGAAGATATTTCAGATGTATTTTTCCATTTTAAAAATTCATTGGCAGTGCTCATACGAGAGAATTACTTGAGCTGAAAATGACTCTGTCCAGTTTCTTCCTATTTCGTTAATGATTTTGCAGCCACTGAATTCTTTCTAAATGTTGTATAACCCAGATAAAGTCAGGCCTCCTGGAAGCCAGCTTCAGCCCAGAGACATATGAAAAGAAGCACCAAATATCACTGAAAACCAATTTAAATTTATACTGAATAATCTCATTCATAAACCACAGCACAACATTCTGAAGCCTACCCCTCCAAGAATCTATAGCTTTCTGCCACTCTGATGACTTTTCATCTGTCTCTCTTCTACCTCAAAAATCTCTCATCTCTCTCATTTTCTGCAAAACTTTCCCTCCTGCTCAGCCTACTCTGGGCTTTCTGTGCCTCGCTGTATCTATTCTATGCCTCTCATTAGCTTTGCTCTTTCAGGTGTCAATCCAGACCGCCACAATTCTCCCACTAACCTCCTCACCCCTTCCCCAATCTGCATCACAAAAGCACACTAGCCCATCTGGCCAAACGTAGCTCTCCTCTGCCAGGTGGCTTGGGGGTGGCGGCCTGAGATGCTCAAAGGCTAATGCTTTTTTCTGTGATGGTTATTATCTGAGAATTTTTCATTCACCGAAATTCACTTAAGACAGAATCCAATTAAAGGAATTAAGTCAGATGCACATAAAGATCATTAAGATATATTTCCTCCTTAAGACATGCATCCATGTGTGTATGTCTATGCATTCTCCCTCTCTCTGTCACCTTTGGCCAAATTGTTAAATGTTCAGAAGACAGTCACACAAATGAAGAAGAGTTTTTGGAATGGTCATAGAATTTCCTAACCCTAACAGCCATCCTGCAAATCCATGACTGTCAGTCTCAATGGCAGTGAAGAAGTAACTACAGATGAGTCAGCAGAAATTTATTCCCAGCCCTGGAAAAACAACTTATGTTTTAGGTCCTCCTGATGACGGAGTTTCATTGATTTCATATACAAAGGAGGGCATGTAAGATATTATATTAGTATCTTTTCATATTTGCTGTTACTGCAATATAGTTTACCCTGAAAAAGAACATCACTGTTTGTGGAAATGATACATTTTGTGAAGTGCTGTAGTCCTGCAGGTTTTATAATTGATATCAGTATACAAAGAGAACTTTTCATTTTATCAGAAATTTACTTCACTACCCATTTGTGGGAAACACTAATAAGAGCATGGGCTCTGAATCAGACCACTGGGTTCAAGGCCTGGCCCAGTCCCACCACTCTGTAGATGTACAGCTAGATAACTGTGCCTTAGTTCCTTTTCTTTATGATGGAGGCATTAATGGTTCCACTTCATAAAGCTGTTGTCAGCATTAAATGGATTATATGTGAAACTTTCAGAACTAGATCCAGAACACTGAAAGGGCTCTGTAAATGGTAGCTCTCATTTCTCCTCCTCCTCCTCCTCTTCTGCCTCCTCCCCTTCTTCCTCCTCCCCCCTTCTTCCTCCTCCCCTTCCTCCTTCTCTTCCTCTTTCTGCTCCTGTTCACTTTAGTGAAGGAAGAGATCCTTGATTTTATTGCTTGGCCTTAATGCTAGGAATATATGTCTAAGTTCTAGTAGAATATCAGCAGGCCTTAAAATGAAGTTACTTTAAGACAAGTTTTAAAGACATTGCATTAATTACCATATACTGGAGAAAAACTTCAGTTTTCTCCTTTTAGATGCAGTGGTGGTCAAATCATCATTTTAACGCAAGATTTCATAGCATTTCCTTTGGATATCACATGAATTCCTAACTTAAGTAGCACAGGGCTGGTATTCTCCCACTGATAAAGGCCCCAGAGACGTGACAAGAGAGGATATGGTAGTTTTTCTGATGTTATCCATGAAGGCTAGATGTACTTCTAACTTTTGCTCATCTCTCTGTGATTTACAAAGGATTATGATTTGGAAATGTGTCCACATTCTTTGTGATATACTTTATTCCTACATCATCTCCTGAAAAAATTACTTCTTGTGCTTTGTGGTAGGAAAAAAAAACTGACTTGGTAGTTAAGAGCCTGTCTCTAGACTCAGACCAACCTGGATTTGAGCCCAGCACTACCCTGTGACTAACCAACCAAAGACAAATCTCTCCGCAACTGTAAAAGAGAGTCATGATACTGGCCTCGTAGGGTAGACATGAGGATTAAGTCAAAGCAGGGGAGAGGATAGCTGACTAGGACAGCCTTTTATCCTGAGTGGTTACCAAGGATAACAGGAATCCTGCTAGGAATAGTTGAGAGGATTTAGCTGACCTGAGACTTCAAGAGTCCCAGCAGTTCTTCAGTGGGTAGAAAATGAGCAGTAGGAGAATCAGAGAAGGGCTCTTGGGAAATTAGATAAATGTCTCTCAGAACAACCATGCGTGTCTTCCCTTTCTGGAAGTGGCTCCGAATCCTTGGCCACTCATTCTGTTCCTTGATTGGGAACGATTACTGTACAGCACAGGTGTTAAGCCCCCTCCTGCTATAGAGAGCCTTGGTTTGCAGTGCACCTTCCTAAAAGATGCCAGGCTGGATTTGGATCTGGTTGTATGTCTTTTGTCCGAGCTTGTCAGAAGATGAATGTTCCAGGGCCCTTAATGACTGGATAATAGTTCCTTGGTCACTGAATAATGAACCCCAGATGAATGAAGGAAATGTGTTTTCTGGCCTCGGGAATGATTAAATGATTCAGAAATGGGGACTGCAGGTCCTGGACCTCTTAATTATTAAAGGAATTATTAAAGGTGCTGTCGTGACAGAAGCTTTATCATTTTGATCCTTCTTATAGAACCTCTGAACCCTAAGGTCACCCTTTCCTCTTTGCAGCAGAGGGCGCCTTTCATCTTGTGCTCAAAAACACGGGCAAGACCCTAGGATGGCTAAGAGACTGTATCATCCTGTGCATATGCATCTCAACTCATTCAGTTTGCCCAGAAAGGTCTATACTCAATCTTCACAGCACACAGCTGGGAAGTCACAAAGCCAGATGCAGAAGAGAAAGGCCTTTTGAAGCCAGTGCTGTGTTCATTGTAATTCACTGGTGTGCTGTTTCAGTGACAGTTGAAGGAGAAGGAGCTGGTATCATGATTCAGTGGCATTCTCTTTTTCCCCTAGGATAAGTCATGACTGCTCCTCATTCTGAGGACAATGACGCCTCCCGGTCTTCAGGCGAAGGCATGTCTGTTGGAGGAGGCAGGAAACAAGGCCCTGGGGTATGTTGCATCTTAAGCCTCATACCCCCAGCCCCCCGGCAGCTGACCCTTCTTCCCTCTTGAGACTTGCTGTGGCTTCTCTGGCTCCTTCCTAGTCTTCCCCATGTGTTCTTCCTCAACTGCCTCAACAGACTGGTCCATCTCAGGATGTACTAATCAATTCCACCTTTGCGTTTTTTCAGAGAGAGGCAGAAAGCCCTGGATTAAGCTGGTTAGGAGTCTCCCCAGAGGAGATGCTTGAGGACAGGCCAGAGGAAAGAGGCTTAGCCTATTAATGGCAGCTTCAGTGCCTGGACACTGGCCGGGGAAGCCATATCACCTTCAGAATGGAGCCTGACTCCTTAGTAAGACTCATATAAGGTCTTCAGTTCCTGTAGCCCTATCAGCCTTTTCTCGTTACACCTGTCTTACCTCCTGGACTTCTGCATGTCTGCCATGTTGCATGACTTGCTGTTCCCCCCATTTGCCATGCTCCTTTTGGCTTTGGAATTCACTGACCCCTTGCCCGAAAGCTCCTTCCCACACATGGGAGCTGTGTTCCTCAGGACTCCACTGAGATATGTCACGCCCTCCAAGACTCTGCTTAACCTTGGTTAGGGGTCTCTTCTTTCGGTTCTTATAACCACCACCCCCACATGTGCTTTTCATGGTCATAAAAACTGTATGCACTACTTTCTTATTTTCTTATATCCTCTCCTACTGGCCATTAACTCCTTTAGAACAGGGACTGACTGCTTCCTTTCCTAGACATAATCCCAGGACTGAGCGTTGTCTCTGGCATACAGTAGGTGCTTTATAAAGATTGTTGAAGTAAAGAAGAAACACAGAAAGGATAGCAGGGGATAGTGCCCAGCACTTGACTCAAGGACAGAAAGCAGATAGTTTATTCCATTTTTATGTCTGGACTAAAATCAAGAGGTATTTTTGCTCAGACCTTTTTGGGCCAGAAGTGTGCCCATAAAATGGTGTGATTTGTGGGAGTTCATAGCAGTCAATAAGAAAAACACCACACCTCTAATAAGAAAAAAAGGGCAAAAGATATGAAGAGACACTTCACAAATAAATACAAATGAATGATCAACACATAGGAAAAGTATCCACTGTCACTAGTAAATTTTAAAACATTAAACAAAAATAAAAATTAGATACCATTTTCATCCTTCAATTTATTACATATTTTACAAAATGATAATACCCTTTATTAGTGAGGCTGTCCTGAGATGAGTCTTACACCACTGTGTTAGTTCATTTGTGCTTCTGTAACAAAATACCACAGACTGGGTAATTTGCAAACAATGGAAATTTATTTTTCACAGTTCTAGAGGCTGGGATGTCCAAGACCAAGGTGCCTGCATTTTGTATCTGATGAGAGCCTGCTTGTGCCTTCACATGGCAGAAGGTGGAAGGCAAGCAGGCTAAATTCACTCCTGCAAGGCCTTTTACAAGGGACTGTAATCCCATTCATGAGGGTGGAGCCCTCATGACTTCATCACTTTCCAAAGGCCCCACCTCTCAATACCACCGTCATGGGAATTAAATTCAACATGAATTTTGGAGGGAACGTCAACATTCAAACCATAGCAACCACCGAGGCAATAATAAGCACCACCACAGGGCTTTTCATCTCTGTTTTTTTTTCATTTGTCTGTTTATCTCTGATTTAAATGTAAATAAGCATCAGGTTTCAGTAGTGAATAAGGATACAAAAGGCATATGAGAATTGCTGTCTTAGTGACATTAACATTTTTGGATTATGAGGTATCTATCATAAGGGATATATACAAATATGTACAGTCTTTATACTTCCCCTAGTAGAGATACAGTGGTCAGACACCTTTCATGTTTAGTCTCTACAAACTTAAAGTCTAAAGACATAATTTTCCTGCTTGTTACTTTTAACAAATCATATTTTTAGATTATTAGAACTTAACATGGCCGGGCATGATGGCTTACACCTGTAATTCCAACACTTTGGGAGTCTGAGGTGGGAGGATTGCTTGAGTCCAGAAGTTTGAGACCAGCCTGGCCAACATGGTGAAACCCTGCCTCTACAAAAAATACAAAAATTAGGCAGGCATGATGGTGTGCACCTGTGGTCCCATCTACTCAGGTTGCTGAGGTGGGAGGATCACTTGAGCCTGGGAGATGGAGGTTGCAGTGAGCCGTGATCATGCCATTGCACTCCAGCCTGGGTGACAGGATAAGACACTGTCTCAAAAAAAAGATGTATCAAGCAATCTTATTTTGAAATGTTTGCCTTTATTAGGTTAATTTGAAGCGAACTCTGGAAGGAACTGAGAATATTTTATACTAAGTGTACCAAAGCTTCTTGTTAGGAAGTTTATAACTACCCTAAAAGTTGCTTAATAATGACTATTACATTGGAACTGACTAAATCACTTTCTACTAGTGAGGACAGTAGTTATTGTTCAGGGACTGCCTAACTCAGGGAGTGATAGTGGTATATGAGGTCCTTCAGCTAAGTCTTTGTGTGTAAGTTTACTCCAAATTTAGAGTCAGCCCTAGTTATCTGTGGTCAGTCAAGTAGAAGATGGGTTCTCAGAGTATTAGTCTTCCCCTCAAGACAGCTGGTTTCCCTTAGGCCCTCTCTGCTGTCCTCCATCCCCTCTCCTCTACATCCCTGCATCGCTTAGTACAGAGCCCAGCACGTAGGTACTCAGACTGTACTGAGTGTACACCTTCCAGATGAGGACAGTGTAGAAGTAAACCATAGTTAGCTATGCCGAAGTGATTGACGCCTTCACTCTTCTCTGCTCTTTAATTCCTCTCCAACAAACTTGTGTTCAACCCAATAAAGATGTTAGGTTCTGACCTATTGCTAGCTACAAAACTAGAACTCGTGGGTCAGACCCCATTCCTTCCAAGCTTTGCAGATAGAAGATCTGCCACGAGGTTACCTTTGTAATTCATAGAACTGACTTTTAAATGAATCAACTAGAGAAATGGTTGCTGGAATGAGTTTGGCATGTCAGGATTATTAAAAAGTTAAAAATTTTCATAGATGTACATGTTCAAGGGAGAAGCAGGAAAAACAGCAGAAGCAGCCTGTACCCACTACTGTTTGAGATCAGAAGGGATCTTACAGTTTTCTAAAATGATGAAAATTTGAATCTACTGTGACACCTTCTCACCTAGTCTTCTTTTGATCAATGCCACCGAGCAATCCGAGCCCCACTTGGATGTAATCTGAGGAATAAAATGCTAAAAATATCACCCAGGCGTTGCTTTTACCCCAGATCTATTTTGACTAGCACAGCCTGCAACTGTTTACATGCAGAGAACAGGAGTCAGCCTACTGTTCCTGACGTGCATTTTAATAAACCACCTGACAAGATCAACAGGAAGAAAAGAAAAATTGTGAACAGGTGCAAGGGAGCTAGGGGGAGCCGAAGGAAGACAGGTCCTGTGTCTCCCTGCTCTTCCTCGAGTTGGCACGTTTTTCTGCTGCCAGGACCCTCTGGCTGTAACAGTGGCTGTCTCCACTTCCTCCACTGTGGGCTCTGATAAAGGGAACCTGAAGTCTGAAATTAATCCCCCATGTCTTCAACAAAAGGAAAACTGGATTTTGGTAGTGATTGTTTTACTGTTGTAACCCAAAATGCTTCATTCATTCGCTCAGAGGCTGGTTGGTGAGGTAGGACGTTCCTGATGGCTGCCTTGCCTTGGGAATGTGTGGTGCATTTGCTGATGAGATGTCTGTTTCCAGATGGACATCTTCCTTCCCGGCACCAGCCCTTGAGAATGTGACAGACCATTTTTAAATATTTGCTTTGTACAAATTGTGGCCTGTTGAAGGATCTTGCCCAGCTTTTTTTGTTTTATACTATGATGGATTTTGTGCGGTGTGTTGTGTAAGTAATAATGATAGGTCTGGCTTTGTAGTCGTGGCTGTTTGTTTTCTCTTCCTTTGTATCCAATCTTATTGTGTTCCTCTAACACCACGTTGGCTAGCCAGCCAGGGTTGTTAATGACATGTTAAAGCCTATCTTCTGTCTACATTGGTGGGGATTCTGTCTTGATTTAAAAAATGGCTTGTGCTTAGAATAATGCTGCCTTGAAAGCCAGTAGCCTTTCCATTTCATTGGAAAAATATATTGGAAAAATAGTAATAGTTTGTCCACTACCTTCAATTTAGTTGTGTTCCCTGGAGGGATAAGAAAATGAAGACTGAATGTCACTGGGCTGCTCAGAGTATGTCTGCACTACTCTGTGGCTTGGCGGATGGGAGAGAACAGTGGGCAAGGGCAAGGGCATCTCCTCCCTAGGAGAAACCTTCACCACGCAGTGGACAAGGGGCCATCTGGGTCTTTCAGAAGGTTCTGCTTAGGTCCGAAAATGTTACCCTCTTCCCCATCCTACAGACAAAATCATAGAATCTACTTGTGATACATAAAGAAATACATATATATACACATATATATAGACATATATATACACACACATATATATTTATATCAGTATTCTGTGTATTTAAATAATTAGAAACTCACCATTAGCAATTAAGTTCATAATTTAGTTCAGTTAAAGTTTATTAATAGTAGGCCGGGCATAATGGCTCAAGCCTATAATCTCAGCATTTTGGGAGGCCAAGGCAGATGGATCACCTGAGGTCAGGAGTTCGAGACCACCCTGGCCAACATGGTAAAACCTGTCTCTACTAAAAATACAAAAAATTAGCCAGGCGTGGTAGCAGGTGCCTGTAATCCCAGCTAGTTAGGAAGCTGAGGCAGGAGAATTGCTTGAACCCGGGAGGCGGAGGTTGCAGTGAGCCGAGATCACACCATCGCACTCCAGCCTGGGCAGTAGAATGAAATTCTGTCTTAAAAAAAAAAAAAGTTATTAATAGTAATTATCTCAGTCTGCCAGGATTTATAAATATTAATGTCCCAAACTGAAGTTAGGAAGGCCCATTTTTACCTTTTTTTTTAACTTTTATTTTTATCTCTGTGTGATTGTATTGGGGGCAAATTTGCCAGTGTCTTCTCTTTTTTAATTAACAATTGTTTTTCCAAATTCTCAGTAAATAATCCTTCATCAAATTTGTCAGTATTATTAATTTACATTCATTTTTGTCTCTTCAAAATACCAAGTTGGTATGTAAAATTCTTTTGTGTTGTAATTGTGGATCAGAATCTGTTGATTAACTTGTTAATATATTTAGGACCTGGTATTCCTAAAGGGCTCATTACTGAACCTTACACTAGTCTTTCTAATACCTTTACAAAAAAAATAGAATCAATAATAACTCTAAATTGTCAGGTGGAAAAAACAGTTGGCTTAGTGAACATGAAGTCTTTATTCAGATACATGCAAATCTATTGCATTCTTAAGAATGATAATTTTGAGAAACATTTGAACAGCATAATTACTTGCAGAAATATTACTACAATGAACATCTTTGGGAGTTGTGTGTTAAGGGATAATATGATGAGGAAACCTGAAACTATATTAGAAAGTGGTCTTATAGATACTAAAATAAGAAATTAAATAAGAATATAGTCTTTGTACCCATTTAATCATAGTTAATAAGAAAACATATTGCAACTTTCTGAACTGAAATATACTCTCTTAGCGATAGACAGCTGTCTTTCAGGTGGTCCCTATAGTTAGACATTACTCCATGCCATATGCCAGACAATCGTCAGTTTGTTGGTTGATGATATTTTCTGATTTCACAATTTCTGTGATGTTTCCCACAAATTGGGTTAAGAATGATTCAGAGTCACACCTAGTTTTGACTTTAGTGTGCTCGAATCATTTCCTGTTGACAGGAATCTGATGGAAATGTCATCATAGTGATCACTATTCTGGAGAACTGAAGCTGCAAGTTTTCCTGAGTTTGTTCTATGATGTATATTAATACTGGGATCTGTGTTCTCTCTCTGGCTGTTGTGGAGGCTAGGTCCCATCCACATCCCACTATACTCTCCAGCCTTGAGTGATGTACCTACCATTTCATCTGTTAGGTATAATAGCTCTTCATGCATATGACTTTACGGAGAGATTGAATTAAAGTGTATATATACATATATATGAAATAAATATATATATGAAATATATATTTAATGTGAAATAATTGCAGACTGCTAAAATTTAATATAGGGATCACAGAAAGAAAAGTCTCAATTCTTCAGTTGTTTCTATTTATCAATATAACTCTTTAGTCTGACTCTGTTTATCACTGAAAATTGTTGCACAGGCATTTTGGACTAATACTCTCTTGGAGAGAAATAAGAATATTCTCTTGAATCTTATCAGACAATTCTGTGATATGTCCTAGTGTAACATACATTTCACAAAGCCTTTAGAGATGGAGTATCCTGTTTCCTCTGCAACATTTGCTCTCTGTGGAAGGACCAGGCAGTGACACTTTGATTAGATGCATTCGTGATGCTGAGCTTTTTCTAGCAGACAGAGGAGAGGGCCTCATAAAAAGATCTAAGATGCCTGGTTAAGCTTCTTCCAGATTGTTCCAAATGAACCACATATGAAGGCCACAAGCGAAAGGGTCTAGCAAATTACGCTATTGGGATTTTCTGACTGACACTTTTCTACTATTGGGGAAAAATTATAAAATGTGTTTTCTTTTTTTGGCACTCAGATGAGTATAGGATCAAACCAGTGGAAGAGGTCAAATACATGAAAAATGGGGCAGAAGAAGAGCAGAAAATAGCAGCCAGGAACCAAGAAAACTTGGTAAGAATTGATTTTCTCACTTAACAATGAATTTTGGTAACACCATTGTAATAAAATCTGCACTGCATGTTTTAACTGCGGCTTACACACTGGCACAAGATTTCTTGAAAATGCTGCAGCTATTTATAGCTTGCCTGGAAGCTGCACCATTACTCCTGTATCCTGTTTGTCTCTGAATAAGCCCTTCTTTAATCTTGATGGGGAATGCTCCAGGGAAAATATAGCAAAATTAGTAGTGTTTTAAAATAGCTAAATTTAAGGGAAAAATATTGAAGTAGGATTGAGGTTTGTGAGGGGAGGATTGTTTTAGTTTTGTTTTTTTCTACCTCTTTTAGCTCATATCCAAATCAGGATGAATGGTTGTTTCATTATTCTAGACATGTAATGTTGACAAAGTTGCTTTTCAAAGGAATCAAAGGTCATTTTCAAAGGGAAAGCAACTTACTTCAAGGTAAGTCTTTCTCCAGAGAGTCAGTACTTCACATTCACAATATTAAAGGTATTGTGGGTTTTGAGTTTATGTGAGAATTGTGAAGATCTGAAACAGGAAGTTAGGAATCCCTTTTTTGAGTAGGAATCAGTATACACATTCCATCTTAACATCCCATATCTATAAAAACATTTAGCTAATTATATAGATGATTTCTTAAAAGCAGTTACAAATTGTTAAGAATATGTATTTACTCAGTTGTATTGAAGCAAAATTGTTTTTGTTGTTTATATTTTATTTTTGGGTTACCTATATTTGCTTTTTTCATAATTGAGTTAAAAAAGATATTTTTAAGAAGCTCGCAATGTCATATACTTTCACTTGACTTAAACTCTTTTTTTATGATGTGCTTTGTTTTTGTTTTAATGACTTCTGCTACAGCAGAGGAATTTGGCAGAATATTAAGCAGTGCACAGGAGTATTTAGGGCTGTTATTTTCCATTACACATTTGTGAATATTGGAGGCTGATTCTTTTCCCTAATTCTTTTCTGAATGTATGATCTATAACTTGAAGTACTGAAGTATCAACAAGTGAGTATTTTAGATCATTTTCAAGGAATGAAAATATACTCTAGATAATGAAGTTTTGCTTCATAAATGGGATTTGGATTTTAAAGTATCACTTAAGACACAGAGATTCATCATATCTAGAGTGATAATGTATTTTAACATTAACACTTAAATCCAGGAAAGTAGCTATGACTAAATACTAAAAGTTAATATTACCATACTGTCTACATGGTGTTTATTTTGTTTTGAATGGATAAATCGAAGACCTGAGTATTGAAATATCAGTAGTCATTTTTCTACTTTATTTTACTAAACAACAGAGTTTGTCCTTGCTTGATATAGTTTCAGCTTGAGTTATCAATCTCATCCTTAATAATAATATTTACTGTAGAGGCTAGAGAGCTACTTGTGAGTAGTCTGGCAGTGGTTTCTCCTTAAATCTACTAATGTGTGTCTCTGCTTCACAGGCTTATGTCTCTAGAACCAAAGAAGCAACACCTTGTATAGTTTGTGAGTTTTTTCTCAGTGTAGGACCAGTATAACTTTTTTCATCATATTTAGGACCAGTATAACTTTTTTCCTTCTCTCTCAGTTTTGCAGTCTGTCAACTACTTGGTACTTGGTGTATTCTTTTTCAGCATTGTGGTCAGAATCAGACTGAATAGGGATTTGAAAAGAGAAAAATATTTGGTCATTCTGATTTATTTATGGATTATCTGTGACAAGCCTCGCCTCTTTGCTGTGCCGGCCAGCCAGAGTCCAGGATCCCAATAGAACTTTTCAAATGTGTAAAGGTTTGCATGGGGAATGGGGAGTAAATAGCTATCTTTGATCTGAAATTTCTAGACTGTTTTCCAAAATTAAGTGACTGTTCAGTTATTTGGTAATTTGTTGTCTTTGTTACCTACTCTATCCTTTGGGGTACATAATCAAGTATTGACCATACACATCATTTGAAAAAATACCAATAGCCTCCTAAACTTGAAGCTTAACATTGGAAGGTGGATAAAATAGATTTAACAATTCATTTTTTTAAAATAAAGAACACTCTTTAAAATAAGTATCGAGAAGTTCTTGCATTTCAAAGAATGATACTAAGATGTAGGTTAAAGTGTTTTTTAAAAGTTTATTTAAACTCAAACTGTTGCATTGAAGGGGCTCAGCAAACACAACCAAGGAAGTATGGCATGATGGGGAGGACTTAGTGTTCCAGTCTCAGCTCTGCCACTTGCTCACTGTGGGATCAAGTTCTTTATTTCTTATTTCTCTAAACCTCCCACCATCACATTAGGAAAAAACAGTGCCTCATAGTCCTATTGTGAGTACTACATGAGATGATAGTCATAAGACTGAGTTCAGTGCTTAGCACATGATAAGCACCTATAAGAGTTAGGCATCATCATACAAAACAAAAGGAAAGAATAAAGAGTGTTAAAATCAGGTTTCTTTCTTTTTTCCTTTATGTTAATTGGTGAGAGGTTTCTAAATGAATACTTATTATGTATTCATTTACTACCTATTATGTACAAAACACTAAGTTTTGAGAGATACAGAGTACTTAAAGTCACAGTCCTCAAGGAGCCTACTGTATAATTTTGCTCAATTCAACAAATATTTGATTGCCTCTTGCAAAGAGAGTGCCTTTGCACTAGACTCTGCAGAGAAACAGATAAATAAGGAAACCACTGATCCTCAGGGTGCTTGTATTGCAGTGGACAAGGTAACTATGAAATGACTGTAAGTAAAACAAGGTGAGACTGAACTTTAAGAAAGAAATACAAAGAGCTGCAGCTATTCAAAGGAGGCAGAGAACTCGTCTATTGGGATATCAGGACCTACTTCATGAAAAAGCTGACATTTACGATGGGCCTCAAAGTATAGAATTGGGGACAAGTGCCCAAGCAGAAGTGACAGGTGGAAAACATAAGATATATTTAATAAAAAGCACATAGTCCTTTTGGTTGGGGAATGGCAGAGGAGTAGGTGTCAGTAGGGAAGCAGTGGGAGATTAGAATCAAAACGTAGATAGGCTAATGTATAGAGCCTTAATGTCCAGCTGAGAGGCCTAAAATTAATGCAGTGGATTAAATGGAGGCTTTGAGTGTTCATAAACCAGGGATTGGTAGAATGGGATTACAATTCAGGAAAGTTTATGTGACAGCAGCTGGTGTAATATGGATTTGGTTGGGGAACCAAAATGGGAGACCAGTCACAATAATTTTTTCAAGAGGCAGTAAATCTGAACCAAGGTGTTGGCAGGGAGAGTAGAAAAGATTTGGGTAAGGTTGCAGAAGTAGAAGCACAAGATTTGACAACTCATTAGATATTAAAGAAGACCAATGAATCAGGAGATGGTAATGCCAAGATTTAGACCCGCTGGAACGATGATGGGTTGGTGGTGGTGAGAATAAGTAGTGAGCATAATGATATGGTGAAATCAGTAGGAAGATTGTGTTTGAGGAAAATATAAAGTATCCATCCATTCATTCATTATTTATTCTTGTTAATCCTTAAAAAGCTCAAAGTATAGTACACAAAAGAAAAAGTTAAGCCATGGATCATACAATGTAATAAGTGCAGTAACAGAACTTCATCTGTTACTACTAGATTCTTAGGCAGTCAGATTATCTGGGAGACACAAAAGCACATCAGACATAACCCCCCCTTGGGAACCCACTTTCTGATAGCAGATAGCAGACATGTGACCTAAATTACCACAATTCAGGGTACTATGTGAAAATAGAGGTTGGTTTTGAGCAAGCAGAGCTTTAGGAACTTGTAGAACATTCATGTGGAAAAACTCTGGTGAAGAGATGGAATTGAAGGTGTGCAGCTCAGCAGCATTGCTTGGGACATGTCAAGTGTTCAGAATATTTTTGTTGGTTTGAATGAACAGAAGAATGAATGAATAGGCATAGTTGGGCCTATAGGTATACATTTAGGTCAAGTTGATGGCTGAACACTTGTATTAGTCCATTTTCATGCTGCTATAAAGACATACCTGAGACTGGGTAATTTATAAAGCAAGAGGTTTAATTGAGTCACGGTTCTGCATGGCTGGGGAGGCCTCAGGAAACTTACAATCATGGAGGAAGGGAAAACAAACCCGTCCTTGTTCACATGGTGGCAGGAGAGAGAAGTGCCTAGTGAAGGGGAGAAGAGCCCCTTATAAAACCATCAGCTCTCATGAGAACTCACTCTCTGTCATGAGAACAGCATGTGGGACCTGCCCTCATGATCTAATCACCTACCATGAGGTCCTTCCCCCCACAAGTGAGGATTACAATTCAAGATGAGACTTGGGTGGGGACACAGAGCCAGACTGTATCACTTGAGTATAAATGGGGCAGCCAAAAGGAAGAGAAGAGACAGTGGTCAAAGAAAGCCTCTTGAGACTCCAAGGTCCACTTCAAGGCCCTCCCTAGGTGGTCTATGCCCACAGGAGGCTTTGGTTTCTGTCTTGCCACTGCCCTCCTTGCTCAAAGCAGGCCTCATCATCGGTGGTTCATTTTTAAAGATTCTCTGTTATTCATTCGGATTATATCCAAGTTCTTTATAGTACTTAACACAACTGTTTTGGGATAACTGTGCATAATCTGCTTAATATGTGTTCCTCTTTTGGACTGTAAGCTCATGAGGCTAAAAACTATCTTTTTGGCCTATAGTTAAGTGTCTAGCACCTAAGAGTTCATAGCACCTAGTGGTTGCTCAATAATTGCTGCAGACCTCCAGTCTCTTGAGCCCCTTGACATCAGGGCTGTGCAATGGAGAAGATCATGCTGGTTTTCTGAGGATGATGATGAATGATTTATATGCCAGTCATTTATGTACTCACAATATGAAGATGTTCATTATCCCAGTTTTCATCACTGCTTAATATCATATATTCCACTTTGCTTCTCTCAGACTTTAATTCCATCTTAAGGATGGTGGTGTGAAGTAGTAGCATTTGCTTTGGAGAGTATACATAGGTAAATATCAGTATGGGGCCTAGCTTCGCCATTTCCAGCTTTATAATTTTGGCCAAATATCGAAAACTTTCAGACTTCAAGTTCCTCATCTGGAACCTGGAGAATCACAAAATTATTAATTATTGACACAAGGGTCCCCAAGCCTCAGACCCTGGACCAGTACTAGTCGGTGGCCTGTTAGAAACCAGGCCACACAGCAGGAGGTGAGCAGCAGGCGGGTGAGAGAGCGAAGCTTCATCTGTATTTGCATCTGCTCCCCATTGCTCACATTACCACCTGAGCTCCGCCTCCTGTCAGATCAGCAGTGGCATGAGATTCTCATAGGAGAACAAGCCCTATCGTGAACTGCGCAAGTGAGGGATCTAAGTTGCATGGTCCTTATGAGATTCTTAACTAATGTCTGAGGATCTGGGTGAAACAGTTTCATTCCGAAGCCCCACCCCTTTGCCCCTTCACGCTGGTCTGTGAAAAAAATTATCTTCCATGAAACCAGTTCCTGATCTCAAAAAGGTTGAGGACCGCTGTATTAAAGTATTAGAAGAAATTATGTGAGAATATGTTTACAACCTAAGCAAAGGGAGGGAAAACAAAAGCTACGAAGAAAAAGCTTTCTTTCATTACATTGAAATTAAATATTTTGGTAAAGCAGAATAACTACAAAAAGTAGTTTATGGATGGGCAAAATCCTGGGAGGAAATTTTTATGATAAATCAAAGACAAAGGATTAATGACTGGGATTCAGAAGGAACATGTAAATAATTGAGAAAAAGATAATCTGTTAGAAAAATAGATAAATGAACAGATGGTTTACAGTAGAGGGCATTGGTTGATAAGCGTATGAAAATATGTTCCGTATCACTAGAACAGTGGATACCCTCTTAACCAGCTCTGCAAATCTCTCTGAAAGATACTGTCTGCAGCCAAAGCATGCTTGCCTGCATGGCTGGTAGGCTATTCACTAGAACACCTCTATGCATTTGCTCCCACAGTTAATTGTGTGTTTTCCAAGAGCTCATTTGCTGGTTCCCAAACTGGTTCATACTGGTTGAATGCCATTGTAATTATGTAATTTAGTTAAATAATATGTAAGCCAGTGAAACTACAAGTATGGAAAGAGCTGTTTCAGTGAAAATTAAACTGAATGCTTTGGAAAGTCTTGATGAAAGCAATTTACTAAAAGCTTGGTGTTAAATTCTGTGCTCAGATTATTTCACAAGGTCTTTACGTTCCCACCTCCCATAAGAAACCAAAACAGAGAATCTTAGATGAGATGATATGGTCAGTGCAGAAGGTGCACTGCAGCCCAAGTCAGTGGTTCCTGGCCTAAAGGAGAAGCCTTGTTCCTACATCAAAAAATGGGAGTAGGCTGGGTGCAGTGGCTCATGCCTATAATTCCAGCACTTTGGGAGGCCAAAGTGGGAGGATCACTTGAGGCCAAGACTTTGAGGCCAGCCTGGGCAACATAGCAAGACTCTGTCTCTACAAGAATAAAAGTAAAAATAGAATTAGCTGTGCCTGGTGGTGCATGCCAATAGTCCCAGTGACTCAGCAGGCTGAGGCAGGAGGATTGCTTGAGCCCAGGAATTCAAGGCTACGGTGAGCTCTGATCATGTCAGTGCTCTCTAGCCTGAGTGACAGAGCAAGACCCTGTCTCTAAAAAGAGGAAATACACATTCATATAATTTAAAATAAAATCATATGTTTAATGTATATATACATTTAACTCACTAGATTGTTTAATTACCAGTTTGGATGGTGTTGCCTAATAGGACTTTTATTGTAATCAGAGAAATGCAGATTATGACATGATCCCATTTTTCACCCAATAGATTGGCAAAATTTTGAAGTTTGATAATATCAGATATTGGCCTGATTATAGGAAAATAGGTATTCAAATACTAATAGTAAACATTTTGGAGGATAGTTTAACAACATCTGTTAAAGTTTAAACATGCACACCCATAACCCAGCACTTCCACATCTTGCTGTCCACCCTAGCAGCTGCCCATATGCACGAGGAAGCTTGCACAAGACTTGTTCACTACAGCATTGTTTGTATTAGTGAAAATTAGAAAATAACCTCCTTGCTTGTCGATACAAGAATAATACAGCTACATTATGCAAGGCAGCAATTAAGAAGAATGAGTTAGAATTCTATGAGCTGCCATGGAAAAATCATGCAGATTGTGGAATGGATGTGTATAGCATGATGCCATTTAAGGTTTTATTAAACAAAATAAAACAGCAACACTCTATTTTCTGTGGGTACCCATATATGTATAGTTATTCATAGATTAAAAACTGGGTGGATGTATCCCAAATTACTAACAGTGGATACCTGAGTTGATGGGGAACCTAAGAATGTAAAGACTCAGTTTCCTGCTCTGCAAAATGGGGAGAATAATTGGAGCCACTTCAGTGGGAAGTTATGAAAATTAAATAAGATATACCTATAACCTCTTTGAACACTTCCTGGCATAGAAAATGCCATCCTTGGCTATTTTCCTGTTACTTTTATTAGTGGAGTTGGATCAGGTGGGAATGAATTAGAAGAATTGCATGTGGTGGTTAAAGGGGATTTTTATCCTTAAACTTAATGTTTTTAATTTTTTCAAGAAAATATGAGTATATTATCTGTGTGCTTTAAAATTGATTTTTAAAAAGGGAGATAACAATAATAAAAGTCCAGTATTGACTACTTGGGAATCTGCAAGTAGAATTATGACATTTTCTCTTTATCTTACATGTCCTCAGTTTTTAGTCATCTCTGAAGTCTGATTAACAGATTAGGACTGTTAGAACACAGTTAGAAGGAAACTCGAGAATAACCGCGCGTCGCTTTACGTAGGTTACCAGTTTTGCATATAAATGATTTAAAAGTATATTACCCTAGACTTGGCAGTATTCGGATTCCTTGGCCTCTCTAAAGTAAGTATTTTGGCAGATAAAGGACATTCCCCATTTTAGTTTTTAAGTGTTCCTTCTTACTATACAACAAAACATCATTTAAGGAAAATATTAAGGACATTAAGGAAAATTATTTCTTTAATTAACATTTGTCATTATCAGCCCATATTCCCTTAAGAATATTAAGCCATTTGATGATGGATTTTTTTATTTGTCTGTTTGCTTGCTTGTATTTCCTAGCTTTACACGTATTACATTAGTTTTGGTTTGTTTGCTTGTTTGTTTGTTTTGAGTCTTGCTCTTGTCCCCCAGGCCGGAGTGCAATGGCGTGATCTTGGCTCACTGCAACCTCTGCCTCCAGGTTTAAGCAATTCTCCTGCCTCAGCCTCCTGAGTAGCTGGGATTACAGGCGCCTGCCACCACGTCCGGCTAATTTTTGTATTTTTAGTAGAGATGGGGTTTCACTATGATGGCCAGGCTGGTCTTGAACTCCTGGCCTCAAGTGATCCACCTGCCTTGATTTCCCAAAGTGCTAGGATTACAGACATGAGCCACCACGCCCAGCCTACATTGGTTTTTGATTCACTGTTTCCAGGTATCTATGTATAAACGAAAAGATTGTTTTCTCTTTGATGACATATAACATGGTTGGTTGAGCTTTTGATTTCAGTCTTATCTATAGAGTTGAGGACTAATTTGAAACACCCTTTCACAGTCATCAATTCTTGAAAACAATTATATGGCAAAATTAAAACAGACAAAACAGGATGTTGTAATGTGCACGTTAGCAGAAAAGGAGATTGAAATCAAGTTTTAGGCATGACTACATCCCCTGCACCTATGGAGTTTATGAGAGTTTCCTTACCTATCTCCAATGCATTAAATTTCCAATACATGTCAGTACATCTTTACTGGATTAGTCCATTTTTATGCTGCTGACAAAGACATACCCAATACTGGGCAATTTACGCAAGACAAAGGTTTAATTGGACTTACGGTTCCACGTGGGTGGGGAAGCCTCACAATCATGGCAGAAGGCAAGGAGGAGCAAGTCCCATCTTACATGGATGGCACCAGGCAAAGAGAGAATCAGGAAGACGCAAAAGCAGAAGCCCTTGATAAAACCATCAGATCTCGTGAGACTTATTCACTACCATGAGAACAGTATGGGGGAAACTGCCCCCATGATTAAATTATCTCCCACTAGGTCCCTCCCACAACACATGGGAGTTATGAGAGTACAATTCAAAGTGAGATTTGGGTGGGGACACAGAGCCAAACCATATTAACATCCAGTTGCAGAAATGACGACTTGGAAATTAGGAGGCATCCCTGATCAGATGAAATGCTTTAGAAGCTCATGTGAGCTCTTTGGAGCAGTGGCATCCAGTTGGTGAAAACTGGGAAGTGGCCCTGATCCGCAGAATAAGCTGTGGTTGAAGCAGTCCCCTGTAAGGGGACTTGTGTTTTCCAAAGCATTTGATTGATTGGCAGCCTGGATCATAAACCAGAGGATATTCTGCAATTCCATTCATTCACTGCAGGTCAGTAGGAAAGCCAAGAGCTCAAGATCACAGTCATCATATTACTCTATTTGTTACAATATAACTTGTGAGGAATAAAAGGCTTGTGAATGAATGTTAAAACTTTCAATCACTAATAAAATGTTTGTTATAGTAATATACATTCCCCTGTAGATAGTCTCATATTTAGGAACCCTCTACAAGTCCATTTGAACTCTTTAATAAGTACTATGTTTACTTTTCCTATGACTCTGTAGAGCAGCTAATATAACAGCAAACTGACTTTTCTGTGTAAAGGTTGTTCCTGATTATCTTAGAAATGACTATTTACCTTTGAGTTCTCACTCTCAAATGCAAGGTCAAGTAATTATTTTTAGAGACCAACTAATGCAAAAGACCATGACTTTGAATAGCCCCAATTTCCCAAGCCACTTGTACATTCCTAGCACTTTTGAGAATAAAATAAAAGAAACCAACAAGAGTGAAACTGGTATTAATAGGCAAAATATCAAGCTATATGAAGTACTACTTCTCTTCTCACTCTCTCCTTCTAGGGACAGATTGGATTTGAGCACAGGCTGGGTGGGGCTGGGATGAATTATAAGAGAGAGTTCTGGACTTGAGGGAGGTACTTCATAGTTTGGGGACCTCTAGAGGACTGAGGTGTTCCCCAAACTAAAGTGAAGATAGATAATGATTCTAGGTATCTGATTTAGATAAGATATACCCCTTCCTAGACAGCTTAATAAATACCATTTTAAAGCATCAGATTCATCCCCAAAGATCTCATGGTTCTAACTCAGTAGTCTCTCTCCTTATTCTCTCATGCCTTATGTGATGGTGACATCAGCCTGAACTTCTTCCAGATAATTAGAGGAATAGTGTCAGGATCCCAGACACCATCTACCTGAACATTTAGTTTCTTAAGGGAATAACCTTACTCGCAGGAGTCATTCTATTGTTTGTTGTGGCATAGAAGGTATAAGAGAGAAGAATGATACCCCTTCATTGATCTTGGAAGACTTCCTATATCCAGCTAGCATTTTTGTGTTACATGAGCCAAGCACATTCAAGGTCTTAGAGATTATTCTGGCACTGTGGTAATTTGATTTAGAGTAGAGCTGGAGTAGAGTTTAATTCTCTGAGGATGAGAGATTTATTAAATCAGTCTTCCAAGTTTTAAGTGTTGAACAGAAGCAAAGTTTCTGATTTGGGAACAGAATACTGGGAGAATAAAATAATGCACACAAAATTGCTTTGTAAACAAAAAGCCCAACAAATTATAATGATTATTGTTATTGCTAGTTAAAAGGACACCTGGCTTCATTTCTATTCATTGCTATTTTATAGTGGAAACAAAATTATGGCACAGCATGCTTGCGGGTGTAGGCAAGAGTTAATACCTACTTCCCTTGAAGAAAGAGTTATATCTTCATATCACACTTCAATCTCCTGTGAAGAAAGGATGATATTAAAGTATATCTCAACTTAATATACTCAGAAATTAATGACTCCAGTGGTTTTTGAAGCAACTACAGGACTGCAATCCTGTTTTAAATGTTTTTATCTCTTTTACATGCTGAACGCTGAACTGACCGTATTCAGGTGAACACAGTGTTAGTGTCCCAGTACAACATATCTCTTGAATCAATTTCTATTTCAGCGTACTCTCACTGTCATTTAGGCATAATATAGGCACTGAAAGTGTGTAAGGATTGACAATGCACAGTTGCAACTCTCAGAAAACTCAAGAGGAGATAGATAAACATACTGTGAGTCTCTGATGGAGGTTCTTGAATGAGACCAGGGCCTCGAATGAGACCAGGTTTTCATTGGCAGATGAAATTGGGAAACAGATTTCAAGCAGAAGAAATAGTGTCACCCTGGCATGGAGACGTGGCATGAATAACGAAGTGGTTTGGGAGGCTGATGGAATAATTTAGGAAGTGTTTATTTGGCTAGCTGGGTTTTTTATTTTTCCTGTCAGCACATTAATTTTTGGTTTACCAATAGTCACATTGTTTGGCCAGTTTGCAGTATTTGTAACTACAGAATAAATAGAACAGACCTCTGCTGGTCTAATTTAAAGATTGGGGTGTTGATAATGACTTCCCTTTTCCCAGCATTGTTATAAAATGTGATTGCTTTTAAACATGCTTTCCTTAGATGCAGGGTGCTAACTAAAAGTGGTTGAACAGATTTACTCTTGACCTCCTCCTGTCCAGTAAAGGATAGCATCTAGTTTATCCCCTGAAACTTTCCTGTTTAACTTTTGGAAATACAGCAACATAAACAATACTTTAGATTTCTGACCTCTTCTCTGAGAGTAGGACCCTGATATTTAAGTAGAAAGTAGAAAGAAGCTCTCTTCAAAGCTTGATCCTGTTTGATCTACATGGTCATTTTAGATATGGATTTATTTATCTCACTAAAACATGAGTATTTTTTATATGCAAGTGGCCCCATTGAGACACCTGACTCAGGGGAAATGAGTGACAATTGAGAGGGCCACCTTTAAGGCTGGGCCACTGTTACTAGAGTACCCAGAACAATAACACAGTGGTGTTACTTTCTGCAGGTTGTTCAGATTTCTCTCTTATTCCCTATGTGTTGCTAAAAATAAAACCAGAGCATATAAGTTTCACTCATCTGTTGGCAAACTCAGTGAGGTAGCTTCACCCAACATTAATAATTTATGCCTTGGAGGTAAGAGTATCAAAAGCAACCATTATGTTTCCAGGAGTCTGGGCTCTGGTAAGTGTCTCTTCCTGTCGACTTCATTTGTGAGCAAATAATACCCAGTATTGACAGAGATACAGGATTCACCAGCCTTATGATTTTTATTTTTACAAGGTTTTTGGTAGTTCTGAAAATGGAGTTTATTCCTGTCATCCAGAAAAGATAGAAATAAATAATGAGACATAAAAATTTCATACATCTTCCTTGGAGGGAGGAGGAATATTGTTTAGCTTGTCAACATTATAATAGGTATATGAAGGTACCATTATAAGTGCCTGCTTCATGTTCATAACAGGATTAATTTATTTACTCAATGCTCTGTATGATAACAGATGCCAAATTTCTTCCTTCTTTGAAAAGTAAAACAATTGATAATGACAACAATATTTCCCAAAATGTAATGAGATGACTCAGTTTTTTGGTTCCTGTCCGAGTGTAATGGTACATTACAGAGTCTCATTTACTGGCAAACTTCTGCTTATAACTGAATAACTTGAGAGCTTGCTTAATTTTAGGCAAATACTTCTTTTAGAATTTTTACAGTTGAGTGCATAAAATGAGACAGGAATCTGGTGAGTGGAGCTGGAATTTGAGGTAGGGCTTGGTCTCAGAAACAAAGCTGAAGATTCATTATTAGCACAGGGGTCTGACATGATCAGGGTCTTCCAAATACAAGCCAGGGTTCCTTTGCTTCTCCTGAGTCTGAGACGCAATGAAACCAAAAGGAACAGCAGGGAACACCAACTGCAGACAAAGAGAACAGAGAATCTCATTCTAATGATTCACAGCGATGCCTTACTGCTCATAATGTTTCAGCTCAAATCAAACAATCTCTGCTGGCCAGGAGATGGCCATCTAGTGAGACAAAGTAAACCACACATAGCTAATGGATTGGTTTACTCTTGTTATTTTCTTATTTATTGTACTTTAAGTAATTGTACTTTATTTAACTGTACTTTTAAAATTAACCTTTCTCTGTTTGTAAACATACTACTTGCTTGAATTACTTTAAAACATACTTTGGGAATTACAGAAGTGAATAAAAAATAAAATCAGGCATAAACCCCATAACAATCATTTATGTTTTTATGCCTAATATAAATAGAAATACAGAAATATAACTTTTTTTTTTGAGATGGAATTTCACTCTTGTTGCCCAGGCTGGAGGGCAATGGCACGATCTTGGCTCACCACAACCTCTGCCTCCCGGGTTCAAATGATTCTCCTGCCTCAGCCTCACAAGTAGCTAGGATTACAGACATGCGCCACTATGCCTGGCTAATTTTGTATTTTTAGTAGAGACAGTGTTTCTCTATATTAGTCAGGCTGGTCTCGAACTCCCGACCTCCACTCCCCTCGGCCTCCCAAAGTGCTGGGATTACAGGCGTGAGCCACTGCACCCGGCCAATATATTTTTTTTTTCTAAACAAAGTAGATCTGAATTTCTTACAATGCTAAACATAATCTTACCATATGTCTAGAAATCGTGCTCCCAGGATATTTTCCCAACTGATTGGAAAAACTGTAACCACACAAAAACCTTTATGTGAATGTTGATAACAGCTTTATTCATAATCACCAAAAACTGGAAGCAACCAAGGTGTCCTTCAGTAGATGAGTGGACAAACTGTAGTACATCCAGACAATGGAATATTACTTAGTAATAAGAAGGAATGGGCTACCAAGCCATGAAAAAAACATGGATAAGTGCATATTGCTAAGTGTGAAAAGCCAGTCTGAAAGATACACACTGTATGATTCTACTTGCATGATACTCTGAAATAGGCAAAACTGTAGATTTCCAGAGATTTGTACAAAAAAGATGGGTGTATAGGTGAAGCACAGAGGATTTTTTTTTTTTAGGATGGTGAAACTATTCTGTATGGTACTGTAATGGTAGGTACATGTTACTATACATTTGTCAAAATTCATAGAGCTTTACAGCAAAGAGAGTGAAATTTAACGTACATAAATTTAAAAATACAAACAAAAATGAAAGCCTGGGGATCTCGGTATAGAATGCAGACTGTGACAAAAGAATCTAACAGTATTACAAATATGTGAAATAACCTTACTGAAAGAGATCGAGGGAAAGATGCTAACCTAAGTAACTTTGGAAATCAACGAAGACTGTGAGACCAAAACTAAAAGCAACCATACATAAGCACTGTACTAATTTTTACTATGGAGGTAATAATTAACAATTCTGAAAACACTATAAATGTATACTGAACTGAACAATTAAATATTGGCTACTGGATGGTGAAGCCAGGTTTCTCACTGCTGGAGTGGGAGGTTACAGATATTTAACAGGGGATGGCTAGAATGATCCTGTGGCAATAGATTAGAGTTAGAGATGTCAGTATGAACTGATGCTTAGCTTAATATAGATACAGATGGAAACATGGAAAAATATTAATAGATATTTGTACATACATGTGTAAATACATATAATGTATATAGGCATGTATATATGTATAGATACATGTATTTATACATGTATATATGTATAGATACATGTATTTATACATGTATATATG